>NC_137974.1:63874582-64209582 GCF_963924665.1 Micromys minutus
GAAACAATGAAAATAGAAACTATCTAAGGATGTGTAAGTTGTATGCTTATTTCAGTTGTAAGGGTGTGTCTGTTTAGAGTATGCGCATGAGTACTTCTGCTCTCAATGTGGCATGCTTCAGGACCTGGCATCCCAGGCAGTTATGAGGAACTGGAAATTGGTGCTAAGAACTAAACTAGGGTCCTCAGGAGATACCTCTCACTGTTGAGCCATATCTCTTATACCTGCACAACCATCTACCTTCATATCTGCAAGAGCAGAAAGCTCATGATTGTCCATTGATAAATTGAAATATATCTTTTTCTATACATTTAAGTTGTTCAGGTACTAAGAAAATCTAAGCCACAACCCTTAGATTTTACCTCACAATATATCTGCAACATGACAGAAACTGGATGCAAAATTTAACTTCAACCCAACTTTTTAACAGCTAGCTAAATACTCAATGATCAGCAGAGTAAAATCACATCAAAGAATATCACATCATCCATCTCTGATTTGCTAGACATGCACTATGAAAGAAGGGAGTCTCTTGGCGTGCGTACATGAGTCTCTTGACAGTACTACAGAGACAGACATAATTTCTTCCTGAGGTTGGAATCTGCCAAGGACTTTTCTGTCTGTCATGAAGAAGAATTGTGATGTTGAATATATTTGCAAGAGCAAAAAAGCAACTCAGCACGTACAAAAAAAAAATTGTGAGCCAACTGTCAAGGGAAAAAAAAGTGCCTTCCCCACTAGTCACAAAAGGACCCATCAGTGAAAACAAAACAGCATTATCTGGGAATGACAACAGCTTAAGTGCAAGATAAAATGAAACTTGTATAAATGAATGGCAAGGAAATCTTGAAACTCTATGAAAAGAAAAGCAGACATAGTTTCTTGAGAACAGTTGCTTGTCCAGACATAGAACATGATGAAATCGTAACATCAACTTCTCCAGAAACAAATCACTACTCTGCATATTATGCACGAAATCCTTAAGCCAAGGCTCTTCTGGAAGCTTTATGTGTCTTCTTGACGTCCAACTTGAATTCCCAGCTCATCTAAAGATCATAAAAACAGTATTGTTTTTCTGCCCCCTCTTTTTAAAGGCTCTTGATTTTGATCCTGATACTGACACCACAGCATAGGAACAGCTATTCACAGTGGCAGATAAATGATAACCATCTTGTCTCTATGTGTAGCATCATCTTTGTCAATAGTTTAGAACCTAAGTTATGCACAATATACTTTCAGTTCTTTACAGTGGCACTCAAAAGCATTTCCAGAAATACACTGCTAACATATTTTCTTTCTTCCTACTCCTCTATGAAAGTAATGAAAAATGAGTACCTCTGGTTAAAGAATATTTCCATTGTCTTTTTCTGTTCTTAAGTTGCATGGTATACGCTATTGTTTATGGCATATTCTTTGCACAGAGAACCATGTATTCTCTTCTCCGAGATTCTTATAGTACAGTAATAAATACTACAAAAAGGAGATAAAATCACAGTGAATATCTAAGAGTATAAGGTGTGAACACCTACTTAGTCCTCTTTGACACTAACAATTTCCATGGTACTTCAGGCAGAAGTAATGGAACGATGAAGTTGAAGAGTTAATGAACCCTAAAAAGCTAAAGGTACCAGGTTCAACTCAATGACATGACAGTAAACAATGGGAGAAAAAAATGGGTTTGGAGCCAAGGAAAATAAAAGATGTAGAAAGGTGAATCTTTTTCCCCCTTTAAAACTGAAAACAATTGTAGATGTTTAAATGTTTAGTCAAAGAGCTGATGAATGTGGGACCAGTGATACAGGCATAAGGATGTGAACTCAGATTCAAGAAGGTAAGAATGGTTTGGTTTGAGAACATTGATTAAGAGTCTGTCTCATGACAAGAGTCAATTCTCATTATTTCAGAAGAGTAAGGTGCATTAGGGTAACTTCAGGAGGTATAGACTAAGACATTCTTACTCAACTACCTCTTCTTTTGCTTTGTTTTATAATGTTACCAGTAAACGGATAGGGAAGAGCTGGTACATTGTAGAGAGCAAGAGATGATTCTAGAAATCAGCTGAGGGGAAGTGAGGCAGTGCTGACCAAGAAATTCAAGACTTTTCTAAGGCAATGTCCAGGGCTCAGATGAGACAGACTAGAGACCCTGTGTTTGAGTGATAGTTCTCCTCTTCTAGTACTGGATAAATCTTGCATTGTTGACAAAATATTAGTAAAACCATCACAAGGAGCCACTCAGTTGGACAAGTTAGAAGGGTGGAAGAAATGAAGTTGGTAATTTGTGTGAGACTGTTCATAGCAATAGGAGAGAACTGGTAAGACTGTGCATGTCTGAAGAAAGTCAATATAGTCACAAATGCATAAAAGGGAAATATGATTTGCTAAAAAAACCTGCAACAGATGGAAATAAATTATATGTGATAATGGGACCATAATTATTTATTAAGATTCAGGAATATGAATTTTAAGCTCTGAAATGTTTTAGGTGCTGAGTCTTCTTTAACCAACATATGTAGTAAGAACTTAATATTTATTTTTTTAGGCAAGCTCTCTGCTAACGATAAGGACTCCTTATTCAAGACAGAAGAGTATAAACATGGTCATATTGTGTCCTTTCTGTATCTTAACTGAAATCTCAATGTCAACTTGCAAACAAGAGGGGAGCCAAGCTCTCTTGCAATGCATACATGGGCATCAGTATCAGAGATAGGTTATTGATGCCTATTCCCACTTCTGGGTTACTGGTTTTCTAACACCTGGGAAACAACTTCGCTTGGTTCCTGTACTTCTACTGTGCAATCAACCCACATTTCTTACTGTTTAATGAACTACATAAATATACTATATGCCCCATTTTAAAATATAGCATATTGAAAAATATCCATATTGCACATTCAATGGCTTTAACTTTCTCTACTCTGTAAACCTCACAAAGCCGTGTAGGTGAAACAAAACAGTCTTTAAACTGCCATACAGAAGGATGCTTTTATGACCATGTGCTCACTCCACTCAAACCAGGAAAGGAGCTGAAGGGTTTTATAAATATAGCCACCTGCGCTCAAATCTCAGATAGTATCTCAAGAAGACAGAAGATATGTTTGAAGATTGTGTGTCCATTGAGTATTGGTAGTGGAAAGAGGGAACAATGTGGAAGCAAGCTTTGAACTAACTCTTCAGCTCATCATTTGGGGTCCAGAAAATTCACCCTCCACTCCTTTGTTTAAAAGCCATTTACCCAGATAAGTACAGCCTTGACCAGAATTATAAATAGCCATAATTTTCTGAAGCAAACCGTAAGAAATAGTAATTGCTTTACAGTCTCATTCTCCTTATTGAGATGTTGAGCAAATGGACAATTATCTTGGACTAGCATCTCAGTTTTCAAAGCAGGACTAAAAGGAGTAAAAGTTCTGCTTAAATAATTTCTCCAGAAAAAAAACGCAATTTAAGAAAAAAGTCATGTGCGGAAGAAAAAAAATGCCACCATCAGATCTAACATCACTCTTGATTTTTATTTTTAACATAAGACAGTTTTCATTACTTGGCATGCTTGATCAAGAAATAAAAGACTCATTAAACCTCTTCCCCTAGCCCAAATACATGAACTGTTACTGTTGCAGCTAGAACTCTCCCAGAGGAAGACAAGCCTTCATACTAGGATGTTCTCCTAAGGGTGCTGCCTATTGTCTCTCACTCTGTGCTTCTTGATCACACAGAGATAGACACTAAGGAAGCTGCTCAGCCAACCTGTTCACCCACCTTTTCTTCTTTCATTTAATGACTTTGAGTCCCAGCTGGAAACTACTATCTGGCTGATTGCTTTCCCCAGAGCACTTTCTCCTAGGTCCTCTGTCCTCAGTCTGGTTTGTAGGTCAATCATTGCCTGTCGTGTATACTCACTGGCCACATTTCTAAAAATAGTTAATCCTTTTGGTTTTCAGAGTGGAAATGCTAGGTTTTCCACAGTGGTTGGATCCTGGAGGAGAATTTTGTTCACACCATAGAATGAATTTAAGTTGATAATTAGACACTCAATTAATAATGTTAAACCCTAAGGCAAACATTACTGTTAGGAAAAGCCAATCATATTCCTGATTAAATAATAAATAAATGGCTACATGCTGACCCAGATGCCAGATGTTCAATTGACTGGCACCACCTGTGTGGTAGATGAAGAAAAAGTTTAACTATGAAAATCTAAATTCTACCTTTAGCAACAAAGTTTCCTAACTTAAGTCACTAGCATTTTTTTAGTTGTGTGATTACTCTTTATCCATTCTCTGCTGTGCTCTAGGTCTCAGAATGTGATTCAAGTAGAAGCTGCAACCATTTCAATCACAGCACTCAGGAAGTAAAGGCAGGTGGATTTCAATGAGTTTCAGACCAACCAAGGCTACATAGACTCTATCTAATCAAAATAAAACATAAACATAATTAAATATTTCTAGATGTCCCCAAAGCTCAAGTCAATGGCTTCTCCAACCATTAAATAGTTTAGCTTTCAGTGACTTTGGACATCTGCTGTATTCATTTGGGATTTGTTTTAAAGAGGCAGTCAAGTACAGGGACTAAAGAATTGGCTCAGCAGTTAATACCTCTTGCTATGTTTAGAGAAGATTGAATTTTGGTCCCAGCGCCTAAGTGAGAAGGCTCCTAAGGATCTATAACTTCAGTTCTGCAGGCATCTGCACACATAAGACAGATGCACAAGGACAAATGCACCACAGACACATACACATAATAATAATAATAATCATCATCCACATCATAATCATAATCATGAATAAAAATAAAACTCTTAGATTTTCAAAGGTATAAAATGCTATAAATATAATTATAAAAGACCAGCTGTGGTTAAATGTAATAAAGGAAGTTTTATGAGAATATATAAATATTATAAAATCTATACATAGTAAATATATAATACTCAAAAATTAGCAAGTAGTAGAATTTGCTCAGATGAGGGCTTTTTTTTTATTTCTAATTAAATAACTAAAATGAGTTTATTCTCTAGTAAAATGCTTTAATAAATATTTAGTGACTGTGTGGGTCATTTTATCTGTTCTCACAGATTCGGCAATTATCCCAGTTTGGGTGGGAAGGTTCAGTGTGTGAGATCTCCTGCTCCACAAGCCTGGCCAGCATTTCTGAGTCTCATTCTTGAAAAGCCAAAAGTTGTCCTTTGACCTCCAATTTTCTTCATCCCCATCTCCCTCTCTTCTTCATAATAATAATAAATAAATGAACAAACATATCAAGCAGAAAATTAATTAATTAATATCAGAAAATTAAAACACTCCGTAGTTGAGGAGTGTAGCTTTCTTTTACCTCTAGAAGTAGAATAAGCCCTATGTTGAAACTAACTTTGTAATTCCATTTCCTCAAGACCAGCTTGAAATTACAAAAAGAATCCATGCCACTCATTTCCTATCTTGTCCTTTCTTCCTCCTTCTTTTCCTCTACCTCCTCCTCCTTTTCTTCTTTTTCTTCATTGCCCCTTGTAATTTTAAGGCTTGCTTTAGACCTGAGTTTAGCTAATTTGGCCCCAAGCACTGCCTGCATACCATTTCCTAGGGATGGACTGACTGGTAAAGAACTGGAAGTATTGTATTCAGCCACTGTATGTTATAAAATTGAATTTTATATTTTGTACACCGTTTTTTTACAGTTTTATCTCAACCAAATTGATAAGTATTCAACCTATGAAAAAAGTAAAGAGATACATACATATGATAAGCATTTAATCCTCTGGGATCTAAAGGAAATACAGAAAATTGAGAAATTATGTTCAATTCTGACTAAGTACTTGCAGTGCAAGAGAAACAAAGATTTCTTTGGATTGTAACCTCAAGGTTGATAAGAGCTTTGTATATTTGATTTCATTCTTTACCCAATATATATCAAGAGTGAATGAATTAATGAGAATCAAAAATTTGAACTATGAACAGAATTAATACTGGGGATAGAAGGTGAAGGAAAAAGGATTTTTTAGCCAAAGGAATTAAAATTGATCATTGTACTGTACCAAGAAACTCATCTTTCTTCTAACACATTCAGTTCAAACTTTAAGTAAACATGTTCATTAACTAACAATGAATTATAAAGTCTTTTCAATGTAGAAAAAAGTCACCTCACTAGACAGGATTTTTTTCCCTCATAAAAGTTAAGGACCTTTATGTTACCTACATACAAATGGAAAATAATTGTTGTGAAGAATAAGTTTATGTAGAGAGAAAAATGTTAAGAAGCATTGTTTTGATGTTTGTGTTCGTTTTTTAATAAAGTAGAGATTTCTAACCAACATCCTGGCATTCCAAAAAGTATAATGAGCAGAGTAGCAAGCTTAAAATCCCTAAGTATTATTTATACTGGCATAAACAAGAAAAGGCATGCCAAACCTTGTAACTAGAGTTACAAAGACAGATACTGAAGATTGTTACATTCACATTATCATATATAACTTCTCACCCAGCTTCACTTCAAAATAAGTGAATGACCACTTTAAGAAACACTTATTCTAATGACCATATTTTCTGCCACAGGATTTCCTAGTTTCATTGTGAACACACTCGACCCTAGTGTTTCTGACCAGTGAGAATGTCATAAACCTAACATGGGTTTTCCAGAAAAACATACACAGAAATGAGAACAGCCTAATTTCTTCTATAGAATGGTAAGTATCAAGCCTCTCACATTTTGATCAACTGAAGCTTTATTGTGTGTGTATGTGTTTGCTGCCCTAACAAAAGGAAAAGAAAAAGAATAAAAACTGTTTTTGAAAGAATAAGAAATGAACTCTCCAAAGAACAAAGGAAAAAGGGACTCCGGATATATTTTAAGCCTAAGGAAAGTTAGAAGCCAGAACAGAATATGAGTAGCAAGACACATACCGTCGACCTTTAAAGGTTTGATTTCTGTTTTAAGTTCTACAAACGCCCCCGGCTTTCCCCCACATAAAATAAAAAGAAACCTGACTTATGTTCAAATGTGGCCTTCGCCCTTCACCCTAACACCAAACACCAAGAGAAAAAAATTAGGAGTGGGAAGGCGACACGTGTATGAGTTTATGAATATCCATCATGCTGTACTAGCTGAATCAAAGATGAGACTCTGAGATTTGAGTCTGGTAGATAGTCACGGCAAAGTGTGTGGATTCCCACAAGTGGGAGTCAGAGCCACACAATGATTTACTTAGGGCCTGGTGAAGTTAACAATTGCAGCTCCTCCCTGGACCATGGAGCATATCTAGATACTACATTGGACCCTAGATGTGAGTTCCCATAAACCCAAATCAATTTGACTGCTAGCATTTGTTTCTGACAGACGTCAGGTCCTGAGGTCATAGACCCCTCAGCTGTCTCATTACCACCATTATTAGAAAAGTCAAAATTGGTATATATAAGCACATTTTTAAATAAGCCTATAAGACACATCTACTTAGGTCTAAAATCCTTAAATAAACAAAAAATACTCTTATTGTTAGATGAAAGGGAGAGACAATTGATCTGATTTTATACTTTACTTTTGGATAGATAAAAGTTTCACTCTCAGCTTTCACACAATTTTAGAGTGTTACTTTTTCCTGGATGGTTTAATATTATGTTTTGGCTACCAATCATCATAATGGAAATGATTTAGTAATAATATGGGAATGACCGTGGACTCTTTCAAACTCTTGAGGTACAATATGAGAAATCAGCTAAAATCGTGAAAGCCGTGATGCTTAAGGATTTATACATTTGTTTGAATTATTGTGAATCAATAAGATTCAAGCAATACTGCTGTGGTAAATATTAAAAATGGTAACCTTTTATCCCGAGCTAGTGCTGGCACCATTAGGGCCACATGGCACTGCGAGGTATCTTTATCTCGGCGGCTCCATGCTGCCCACAAGTACTAGTAGACCCCAGCTTCCTTTGACCCAGGCAGTCAGTTCCATCTGCCCTGGCTGCTTCTGACCCAGGTAATTCATGACTGTCCCAGAAGTGGCTACCCTCTCAAACAATTCCCTTGGCATTGAGTCGAAAAGTAAAGTAAAACACCACACAATAAATTCTAGTCCAATTGGTATGCTATAATTTGCACACCTAGATAAGTCAGATCATCTGGTACAGTTCCACCCCTTATAAAATATTCATAACAACCTGTTTCCATGTAGAGACACACAAAGAAGAACATCTATGTCTGCCCCCATGTTGCTTCCTCAGCTTTCTCCTCTTCCTCTTTTCTTCCTCGACTTTTCCCCGCCTACCTATCCTTCTCATCCAATGATAGGCTGGATCTGCCTAGCTGCATAATGACATCATCCTACACAAAACTGGTAGCAAAACTGATCAAACCTGGAATGTACTGGTTACAAAATGAGGGCAGTATTCCCTGTGAGTTTTCTTTTCATCTCTGCTATTTCATTTACTTATAGTTATCTGTCATCTAAAATATAAAGTGACAACGTTCAGAAAAAAAATCACTCATGGGTTGTAAACTGATCTCCTTTCTCACAACTCTGCTCTCTTTGAGGCAGTATATGAAACCACCGTTTAAATAACTTTGTTGACGTTCTATGAACCTACTTCTGTAAAAGTGACTTAGTAGCCATCTTGGTTATTAGACCAACTGCTGTGAAAAGCATGGTAGTCCTGCTTCAAATGAATCAATTACAAAACCAGAATGCAATCTTGCTGAGGTCAGTTCTGTTAGTGTAGAAGGTAACAGTAACAGTTGTTTTTTTTTTTTTTCAAGTGAAAAGAGGGGTGACCAAAACTTAACAAGGACATAATACCAAAGAAACTAATCTACTGTATTAATCTGAAAAAAAAAATGTACTTGTAATGTTTTTTTTTAACGACTTTATTTTGCAAAACAAAGATAAATGTAAAGATTTTAAACATTTTTTGCTTAAAATTATACATTTTTGTCAGTACTGTTTTTTCAGACATTAAAATAAATTTTACATAAAACCATGTGAATATGTTTTTTAGTCAGTACTTGATTTTTTTCAAGGGCTTGACAGTATGCATTGAAAACGTACTAGTTGTAATAAGCGTAAAGTACATGCAAAACAACGCAACATGGAAATAGTCAAAGTCTTCTTGTTTTGTGAATATATGTATATTTTTTGTTTTCTTTATATCTTGGACTTCATACAGTCTGTGAGTTGTTTCTGGGGGAGTGCAAGCCTCTGGGGTTAGCATCCCACTATCAGTGACTGCATATTATGTCTGTTCTTTTGTGACTGGGTTATCTCACTCAGGATGATCTTCTCTAGATGCAGCCATTTTCTTAAGAATTTGGTTAAGTCATTGTTTCTGGTGGCTGAGTAGTATTCCATTGTGTATATGTACCACAATTTTTGTATCCATTCGTCTTCTGAAGGACATCTGGGTTCCTTCCAGCTTCTGGCTATTATAAATAGAGCCGCTATGAACATTGTGGTGCATATATCTTTGTTGTGTATTAAAGTGTCTCTGGGGTATATGCCCAGAAGTGGAATAGCTGGGTCTTCAGGTAGTAGTATATCCAATTTTCTGAGGTATCGCCAGACAGATTTCCAGAGTGGTTGTATTAGCTTGCAACCCCACCAACAGTGGAGAAGTGTTCCTATTTCTCCGCAGCCTCGCCATCATCTGCTGTCATCTGAGTTTTGGATCTTGGCCAATATGACTGGTGTGAGGTGGAATCTTAGGGTTGTTTTGATTTGCATTTCCCTGATGGCTAAGGATGTCGAGCACTTCCTCAGATGTTTTTCGGCCATTCGGTGTTCCTCAATTGAAAATGATTTCTTTAGCTCTGTACTCCATTTTTTAATAGGGTTATTTGATTCTCTGGTGTCTAGCTTTTTGAGTTCCTTGTACACCTTGGATATTAGGCCTCTATCTGATGTGGTGTTGGTAAAGATCTTTTCCCATTCTGTTGGTTGCCGTTTTGTTTTTTTGACGATGTCCTTAGCCTTACAGAAACTTTGCAATCTCATTAAGTCCCATTTGTTAATCTTTGACCTTAGAGCTTGAGCCATTGGTGTTTTGTTCAGGAATTTTTCTCCTGTGCCTATGTGTTCTAAGGTTTTCCCTACTTTCTCATCTAATAGTTCCAGTGTATCTGGTTTAATGTGGAGATCTTTAATCCACTTACACTTGAGCTTTGTACAAGGAGATAAGAACGGGTCTATTTTCATTCTTTTGCATGTTGAGTGCCAGTTGGACCAGCACCATTTGTTGAATAGGCTGTCCTTTTTCCATTGAATGTTTACTGCTCCTTTGTCAAAAATCAGGTGACCATATACATGAGGGCTCAATTCTGGATCTTCTATTCTATTCCATTGATCCACTTGCCTATTTCTGTACCAGTACCATGCAGTTTTCAGCACAATTGCCTTGTAATATAGCTTGAGGTCAGGGATAGTGAATCCCACAAATGTTTTATTGTTGTTGAGGATGGATTTCGCTATTCTAGGTCTTTTGTTATTCCATATAAAATTGCACATTGATCTTTCCAATTCCATGAAGAACTGGGTTGGAATTTTGATGGGGATTGCATTGAATCTGTAGATTGCTTTTGGTAGGATGGCCATTTTTAAGATGTTGATCTTTCCAATCCATGAGCATGGGAGACCTTTCCATTTTCTGAGATCCTCCTCAATTTCTTTCTTTAGAGGTTTGAAGTTCTTGTCATACAGGTCCTTCACTTCCTTAGTTAGTGTCACACCAAGGTATTTCATAGTTTTTGTAACGATTGTGAAGGGTACCTTTTCCCTAATTTCTTTCTCCACATGTTTGTCCTTTGAGTATAGGAAGGCTACTGATTTGTTTGAGTTAATTTTGTATCCGACCACTTTGCTGAACTTGTTTATCACATGTAGGAGTTCTCTGGTGGAATTTTTGGGGTCACTCAAGTACACTATCATGTCATCGGCAAAGAGTGATGTTTTTATCTCTTCCTTTCTGATTTGTATCCGCTTGATCTCCTTTTGCTGTCTAATTGCTCCAGCCAGAACTTCCAGTACTATGTTGAATAGGTAGGGAGAGAGTGGGCAGCCTTGTCGAGTCCCTGATTTTAGTGGGATTGCTTCAAGTTTCTCGCCATTAAGTTTGATGTTGGCTGTTGGTTTGCTGTATATTGCTTTTATTATGTTTAAATATGGGCCTTGGATTCCTGTTCTTTCCAGGACTTTTAACATGAAGGGGTGTTGGATTTTGTCGAATGCTTTTTCAGCGTCTAGTGAGATGACCATGTGATTTTGGTCTTTAAGTTTGTTTATATGGTGGATTACATTGATGGATTTCCTTATGTTAAACCATCCCTGCATCCCAGGGATGAAGCCTACTTGGTCATGATGAATGATGGTTTTGATGTGTTCTTGGATTCGGTTTGCAAGGATTTTGTTGAGTATATTTGCATCAATGTTCATAAGTGAGATTGGTCTGAAGTTCTCTTTCCTTGTAGGGTCTTTGTGTGGCTTAGGTACGGGGGTTATTGTAGCCTCAAAAAATGAGTTGGGTAATATTTCATCAGATTCTATCTTTTGGAATAGTTTGGCGAATATTGGTGTTATATCCCCAATAAATGTCTGATAAAATTCTGCACTGAACCCGTCTGGACCTGGGCTTTTTTTGGTTGAGAGGCTTTTGTTGATTTCTTCTATTTCTTTAGGTGTTATAGGGTTATTTAGATGGTTTACTTGGTCCTGGTTAAACTTTGGGACCTTGTATCTGTCTAGGAATTCGTCCATTTCCTCCAGATTTTCCAATTTTGTGGAGTATAAGTTTTTGTAGTAGGATCTGATGATTTCTTGAATTTCCTTAGTTTCAGTTGTTATGTCACCATTTTCCTTTCTGATTTTGTTAATTTGGATACTCTCTCTTTTCCCTTTAGTTAGTCTGGCTAGGGGTTTATCAATCTTGTTGATTTTCTCAAAGAACCAACTCTTCGTTTTGTTGATTTTCTCAATGGTTTTTTTTTGTTTCTATTTGGTCTATTTCTGCCCTAATTTTGATTATTTCTTGCCGTCTACTCTTTTTGGGTATATCTGCTTCCTTTTGTTCTAGGGCTTTTAGCTGTGCTGTCAGGTTGCTGATGTGAGCTCTCTCCAGTTTCTTCTTGGAAGCACTTAGGGCTATGAGTTTTCCTCTCAATACTGCTTTCATTGCATCCCATAGGTTTGGGTATGTTGTGTTATCATTTTCGTTGAATTCTAGAAAGTCCTTAATTTCTTTATTTCTTCTTTGACCCTGCTATCCTTTAACAGAGTGTTGTTTAGTTTCCATGTGTATGTGGGCATTTTGTTGTCTTTGTTGTTGTTAAAGACCAGCCGTAGACCATGGTGATCTGAGAGGATGCATGGGAGTATTTCAATCATCTTATATCGATGAAGGCTCATTCTGTGTCCAATTATGTGGTCAATTTTCGAGAAGGTGCCATGGGGTGGTGAGAAGAAGGTGTATTCTTTTACTTTAGGATAGTATGTTCTGTATATATCTATTAATTCTAGTTGGTTCAAAGTCTCTGCTAGTTTTGCAGTGTCCTTGTTCAGTTTCTGTTTCCCTGATCTGTCCATTGGTGAGAGTGGGGTGTTAAAGTCTCCCACTATTATTGTGTGGGGTGAAATGTATTTTTTGAGCTTTAGTAGAGTTTGTTTTATGAATGTGGGTGATTTTTTATTTGGAGCATATATGTTAAGGATTGAGAGTTCCTCCTGACAGATTTCCCCGGTAATGAGTAAAAAGTGTCCTTCTTTATCTTTTTTGATAACTTTTGGTTGGAAATTTACTTTATTCGATATTAGAATAGCCACTTCAGCTTGCTTCTTGGAGCTGTTTGCTTGGAAGTTTTTTCCCACCCTTTTACTCTGAGATAGTGTCTGTCTCTGTCTCTGAGATGAGTTTCCTGTATGCAGCAAAAGGCTGGATTTTGTTTATGTATCCAGTCTGATAGTCTATGTCTCTTTATTGGGGAGTTGAGACCATTTATGTTAATAGATATCAAGGAATAATTGTTTCTGTTTCCTGCCATTTTTACTTTTTTGGGTTGAGTTGTGTCTGTGTTTTTTTCTTCTTTTTGTTTTCTTGTTTAGGAGTTTTCTTGTTTTTACTAGGCTGTATTTTCCCTCCTTGTATTGTGTTTTCCACCTATAATTCGTTGTAGTGCTGGGTTTGTGGTCAGAAATTGTGTGAATTTTGATTTGTCTTGAAGTATCTTTGTCTCTCCTTCGATGGTGATTGATAGTTTTGCTGGGTATAGCAGCTTGGGCTGGCACTTGTGCTCTCTTAAGGAGTGCATGATGTCTGTCCAGGCTCTTCTAGCTTTCATAGTCTCTGTTGAGAAATCGGGTGTGAGTCTGATTGGTCTGCCTTTATATGTTACCTGACCTTTTTCCCTTACTGCTTTTAGTATTCTTTCTTTACTTTGGGCACTTGATGTTTTTACTATTATGTGTCGGGAGGTATTTCTTTTCTGGTCCAACCTATTTGGAGTTCTGAAGGCTTCTTTTATGCTCGTGGTCATCTCATTCTTGAGGGTAGGGAAGTTTTCTTCTATGATTTTGTTGAAGATATTTACTGTGCCTCTTAGTTGATACTCTTCTCCCTCTTCTATTCCTATTATCCTTAGGTTCGGTCTTCTCATTGTGTCTTGTATTTCCTGGACATTTTGGTTTAGGAGCTTTTTGTTTTTTGCATCTTCTCTGGCTGTTTTGTCTATGTTTGCAATGTTGTCTTCTGCCCCCGAGATTCTCTCCTCGATCTCTTGTAATCTGTTGGAAATGCTTGCTTCTGTGACTCCTGATTTCTTTTTTTGGTGTTCTGACTCTAGGGTTATCTCTTTTAGCGCTTTCTTTATTGTGTCAATTTCTGTTTTAATTTCCCTCTTCCATTCCTTTATTTCTTTGGTTCTGTTTTCGTCTCGTTCTTTGAGTTCTTTCAGTGTTTTTCTTGTTTCTTCTTTAAAAGCTTCTGAATCTTTTTGCTTTTCCTCCCTTTCTTGTTTAAGTAACTCTATCAGCGTCTTGAGGCATGATTTCAGGTCTGTGTCTTCTTTCTCTGGAGTGTTTGGAATTCCGATGTTTGCTACTATCGGAGAGCTGGGTTCTGGTGTTGCTAGATTGTCTTGGTTTCCTTGGGATATACTCTTTCTCTTTCCTCTTGCCATTTTGTTGTCAGTGATATGTTCTTGCCTTTCCCTTGTATCTGGTCTGTGTCCCTGGTACACTTTCCGTGTGCACTCCGCAGAGATCTCTCTACTCCCCGGCAGCCCAGGTTCCGGGTGGCAGCTGGGCCAGGCTCCGCTCTGCGTCCTGAAGTCCTCTCCGGGTGGGAACAGAAGTTCCTAAGATCTGTTCCCGGTCACAGTTGCTCAGCCTGTACGAGCCGCCTTTCCGGCTGGCGGTTGGGCCAGGCTCCGCTCTGCATCCTGAAGTCGTCTCCAGGTGGGAACAGAAGTTCCTAAGATCTTTTCCCAGTCACTGGATCAGGGAGGACAGGGCAGGTCAGGGCAGGGGGTGCCCTTTCTGTGTGCACTCCGCAGAGATCCCTCTGTTCCCCCCGCAGCCTAGGTCTCCCACTCACCAGTTGCTCAGCCTGTACGAGCCGCCTTTCCGGCTGGCAGTTCTGTAATGTTTTATTTTAATGCTAGTGATAGTTGTCATTTTTCTATAAATCAAGTATGCTAATGAAATTTTTCATGACTACATATTAACATAAAGAATTGTAAACGGTTCTCTACTACTGCAGCAAGAGTGCCAGTGTCTTAGTTAGGGTTTCTATTGCTGTAAAGAAACACTATGAATACAACCACTCTTATAAAGAAAAACATTTAATTGGGATTGGCCTATGGTTCAGAGATTTTGTTCATTATCATTATGGTGGGAAGCATGGTGCTAGAGATAAAACTTTGATTTCTATATCTGGATCTACAGAAAGCAGGAAGAAGGGGTAAAACTGGTCCTGGATTGAGCATTTAAAACCTCAAAACCCACCCCCAGTGACACTTCTGACAAGACCATATCTCCAAAAAACTGGACTCCCTATCATCCTATAGGAAGCTTTTTCATTCAAACCACTACAGCCAATTAAGATGGCTTAAGGGATAGTAATTTCTTGTACCAGTCAGCCAACCTCTGTCCTAGATACATAACAATAGAAGAGAGTTGACTACAAAACTGTCTCTGACCTTCCCATATGATTTGTTACATGTAAAATCTACACATAACACACACACACACACACACACACACACACACACACACACCAAATAGAAATACATAGACTCATTATACAATAACAATAATAAATAATTTCTTTAGAGAATTATTTAAGGCACGGGAGAAATGACTCAGTAGTTAAAATAATACAATGTTCTTGTAGGGGATTCTGGTTGAATTCCCGGGACCCATATTTCACAACTCACAACCACCTGAAACTATAGCTCCAGAGAATACAACACCATTGTATGATCTTTCTGGCCACCAACTACCCAAATATATACACATATGCATATACATCAATCATATACATCAATCATATTAGCAAGAAATATATTCATTTGATGAAAAATACACATAAGTATTAATTTTGTGGCTTTTTTGGAAATATATATTCAATGAAATGTTAAAAAGTATTGTTTCTACCACTACATATATATTTAATTTGGCAATTAGTACACTTTGAATTTCTTCTTACATTATGTTAAACAGTTTGAAAAGAGAGGTATGTACAAAGCTAATGTAAGGAAAAGAGAAGCATATTGTGTTCAGCATGAAACTAAGTTTACCATATACTTCATTACAACTATATAAACATAACTCTAAGCATAAGTAAAAAATAATATTGTAAAATTGCAGATTGAAACCATTCTCTAATATAATTTCTCTCTTTGTACTTCAGTATAAGCCTTGGGAGGTTGTGTACTATCTGTTGCAATATTCTCCTCAAATTCTACATCTCATGAACTTTATTTCAATTGCTTAGAAACAAGAGCTCAATTCTCCTCGACGCATATTTTAACATTAATGTGAATCCATAATATAAACTATGTTTATTCATATTTTAGAATCATTAATAGTATTTTATTCTCTTCCCTAAGTCAAAGATGTCATATAAATTCATAAATAGGTAATAGCATGCTGATACATACACATAAACATGACATGTTCATATTTATCCTTCTGTTTTCCAATGGTATTTCATATACCCTAAAAGAGGAGGTTTACCTGAATTTTCAGAATATTGTCATCCTTCTATATTTTTTTTGTCTTGCTTGTAAATGGCTTGCCCTAGGTTGTGTTTAAAGTGAAGGAAATGCTCATGTGGGAAATACCAACACCTTGCCTAGTTTGAGTACATCTTTTTCTACTTATTCATCGGGCATTGATATCAACCCTGTTGACTTCGTAAGGTTAATTTCTCTCCTACTGGGATCCCTTACTTTTCCTATTCATGGCTATATGTAGTACTCCTTTTCTGACAGAGAGAGAGAGAGAGAGAGAGAGAGAGAGAGAGAGAGAGAGAGAGTGTCCCTGTCCCCACTTAATTTGCCTCAGAATTGACTTGTCATCTTTATGATGCCTATAGTTTTATCTATAGTGAATTTCAAATAATAAGTATACTAGAAATACTGGAAGAAACTGGCACACCAGATGGTTTGTGAAAAAGAATTCTAGTTGAACATTGTAAAGTTTTCTGATACTGTATCTAATTTATTTGGACAAATTTCTGTCTTTGATTAGGAATGCCTGCTTATTAGTTAATTTTACCATCATTGTGACCTGAAAACAGACAGTGTAAGAAAGAAATGGCTCAGTTAGTTCCTTTTTATGAGAACGTAGTCCATCATGAAAAAGAAGGCATACTGGCCTGTGGTTTATGGTAGCAAGAGCATAGAAAAGCTGCATGTTGCATGCTGCCAACCCGGAAGCAGGAAGAAAAAAAAAACATAATGGCTAAAAGCAGGACTGCATTTTAAAGTATAAGGCCTCACTCCTTCTGACCTACTTTTTCAGGTATGTTCCTTCTACTAAAGTTCTACAATTCTCCAAAGCCAAGTGGAGAGCGGCCATTTAAATACATAACCTGGGGGAACATTTCACATTCGAGCTGTAACATTCTATCTCTGATCCCCATGGGATCATGGCCGTGTCTTAATGCAAAATATTTTCCAATCCAACTCCAAATGTTGGAAAGGCTTAATTGTTTCAACATTGTTCAAAATTCTTAGTCTCTTTTCAGATCAAAAATAATCTCTTAGCTGTACTTCTTATAAACTGAAAAGAATAAAATAATGTTATGAACTTTGAATATGTTATGTCACAAAGTAAAAACCTAGCAATACAGTTTTCCAAACACTATAACCCCATGTCCAAAATCTTTGACTTCTGTGGTATCATCTGGGCGCCAATGCACTTTGAAAAACCTTGCTTACCTGTATATGCCTGTTGCTGGCACTCTTGAGAACTGAAAATTATTTTAGTAGATGTCCTCTAGGCATCTCCAATATCCTGGAGACTGTGTTGAAACTTAGCCTTCATTTTGATGAAGTCACATGCAAACAAATTAGGGTATCCATGGATAAAATTTGAGCCTGTTATATTAACTAGCCCTGGTAGTTTCCTGGAGCCTTGATGTAGGCTTTCATGATGCATATCATAACTCTCTAATTCCACTTGCTGCTATGGTCAGCAATACATGAAGACAATGACAACTTCTGCAATCATCTGGAGACCTACTTTTGACCCTATTGAGATAGTCTTATGACTGCAGCAGCCATCTGCTTGTACAACAATTAAAGAGATAATCCCCCAAGGTTCGCATTTTCCAGGAGCCTATTGGAAACGTATCCTTTTAGACAATCTTCTTCGAATAAATACTTTTCAAATGAGGATTGATGTTTCACATAGCAGAGCCTTGAGGCACATGCTTTGTCATTCCAGTTCAGGTTGTCAGTGAGAGGAGAAAGAGAGTCGGTAGCACATTCACACAAATTCAGTACCTGTGGTAGCCAAAAGATGCCACCATGTCTCCTTGAGCAGGAGATACTGGCAGTTCTAAACTGCTTGGCATGATTATAAAGAACCAAGTTCTGGTCCTCTCCAAGGACAATATGTCCTCTTAATCACTGAGTAATCTCTCCAGCCACCAATTCAACTCTTAACAGAATCCTTGTTCCTCTCTAAATCTATATAAGCACAGCCTTAATTGCTCCCACTTCATTTGTCATTCTGGTTTTGTACACTGTCACCAATATTCCTTATTAGATTCTGGTTCCAATATTTTAGGGTTTTCTAGCCCACTACCCAAATTTTTAAATTTTTGTCCTACAAACTAATCTCAAAGGATTAAGCATCAAATGAAAGGGTTTGTCACAGCAAAAACTTGACATCTCAGAATCCATTGTTGTTATTATTTTTCCCTATCATCACTGTAGGTACATATCTGAGAAGAAGAAAATTTTAAAAGGAAATAATTATTTTGGCTTATGAGGAAGGTTAGTCTATTCTACTAGAGTGCATAAATGTGGTAGTCAGTGATTTGAAGTGCATATATCAGCAGCAACCAGAAAGCATGAAAACTGGGTCAGAAGTACACCTGGATAATGTTCTGTAAGGCCCAACCCACCTTGGCCCATTTTGTTCAGTGAAGGTCCACTTCCTGAAGAGTCTACAATCTCTTCAGCTGAAGGACCACTATTCAGACACCTGAGCCTGTGGAATACATTTCAAACTTATATCATAATAGGTGTGATTTATAAAATTGGGGGCGCAGTGGAAACAGCAAGACTAAATTTTGATTGTTAAGGTGAATATTTTTGACCTATTTACTCATTTCTGTTACTTCTTGTTGCCTGTCCTTCAAGTTTATGTTCTCATTTTTTTGTGGTGGTTTTAAAAATAAACCAATCAAGTCCAGTGAGTACTGATTATATACTTTTGGGGATGTGGCCATTTCCTTTAGTGTAGCTGACTTACCAGGGACCAGCTATGCCCTTAAGGAACACTAACTCTCCCTCTCACATCAACTATTAATTGCCAATTGTTACTCATCTAGGGGTGACATAGATTGTTGTCTTTATGCAGGTGAAAGCAGGAACAAGTTAAAACTAAGCCTGTCATTGGACAAGAAAAGACGTATAGGAGAGAACAGAGGTTTGGAAAGGGGGAGAGGCCAGCCAAAGGAAGAGAGGCAAGATGAATTTCAATGATGAACCATATCCACATGACTCTGCCTAGTTACAGGTAGTTATGGATATTTCGTAAGGAATAGATATGTTTAGGATGATTTTCCCTGTCTAGGTGGGCAGTTTGAATCAATATCAGTTGGTTCAGAGTTTATTATGTGGTGTTTTCCTTCACAAGGTAACTCAACTGAGTTTAAGAGAAAGGTACAGTGGCAGGGCTCACAAAGCCTCCACAGAATTGTGATGTGTGGGGCTGGTGTGGCAGCCACCCAACAAGGGAACTTCAAGAGGGTAGCTGCCACTGGGACCAGGGGACAGTTATAGGGAATGTGAACAGAGTCCATGACATGGAGCTACTAAGACTAGAGAGGTTCACAGAGCCATAACGGAGACTAGCTGCTGTTGGTACCTCTATAGTCTTGATTTTACTGGGTCGCTAGAGTGTGGGCAGAGTTTGAAGCTGGCAATCTCTCAGGAGAGATAACAGTCAGGGTGCGGCTGCTGTTTGAACCTCTAAGATAACATATCTTGCTGATGCTATATGACTCAAATGATGCCCGCCATAGCTGGGTTGCTGGATCATTTTAATATTTACCACAACAGGGTGAGATAACATGTCCACTAATATGATTTTGTCTGTCTAGATCTTGTACAGGTCTTTGGCATGTTGTCTCAATTGCTGTGAGGTCATATGTACAAGTTCATATGCCATGTTGTGTTCAGAGATAATGGATATTTTTTGAAGTCATGAATTACCTCTGACTACTAAAGTATTTCTGCCCTTTCTTTTCCAAGGGTCCCTGTGTCTTGGGAAGATGGACTATGATACTAATATCACACTTAAGGATGAGCAATCTACAGTCTTACCTTTTCCTTTTGCATGTGGTTCAATTGTATATCTCTGTATTGTCATCTATTAAAAATGAATAAGAGCTTCTCTGATGAGAGTTCAGAGATTGAGTAATCTATGAGTATAACAAGTAATCAGTGTAACAGTGTTTTCTTTTAGCTGAACAATAATTGTAGGTTTGTTCCATGGGCCTATGTTCTACAGAGCACAAGTACTTGGCTTTGATAATGGTACTAATTAAATTGAATCTTGTGGAGCAGACCTCAAATTAAATCACAAAATATTTGGTTATTTCCATGACATCCATTCCACTATTAAGCTGTTAGTTATCAGACTACTCATTATTGCTCTGATGGATTCTAGACCACTTATTATTGGAGGCTGAAGATTTGTTCCTTTTTTTTCTAAATGGAACATACTTTTATTACTCTCAACACAACCTACATTTCTCTTCTCAAAATAACCATTTCTTAGAACTCCTATATTTTTGGATACTTTCTTAAATACTGTTTAATGCATTTTATTTTATTTGAAGTCTTAATTACATGTAGAACATGGTGTTTAGACATTAACAAAAGTCATCAAAATCTAAACCAAACTCCTAGAACTGTTGAACAGTACTCATATGGAAAGCTCACATTGAGCTGCAGAGGAAGCTCTATTTAGAAAAGGAAGACCTCATAAATATTTCATGGATGGTTGACTACAGTGTCTCCTGCACAGTTTTGTTTTTATGTTCTCTCTTTTTCCTCTTATACTTGAAACTTAGGCTAAAAAATATTATCAGGCAGAAAATCACAACAGGAAGCTAAACTCTTGTCTGCAAGTATTTGAATATAAATAGACATAAAACAAGAGTTAAGTGTCACAGAACACTGTTAGCCAGATGAACTAAGATAAGCAATTGTATAACATTGACTCTAGCTTCAAACTTTACCTTATCATATAAATCCACACTACTTCAGTACAAATATAAACATTGCAAACACACACACAGACACACACACACATTTAGCCTTGAACAATGACCAAAAAAGTAGGAAACAATCTAAAAATACTGCTCTGACATAATGCAAAATGAAGTACCTTATAAGAACTACATTATATTAGGACTTCATCTGTCTAGAAACTTGAGTTTAATTCTTTGAAAACTTATATGTGTACAATGCATCACAATCACTTCCACCCTCCACTTCTTTCTTTTCACTCTCTCTTATTTCCCCCCAATATATCTCACTTCCTGTGTTATGTCCTCTTTTATAATATACTGCCTTCAACAAGCAGTGCCTATATGCCATGAACTTGAGGCTATCCATGAAGATATGGCCAACCCACAAAAAAAAAAAAGAGAGAGAGAAAGAAACTTTCACTTCTCCAGCAATCATCAACTGCCAATAGCTCTTCATCTAAAAATGAAGCTTTTGAAGTTCCTCTACCTTTTATGCTGAAACTTTTAACTGGCTTGATCTTTTAGAGATAATAGTAAGGCTGGACACTGCAATGGTACAATTAGTACCTCCCAGACACCATGAACCCAGTGGTATAATATTGTCAGGAGTACTGAATGGTGATAACCAACCACTCTGAATTAGATTTGAGACTTGGTTTACAGGAATTTATACCTGGTAATAAAAACAGTGTCCAAACCCATGGCTAGGGGAATCATACACACAAAGAGAACCCTTCTGATGTCATTTTTGCTAAATAGTCATGTTGTAAAACTACCACCTAAATATGTGTGCTTATATCCATAGACAAGTTCTTAAGAAGTTCTTAAGTTTATGTTGGTCAAAGAAGCTTCTTCTTGGTTCAGCAAGTGGCTACTGGAAAACCTTTAAAGGTTAAAAGTGCCAGAGTTAATGACTGTAAGAACTGAGCTAGACATGGAGCATCTTTTTCTGTGTAGGATTTTAAATGCTGCCAATGTCCACAAACAATTCTATTCTGCATATGTGGAGGGGATCATAATTTTGCATTACAGAGTAAAAGTGATAGTAATAATTTTTAAATAATTGTTCATTTTAAACTCTTGATTTGATGACTCTGCAGGGAAAGGCCACAAAGCTTAAGACCCTGACTTTAATCCCCAAGTCACATATAATCCCCAAGTCATATAAATTACCTCTGACATCTGCATATATTATATGCATTTAAGCAAACACACATAAACACAAAATAAACTAATTAATTAGTATAAATTAGTTATATGTTTATGTGACAAGAATAAAAAAAAGTAAAATAAAAAAACCAGACACAATGAATTGCAAGAAAGCAAGGTGAGAGGTATATTGGGGGAGATGAATGAATTGCAAGGAAAGAAGAAATGTTATGACTATATTTCAACTTTTTAACAATAATGTATAAATTATTCAAATGCTTGGTTTGTAAATACTGTTAAGTGCCTACAACAATTTCGGGCACAGTACAGTACTACGTTATATAACTATCATAATAATGTCAATTTAGAAATGTCTGTGACTATCTCTCATTTGGTCCTAAATTGATTTATCCTCTCAAAACTTTCCACAAGCAAGTACACAGACAATGATTCATTAATCCCAAATGATGGCCAACATAATATTTCAGCTAGGCCATGTGTGCTTTTTCAGTTCTCTGGGGTGAATTTGTTTGTTTGTTTGTTTGCCTTTAAAACATGCGCAAGATTAAGCCACTCTCTCTAGCATATTGGCTTCCTCTATGGAAAAAGCCAGTTGAATTAAAACACATATGAATACATGTGCACACACACACACACACACACACACACACACACACCAGGTCTTTTCCCTCAATGCTCAATTGCTCAGGCCACATAGGACCATGCTGCTTCAGTTGCCATTCATTATGTGAAAGACTTCTTTACCTACTCTGAGAAACAAACCTTGAACCTAAGTTGCAACCAACCTCTTCCATTTCCAACAATTGCTTCAAAACAGAACCAATATAGAGAAGCTTGCAACTATCAGATTGATTCTGTAAATACTTTGATTTAACAATTCCTATTCAAGAATAAACTTTCTGATCGCGGATATGGTTTTGCATGACTTTAGGACAGAGATCACAATAAGTTTGTTTCCACTATGTTGGGTTAATATATTTATTCAAAACTCCCTATGGTGGTTTTTTTTTTTTTTTTTTTTTTTTTTTACATTACTAGAAGCTGAAAATCGTCCCAGTGGATTTTTACAAGGGGTAAATTAATAAGCCTCAGAAAGGGTCTGAGACAGAAAAGGATGTTGAAAAATCCGTATTGATTGGACATATATAACTTACCAGATACACTGAGTTAAATGTTTTTCTTTTGTTTATCTTGCTAATCCTCATGAGAGGCTGGGAAAATAATTCTCCATTTTACAAATGAAGAATCAGGGCTCCAAGAGTAAAGTTTTGAATATTTCACAATAACAGTTGGTAAATCTTTGACTTCAGCTAGGACATGCCTGACCTTTAAAGAGCCCACACAGCAATGCTGCTCCAATTTCTGGAATTCATAAAGTATTTCTGCAGAAGGTCATATTCTTTATAATTTTAAATTTTATTGAGAATAGATTTTTTAAAATGTCATACAATCTCATCTTGATTTTTTTTTCTCTTAAGTCCTCACAGATCCTGTTTTTTTCTCCAGCTATTCAAATCCATAGCTTTTTTTTCTCTCCCTCTGTAGAAAATAAACAGGCTATAACAGCAACAACAGAAACAAGGCAAAACAAAATAAATAAACAACCCCCAAAAATGAAACAAAAGAAAAAACTACCAAATGGGACAAAGGAAACAAATAGAAAAATTCAAAGAGCCAAAAAAAAAAAAACCCCAAACAAGCAAACAAACAAACAAACAAACAAAAACCCCTCAAATTTCGCATATGGATACAGATACACATACTTAACACACAGAAATCCTTGCGAAAACACAAAACTGAAAACTAAAATACATAACCAAAGATCTATAAGACTTTTTAAATGGTGTTCAGACAAAGTACTATAAGACAAGAATATTACATCTTGTGCCAACTATCTTCTGATGGATATGAAGCCTGCCCTTAAATGGTTTGGAGTCCCAGTGAGATCCCATTGGACAAAACTAATTTGGAGATACCCTCTGGGTTATATATAGGGGATGTGTCTACTTTCCTTCTTAGATCTGGTATCCTTTTTCCATGCACATTATCAAGTCCTGGTCATGCTGCTATGAGTTTATATATGTGAATTCTCTCTGAGTTTGTATGTGTATGGTTATGTGTAAATGCATTGTTTCCTTGGTGTCTTCTACACAAGTGGCTCTTCAAATCTTTCTGTCTCCCCTTATACTGTGTTCTTTGATCCTGGGGGAGGGGAAGGATTTGGTGGAGATAGCCTGTTTAGGACTGAGTCTCTCAAATTCTGCACATTGTCTACTTGTAATTCTCTGTTTCAGTTCCCATCTATTGCAGGAAGTAGCTTCTCTTTTTATGGAAGAGCAAGACACTGATCCATGAGTTTTGTAGAATGTCATTAGGAGTCACTTTATTGCTATGTTCTTTTTGTAGAAGACTAGTATTTAATTTTCCCATAAGTCCTTGTTCTATCTAGTCTCAAGCTCTTGGACTGCCTTAGCAGTGTAAGGCATGGTTTTCAGATCATGGGTTGGGCCTCAAATCCAATCAGATAGTGGTTGGTTACTCCCACAACATTTTTGCCACTACTGAACCAGCAAATCTTGAAGGCAGGTCACCATTGTAGACTAATGATTTTGTAGATTGGTTGCTGTTAATCTTTCTTGTGTTACTACCTCTGGCAGTATACAAAGTACCATCCAGTACTAACCCAAAAGAAACGATTGTGTGTTTGTGTGTTTTGTCTGGACCCAGATAGTCAGCTGCACATGTGAACTCACAGTTGTTGTGATGACATTCATAAGGTCTATGCACATTAAAGCCAAAGAAAATCCATACTTAGTCAAAGAACTTTGGACATTTAATGGCTGCTTGGAGAAAGAAGCCAGTTTTCATTAACAGTGCATCCCCTTCCTTATCCCTTGGAAAGACAAGCATATTCCAGTAGGCTACACATCCAAGAAAACATAGGAAGCACAAGAAGGATTTGATATGTTTGGGGTTCTGTAAAGAGGAAACAAAATTGGACAGGTGGGGAGTGAAGGAGGGGGGTACACCTGGAAGGGGAGCATTTGAGGTTGTGAATATGATAAAAACACAGTGTGTGAAACTCTCAAAAATTCAATAAAAATTAAGTAGGTAAATAAATGAATGAATAATTTCATTTCAGCTCACTGAAAAGAAATTGTAATTCATAACTATCATCTTATGCTAATAAGAACATCATTAGCCCATGTTCTGCATTTTCTGTAAAACATTTGTATATATCAGCATTTTACAGATATAAGCACATTTCATTTTGAAGCAGGGATGTGGTGATTCAATATATCCATGCTGTTCCTAACCTTAGGTTGCTTTCTCTCCTATTATAACCTTCTAAAGGCCTAGAAGTGAGAAATTTTCTTATTGACAAATTCAGCAACAAATCCTATCTGTCCTATTTTGTCATTGCACAAATCAAACCCACCAACTCTAGGGTTTCCATATACTTTCAATATCAAATAGGTCTGATAATTCCAGGTGAATAATCAACAAAATATATATGGCATGGAAGAGAAGTAAAGGTAGAAACTTTTATATGACAAAGAGAACTGGAGTGGAGTCTTTTTAAAACATAGATAAAATAGCAAAATTATTCCTTCATGTAGGAAATGTTTATTTTGCTAAAGCAAACTAATGATCTTCTTCGAACGACCTCATTCAGTCATACGTGCACTGTGCACACAGTGGTTCTTCTTAATGTTCCTATCTAACATGAGCCACAGGGATTTAATCCTTAGAACATGTTAAACAAACCTACATCAAAGGAGTATGTATTTTCTCCTAAAATATGATGGATACACTATACCACTATACTCTGAAATATCAATATATAAGACAGATCTGGTGTTTATTGAATATGTGAGTTAGTCAGCTTTCTTTCTACTAATGCAATGGAACATCTGAGATGATCAACTTATAGAAAGAGGAATTATTTTGACTCTTATGGGGCAAGTCAATTCTTTTGTTCCATTGTGAGAGAACATTGCACCTTGTGCTGGGAACAGTTAGGGAAGGAAAGTTGTTCTCTCTGTGGTATGAAAGGCAGAAGAGAAATAGGAAGAGAACAGCATCCTACAATCTCTTAGACCAGTGCTTCTCAGCTGATGGGTAATGCTGACCTTCATCTTTTCATGGGAGTAACCTAAGACCATCAGAAAATGAAGATATTTAGTTACAATTCATAACAATAGCAAGATTATAGTTACAAACCAGCCATGAAAACAGTTTTAAGCTTGGAGGTTACCAGATCATAAGGAAATGTTTCAGTATTAGGAATTCTGAAGAACACTGTCTTGGAGAGTATTTAGTGCCCCAAATACTCTTGTTAGTCACCACCTCTTAAATGTTTCTATCAAAACAACCTGGGAACCAACACTTTAACCTGAGTGGTAAGTTTTTATGGGACACCACAGATATAAACTGTACCACTCGATACCTGCAATGTAATGACCAGTTAGTACTCATAGGAAAGATCTACTGTTATATCTACTTCAGATAATGTAGTGGGTACTTTATTTATTTATTTTCACATATTCACTTTACATCTGCCTCATCAACTCCTTCCCAGTCACCCCTCCCTTGTCAAGATGCACATCAGCTACATATGAGCAGGGAGGCCTAGGTCCAGGCTATGTTTATTCTTTGATTGTTGAATCTGACTCTGAGATCCCTAGGAGTCCACAATAGTTGACTCTGTAGGTCTTCCTGTGGAGTTCTTACCTCCTTCAGGACCAACAATCCCTTCTCCAATTCTTCCTTAAAAATCCCTCAGCCCCGCCCACTGTTTGACTGTGGATATCTGTATCTGTCTGAGTGAGCTGTTGGTGGGGCCTCACAGAATACAACATGCGCCTGTCAACAAGCATAACAGGGAATCATTAATAGTGTAAGGAAATGGTGTTTGCCCGTGAGATGGGTCTCACGTTGGGCTGGTTATTAGTTGGACAGTCCCTCAGTATCTGTTGCCTCCCTGATGCCAAGACAGGATAAAAAGAAAATTCATTTGACTTTTTAACATTAAGACGTCTGGAGTTATCCTTAAAGATCAGAATGTTGGATAATATTTGGGTCCCCTGGCAAGAACAGACAGTAGCTACCCTTATATCAGAAAAATCAGTTCTTCCAAGGTGCCACCATTAGTTTTGTTACAAACTTAAGTATATGAATGTCTGGTGATCACTGGTGTTAAGTTCTTTATATGTAAAACAATACTTATGTTTCTGTCTATCTATCTACCTACCTATCTATCTATCTATCTATCTATCTATCTATCTATCTATATCCTCCTGCAAACATCCTTCTGCTTTGAATCACATTAGTTCCAAGACCTGTGACTTGACCCACTGTGCAGGACTGGACATGACTTTAAGAGCAGCACAATCCTTTGGCTCAGCAGAGCCCCCTCTCATCACTGAGCTTGAAGTTAATTCCCTGCTTGAGCAAGCTTGAGGGAACCTTCAATACATCAATACTTTCCAGTGATGAAGCACATGCTGACAAGGAAGACACCATAGGAAAGAATCATTACATAGATTTCTTTTTTTCCTCTTCTTATTTTTTTTCTAAAAGAAGTGGGAATCAAATAATAAGATAATGGGAAGGAAGACAGCAGGCAGTGGAACTGTGGGAGAGGTTTATCACCTTTCCTTTGAGCCTAGAATCCATGCAGATGCTGATCGTAAGTGTTTCTTTAATTAGCTTCTCTTCCCTGTGTGTGAGAATGAAAGCAACAAGTCTCAAAATCATCTTAGTTCTCTAATAACAGCAGCAGACACTTGCTTAGAAGTTTCCATTGTGTGAGAGTCTACTGCTTTCTTTGTCCACATGTATTAATGTCACCTTTCTAACAAGCCTATACAGCAGGTTGCTACCACTATCCCATTCTAGAGATAATGAATCTGAGATAAGACATTGAGTGTTTTGTGTATGTCACCGTAGAAGTTAAAAGAAAGGATGCTAACCCAAAGATTGTTCACTTCATCAGTGTATACACTTTCTACTAACGTCACTCTAAATGCCACAAACACTGGTAAATCCAGTTAAGGAAGCTTTTTAGCAGACATGGAATTTATGAACTAGAAAAGGAACCGATACAGCTTTATGCTGTAAATAGAAAGCATGGCCTAAACAGATGACAGATGTTTTGATGATATTCTAAGCCGAGGTGAGGTACGACTGACTATTGAAGTTCCATGAAGTAAAGAACACTCTGCATCCTAAGTTGATTCTCTGAGACCCGGTGGTCCAGAAAGTAGCCCTCTGGCAGTGTTTCTCCAGGTTATCCTTAGGTCTTTCAGGGTGGGTGTGCTTTTAGACATGATAAACATTTGACTGTGCTTGCATTGTGGAATCAGAAGGAATGACCTAACTAACAACCTGGACACACAGATGGCCTTTTGGTAATTTAGCAATCTTCAGTCTAACATGTGCCCCAGAAGCAACTCCCTGTATACAATTTGCTTTACTTGAAAAAAGATACTCAGCAAAAAATAATATATATATGTATATATATATGTATATGGATATATATCTGCCTCTGCTTTGTGAGGATTTTCTCTCCCCCTTCTAAAGGCAGTGTTCCCAGAACACAAGTTCAAGAGATAACAAAGTTGCTCTGGGCCTTAGAAACTGGACCTGCTTCATGTGTTCCTCATTCCTGTAAAGATCAACCCTCTGGACTCCCAAGAGCCATTTGATTTTATACTTTGTACTACTTTGCTGATTCTCCTCAGTGTACTGGCCTGACTTCATGGTCACCAGGTGTCCTCCATCCTCCCATCAACAGACACTTAATGAGCAGATGGTGTAAATGACCTGGCAGTAATCTGATGCCTGGATGGGTGCACAGAAAGTTGGGGGGAGGGAGCCAGTAAGAGGGAAAAGACAGCTTGCGTTACCACTTGTGCCACAGAAAATCAGGAATAAGTAACTTTCATTACAAAAAAAAAAAGTGATCATCTTCCTTAAGAGACAGGAATAAATTCAAAAATGTAGGATTGTTGTGTTTTAATTGTTCAGAAAAAAAAAACTGATCCTTGCTAAGACTGACAAGAGAGTTCCTGAAATCTTAAGGTCCTCATGGTCAAGGTAGCTGAAGTCCTGCTGTGTCAGAATTTCTTCATCTTTTTTGGCTTATATAGTCTGTGACATATTTTAGGCCAGCTATTCCACAAGGACCAGTGTTCACACTCCCAGCTTTTTCTTTGAAGGACAACATTGAGAAACGTAAGCCTAGGACTGATTAGATTTCAGTATTCATAACCGTCATTTGAGATCTTCAGACACATGCATATTTTACAATTTTGTAGTATTTCATATGTATGTGCAGGGTGGGGAAAACACATCCTGTGGTCCAACTTTGCAGTTCCTTTCTCTCCACTGAATTTTGAATGCATTCCAGGGATAGAGCACAGACATTGAGGTTTGCTGGGCAAGATCCTTTACCCATCAAAGTCTCTTGCAGGCTCCTCAAGCATGAATTCTGATTCTGGAGGTCAGAAATGAAGTCTGAAAATTCATGGTTTAAAGAAGCCTCTGAAGAATGCTAGGGTTACATGTCCATAAACCATACTTTAACAGAGAGGTTCTAAATAACTCTGTTCTGTTAAAACTAGGTAATTGAAGCCCCAAACAGGCATGAGTTTGTCCAAGACTACAACTGCTATAATGTAAGAATCAGAATTCTGGTACAAGTCTTGAACTCCTTCCAACATGGCACATGACCTTAGGCCATAGGTATGTCAACATTTTCATTCTTAATCTCTTTTTAGAAATAAAATGCAGCTGGTAATAACTATACCTACCATCTGTCATGAGGGTGAATGGGATAAAATCATTTAGGCTATTCAAACAAAAGATCATTTTTACCAATTATCCTTTGTAGTCTGAGTCCAAACCATAGAAACCATGATTATCTTCCAATTGCCAGATGCTTAGACATTGAATCTATCTGCGAAGTTTCATTGAAACACAACTTGTTTTTTTTTTTAATGTGAAATTAGAAGTGACAGACAAATCTATTTTTATAAATCTTAGCATGTCTATTTTGAACCTCTGAATTTTAAAAGAAGGTTTGAGGGCAGCTGCTGAACTTGACAAAGATGGTAAATGATTCTGCTCTGTTTATTGCTATTTATAAAATGCAGCTACGTATACCCCTGTTAATAATATGTAATATGCAGCATGGTGTGGGACCACAGTGAGCTCAGGTAACACTGCAAGGAGCATGTGTTAGCCTAGTGTTGACTGGATATGAAGCAAGAGGATGGTTGTTACTCAACTTTATTTAGATATAAAAATCCCAGTTTAAATTTACTTATAAGTTATTTAAATAAAACTGTCCTATCTAGACTTAACTTTTTGGGGGGAAAAAGAGATGGAAAGATTATTTTCTGGATTACTTGTCCAGTATATTTTAATATCTTGCACTTAGAAATAACATTTGGTGCTGCAGAGATGGTTCAGAGATCAAGCTAACTCTTTGTTCTTCCAGTGGTCCTGAAATCAATTCTAAACAACCACATGGTGGTTCACAGCTACCTATTAAAAGAAGAGATCGGATACCTTTCTCAGGCATGCGGGTGTACATTCAGCAAAACATTCATACTTAAAGTAAATAAATAAATAAAGTAAAAACATTAATAATAGCAATAATATTTGGGGGCTAGGCATTGTTGTCAGCGTTTTAAATCCCAGCACTTGGAAGGCAAGTAGATCTCTGTGAGTTTGAAGCCAACCCAAGCATACATATTAAGTTCCAGCTCAGTCAGTGCTACTGACTGAGTTCCAATTCTCAGGTCGTCATCATCATCACCACCACCATCAGTATCTTCTGTATTTAGAAATCATACCAGAAAATTTAGATTTACTTAAAACAGCTGGAACATCAATCCTGCATCACTGGATTTCCCAGTAAACTTGCTCCAATTAACTGAAACAGTACTTAGGATAGACCCTGTTCTTTAACTAAAACAAGCATCCCAGATTATCTGCTACTGAAAATGTATGTGACATTGTAAGACAGAAATAAAAGATATAAGCAAAGGGTCTCAAGTCAAACTACATGAGCACTTAAAATTTGTACTGAAATTTTAGAACGAAAAAAACCACACGTTAACTATTAAGAGAGCTTCGGTGTATACTTTTGGAAACCTTCCATCAGTCCCTGATGTTTTATTTAAATGAAAAACCTAATATTCCTCTCCTAAAGACAAATGGTCTTAACTTTTGCATAAATTTTCTCTTAATAATTTATTCTTTAAAAGTTTAATGAAAGCCTAACCTAGCAACATAGATCTCTTTTCTCTTAACTATGTACTATTTCATATGGTACATAAAGTATCTACATAATCTTGGCTACTGAGGAGGCTGAGACCAAATAATTACAAGTTGAATCATGGCACTTCACAGACATACAGCATAAAGACTATTTGACGGAATGTAGTGGTTGAGAAAACCTGACATAAGAGCATTGCATTCAAAAGATGCTACCATGGTCCAGCCCTGAGATTGCCTGTCCTAGCCTCTCATTTCAGGTATCCTGTCTCTGGCTCCAGAACCCCAGGCTAAAGCTCATCTGACCTTCTTCCTTTGCTTCTAATCATCTCACAATTTGGTTGGTAATGGCAGCAGGTTTTATAAGCCTGAGACATACAATTTCAACCTGTCTTGCTGCATTCTGAGCATGGCAGTGCACACCTGTAATCCTCTTACTCATTATTGAGGCAGAAAGATTGAAAGCTTAATCCAGACTGAGGTGTGCAGAGAGATTTCATCAAGGAGAAGAAGGCTTGAATTAAGCCCACTCCCTCCCCATCACTGATTCTTAACCTTCAAAAATCAAAATCTCAGAGCCACTATTTCCATGCATGGCAAGGACATTCTACCACTTCAGTGTTTCCATGAAAGTAAATAAGCCCTTTCAGTTCCTGAAACTCAAAGACATATTTGGAACATGGCAGCTCTGTTTTAAAATTTTATTTTTTGAAACTTGCAATTTTGTACAGTCTGTGAAAGAATCGAGCAGAAACCCTGAGAGCAAACCTGGGGATTGCATTAAGAACAAGTGGGTACTGTTTGCAACGTGCTCTATCTTATCCTTGGCATTTCACCATTGCACGTAGATTCTGTATCCATGCAACTGAGAAGTTTTGACACTGTAAATAATATGTGGACTTGCCTAAGTCACTCTAGTTGATTTTATGTGGCTCAAATTACTCATCCTTTCTCAAAGGAAGATCATAAAGTTGCCTCATTACTGCTTTGACTCTTCCAGTAGCATATGAATTTGTAAGATGTTCTTGACAGAGTATGTCCCTTTAGTTATATCTCTAATGAAATCAATACAAAGTCCATAGCCAGCCCATTAAAATGTGCAGTGTGAGAAATAAAACCTTGGTTCTTATGAGCATCTGAGGCCCAAGGGCTTTTTTCTTTTCTTTTTACCATAACAACTAATCTGACTATATCTGAGACCTAAAACCGATTGTTCAACCAGAGCTACACAACCCCCCTTATAGCCTAGGATATTTGTTACTGAATAGAAGATAGAAGACAGCCTACTGAATGTCTGGACATAAGTGGTAAAGGAACTGGATATGAAGTCACGGCCTAGGATGGATTTTACATTCCATGATCATGAATAAGAAGAATGCTTTGACACTCAATATTTGCTTTATTAAATCCATAATCCTCAGCTTGGAACACAACCTTGCTCATCATATAACAGTCAGGACTTTTTCCTTCTTTTCTTTATTACTTTCTTTAAACTTTGTGAAATTATTATTCTAAGATAAGTAAAATATACTATGAGGAGTGATTCAGGTAAATTGCATGACCAAAACCAAAATAATTAGATAGAAGCTCATTTGGGTGATTTATGTACTTTCAAGCATCTCTAGGAGTGTAGTTCTCTACATTATGATTTGTAGATTTTTCACACACACTTCAGCTATTTCTTGAAGACTTAGAATTCGTTAACAGCTTGCAAGCAATCCTCTGTTGCCTCAGAGAATATACCACTATTTTATATTTTTCCTCACTAAAATCCATACTATGCTAACAAAATAAATAAATAAGTTTTGTGGATGCCCTTTTCCCTACTCTCTTACAGAGAAAAAAAAAAATCATTTTCCACTCTGCCAACTGATTATGCAGCCACGTTGTTTGAAAGCTTGCATAATTTACATTAGCATGCTTAAGATCTCAGGTGACTATGCCTTTGAGGCCAGCATGCTAACCCCAGTGGGCCGATTTGATATTCTTCCCAATATCTGACCCTTTTTTCCTTGTTAATTACAGGCAGACTTCCCTGGTCTGGCCCTGGATCTGCACCTGTTTCCCATCTTTGAGCAGCTGCTAATTAGGTTGAAAATAGTGGGGCTGGGCAGTGAGGACCGTCACGCCTCATCACGCTATTGATCAGACTGCTATACCACACGTGCGGGAACCACTGTCTGTACAACCCATTACAAAATAAAAGCCATTCCTGGGATTGCATGTTTGAATCCAAGAGCACCTCAGACTCTACATCAAATGTGGGAAAGAAAATAAACATTGAGATTACAAAATAAAATATTTGTCTGCAAAAGCAAGTAGTGACTGTAAAGACCTTATGGTTTTTATCCGATTCTTTTCATTTTGAGTAGAAAATGTCTTCTTTTCGGAAAATACCAATGCATTAAAATACCTATGGAAATATCTAGAATTGTATTATGTGGGTACAAATTATATAGCTACCAACTCTTGAAAAGAAATATCCACTCAGAATCCTACTTAGCTCTGGATATAATGGTAATACTGTAGACCTTCAGACCACACTGTAGTTCACAGATTGGTTTGTTCTTTTATAGTCGCTTTCCCTGAATTGAAATCTTCTCTCCTGGAGTCAGAAGAGAAACTTTGGAAATTCAGGAATCTTATAAAACTTTTAAGACTCAACAAACTCAGAAATCCACAAGACCTCTGGAGCCTGCTCTATTGGGTATCACAAGCAGCAGACAATTTCTGGGCAGGGAAGAGTGTTCAGATGAGCTGCCTACTTGTTGAGCAAGAAGCTCCATCAATGAATTTTTATGAGCCATGAAATATGGTGGGGCAGGCTTGTTGTACCTACCTTTGAGCCATTTATGTCAGTTAATGCTCAATAAACTGTTTCTTTACCACTTGGGACCCTTTCAGGTGGTAAACAGGTATGTGTCCCACCTCCTCAAGAAGTCATCCAGTTATAGTGAACTCTAGACTATTGAAAAGGCCAGCAGAGATATCTATAAGTGGTGGCAAAAAGTAAATATGTATTTTTAAATTGCCACAGTTAGTAATGAATGACATTACCAGTAGTGGTCAAGCATCAAATTAAAATTAAGCCTGCAACCTCTATTACAAGTTAAAGAGCAATGCCTTGATGCAACACTGAATAAATATTTGTTTCTAGAACTTGATGCTAGGATAGTAATAAGAATAAAATAGATTCTGATTTTAGTAGACTAAAATTTTTTGTCCTAAAACTTTCTTGAATGCAATTGTAGGGAAGAATAGATTCAGTTTAGCTTGAACGCTTTTAAGTGGTATTGATTGCTTGGACAAGTTATTCATAAGTCTTTCAGAACCTGTACTTTGTATATTTATTGGTTCCTTGCACAGTTGTAGACATCTTAGTCTGAATTCTTGAGATGAGGTTGTTGGAAAGCACAGATGTTATTCATGTATTTCAATTGTAAAGGATTAAAATTTGAAATAGTTATCTGGGTCTCCCAACAACTGGAGCAGGGCCGTTCTGTACTCTGTTGCCTACCTGTGAATCTTGTTCAACTAATTCAGCTGCCTTCTCTGGCCTCAGTGATAGAGGATGCACGTAGTGAATTGACATCCTTGGGTGGGTGATACCTGGAGGGGGGCCTCCACCTTCTCAGAAGAGAATAGGAGGGGGAAGAGGGAGGAGGTGCTTGGGGGGGGCATTCTAAGAGTCCCACATTTGGTGATGACTATCTGGTTTTTTCATCCAGCCTTGGAAAATGGAAGGGAAAAAAATGTAGAACCATTACTGCAGAAGGGGAAGAAAAATGTATCCTTTCAGGAACTGTCCTAATAGCCAGGCCCCTCCAATGATAATTACCCGAATCCATTCATGAAATCAAAGTACTTATGACTTAAATGCCCAAATTCTTGATCTATTTCTTTATTTTGCAGTTAGAATTTTCCTATTTTGTCCAATCTGGTGTCATAAAAATGAATGTGGCAGTTCCTTTCCTTCTCTTCTGGGATTAATTATAATTAGGCTTCAATTATTTTAATTCTGTAAAAGGTCAATCATATTATTTTCACCTAATAATCTAAAAGGGTAAATTGCAAAACATGGATTATAAAAGACTGGGAATAGAGTTTTCTGTGTACAGTGTTTACCTAACATTTAAAAACTGCAAAAACAGATAAAAAATAAATACATATTATGAAAAATGAGAAATTATGCTCATGAGGAAAAGGCACTATTTGATGCAGGAGCATATTTTTTATTTGTGTATGCTTAACATTGACTTACATACCTTTAATATCTGACATGGATATATATTCAATGATTTGTGTCTTGAAGCTCTATTTACTTCCTTTACTGCCTTTCAAAAGTTTCCTATAATCTAGGCATGCTTTCTATAAGAGCTGCCTTATTGCATGTTTAAAAAATATAGAGAATCCTCTGTTAACCATGAATTAGGCATAGCTTTCTTCCAAGTAGTCTAAATTGTGATTATTTATAGACACAGCTGAAGCTAAGGGGAAGGGAAATTCAACTAATACATCATTAAGACTGATTATTCTTGACCAACCCCAACTTTGCATATCAAATTCTATATTATTAGTTTTTGCTGTGTTCTTTCAAGCCAAAAAAGAAGTTACAAAAATTCATTATTGCCATTTTCTACTACACTTTGTCACTGTCTTAGTTGAGGTTATAAAATTAGGAAGCTTGGGCACACATCATTTTCTAGATTATATAAATTTTCAAGGTTCTCATGTTGAGTTAAATTATCAAAGACACAGTGGCTCAGGGCCTCAAGGAAATTGAATCATACTGAATTTTATTGTGTTTTCTATGATGGTACTACCATTATTTATCATAATTACTGTACAAAGGTGACTTGTTGAATAATTCCTTTTTTAATACTCAAAATTTTAATAATCTAATAATTATAGACATGGTATGTGTATATAAGTAGATTTCAAGTTATTAGGAAACTGGGATCATTGCCTTATAATACAATTAAGTACCAAAGGAGATTACATTATAACTGACTTTGATTAATTTTAATAAATGTTCAAATATATGGCCACTGTTATAAAGAAAACCAGCTCTGCCACTTGAAACACTTTAACTTTATATCCCCTTTTTTTCTAACTCATGATTTTCTGAGTGTATTTCTTTTTTATCATTTTTATTGGTTATTCTCTGTATTTACATTTCAAATGTTATCCCCCTTCTCCCCAGTCCCATCCCTCTCCCCTTCCCTTGCTTCAATAAAAATGCTTCCACACCTCAGCACATTGGCATTCCCCTGCACTGGGAAAATGCACATTCCGTGGGCAGAGGCCTCTCATTCCATTGATGTCAGACAATGCTATTTTCTGAGACATATGCAACTAGAGCCATGGATCTCTCCATGTGTGCTCATTGGTTGGAATTTTAGTCATTGAAATCTAATTTCTTTTTATTAAGGTTATAAATAAGTATTTGTGGGTAAATATAAATAAACATATGTATATATGTAAAAATAATATAGGAAAAGAGGGTATTAGTTTGAGGAGATGAAAGAGAAACTAGGAGGGGTTGTAGGAAGGAAAGGTGGATGTGATACAGTTCTATTTTAATTAAAATATATTCTTTTTCTCTTGGACTTGACACAGTCTATGAGTTGTTTCTATAGTGTTCAGAGCTTTCTGGGGTTAGTATCCCATTATCAATGACTGCATATTATGTCTGTTCTTTTGTGACTGGGTTATCTCACTCAGGATGATATTCTCTAGATGCATCCATTTTCTTAAGATTTTTGTTAAGTTATTTTTTCTGATAGCTGAGTAGTACTCCATTGTGTAAGGGTACCACAATTTTTGTATCCATTCATCTACTGAAGGAAATCTTGGTTCTTTTCAGCTTCTGGCTATTATAAATAGAGTTGTAGTGAACATTGTGGTGCATGTATCTTTGTTGTAAGTGGGAGTGTCTCTGCGGTAAATGCCCAGAAGCAGAATAACTGGGTTTCAGGTAGTACTATGTCTATTTTTATGAGGAAACACCAGACTGATTGCCAGAGTGGTTGTATCAGTTTACAAAACCACCAAAAGTAGAGAAGTGTTGCTCTTTCTCCACATCCTCAACAGCATCTGCTGTCATCTGAGTTTTGGATCTTGGCCAATCTGACTGGTGTGAGGTGGAATCTCAGGGTTGTTTTGATTTGCATTTCCCTGATGGCTAAGGATGTTGAGCACTTCCTTAGATTTTTCTCAGCCATTCGATATTCCTCAATTGAGAACTTTTTGTTTAAGTCTGTACCCCATTTTTAGTAGGATTGTTTGATTCTCTGGTGTCTCACTTTTTGAGTTCTTTGTATACCTTGGATAACAGGCCTCAATCTGATGTGGGGTTAGTAAATAACTTTTCCGACTCTGTTGGCTGCCGTTTTGTCTTCTTGACAGTGTCCTTAGCCTTACAGAAACTTTGAAATCTTATTAGGTCCCATTTGTCAATCTTTGACCTTAGAGCTTGAGCCATTGTTGTTTTGTTCAGGAAATTTTCTCCTATGCCTATGAGTTCTAAGATTTTCCCTACTTTCTCACCTAATAGTTTCAGTGTACCTGGTTTAATGTGGAGATCTTTGATCCACTTGCACTTGAGCTTTGTACAAGGAGATAAGAAAGGGTTTATTTTCATTCTTCTGCATGCCGAGTGCCAGTTGGACGAACACAATGTGTTGAATAAGCTGTCCTTTTTTTATTGAATCATTACAGCTTCTTGTAAAAAATCAGGTGACCATATGTAAGGGGTCATTTCTGTATCTTCTATTCTATTCCATTGATCCATGTGCCTATTTCTTTACAAGTACCTTGCAGTTTTCAACACAATTGCCTTGTAATAAAGCTTGAGGTCAGGGATAGTGAATCCCACAAATGTTTTCTTGTTGTTGAGGATTGATTTTGCTATTCTAGGTCTTTTGTTATTCCAGAGGAAATTGCACATTGCTCTTTCCAACTCAATGAAGAACTGGGTTGGAATTTTGATGGGGATTGCACTGAATCTGTAGATTGCTTTTGGTAAGATGGCCATTTTTAAAATGTTGATCCTTCCAATCCATGAGCATGGGAGATCTTTCCATTTTCTGAGATCTTCCTTGACTTCCTTCTTTAGGGATTTGAAGTTCTTGTCATATAGGTCCTTCACTTGCTTAGTTAGAGTCACACCAACGTAATTCATGATTTTTGTGGCTATTGTGAAGGGTATCTTTTCCATAATTTCTTTCTTCACATGTTTGTCCTTTGAATATAGGAAGGCTACTGATATGTTTGAGTTAATTTTATATCCAGCCACCTTGTTTATCAGCTATAGGAGTTCTCTGGTGGAATTTGTGGGGTGGCTTAACTACACTATCATGTCATCTGCAAATAGTGATGTTTTTACTTCTTCCTTTCCAATTTGTATCCCTTTGATTTCCTTTTGCTGTCTAACTGCTCCTGCCAGGACTTGCAGTAGTATGTTGAATAGGTAGGGGTAGAGTTGGCAGTCTTGTTGAGTCCCTGATTTTAGTGGGATTGCTTCAAGTTTCCCACCATTAAGTTTATGTTGGCTGTTGGTTTGCTGTATATTTTTATTATGTTCAGGTATGGGCTTTGGATTCCTGTTCTTTCCAGGACTTTTAACATGAAGGGGTGCTAAATTGTTTCAAATGCTTTCTCAGAGTCTTTTGAGACAACCATGTGATTATTTTTCTTTGAGCTTTTTTGTATTGTGGATTACATTGATGGATTCCTGTATGTTAAACCATCCCTGCATCCCAGGGATGAAACCTACTTTATCATGTGAATGAATGTTTTGATGTGTTCTTGGATTCGGTTTGCAAAAATTTTGTTGAGTATTTTTGCATCAATGTTCATAAATGAGATTGGTCTGAGGTTCTCTTTCCTTGTAGGGTCTCTGTGTGGTTTGGGAATGAGGGTTATTGTAGCCACACAAAATGAGTTAGCTAGAGTTCCATCTGATTCTATTTTGTGGAATATTTTGTAGAGTATTGGTGTTAGGTCATCAATAAATGTCTGATAAAATTCTGCACTGAACCCACCTGGACCTGGGCTTTTTTTTTTTTTTTTTTTTTTTTTTTTTTTTTTTTTTTTTTTTTTTTTTTTGGTTGGAGGCTTTTGATGACTGCATCTATTTCTTTAAGCAATGTGGGATTATTTAGATGATTTACCTGGTCCTTATTTAACTTTAGTATCTTGTATCTGTCTAGGGATTAATTCATTTCCTACAGGTTTTCTAGCTTTGTTGAGTATAGTCTTTTGTAGTGGGATCTAATGATTTCTTGAATTTCCTCAATTTCAGTTGTTATTTCTCCCCTTTCTTTTGTGATTTTGTTAATTTGGATACTCCTTCTTTGCCCTCTAGTTAGTCTGGCTAAGCGTATATTAATCTTGTTAATTTTCTCAAAGAACCAGCTCTTGGTTTTGTTGATTCTTTCAATCGTTCTTTTTGTTTCTATTTGGTCTATATCTGCTCTAAGTTTGATTATTTCCTGCCGTCCACTCCTCTTGGGTGTATCTGCTTCCTTTTGTTCGAGAGCTTTCAGCTGTGCTGTCAAGTTGCTGATGTATGATCTCTCAAGTTTCTTTTTGGAAGCACTCAGAGCTATGCGTTTTCCTCTCAGTACTTCTTTTGTTGCATCCCAATTGTTTGGGTATGTTGTGTTTTAGTTTTCATTGAATTCTAGAAAATTTTTAATTTCTTTCTTTATTTCTTCTTTTACTCTGCTATCATTTAATAGAGCATTGTTTAGTTTCCCTGTGTATATGGGCTTTTTGTTGTCTTTGTTGATATTAAAGACCAGCCTTAGACCATAGTGATCTGAAAAGATTCATGGGAGTATTTCAATCTTCTTATATCTATTGAGGCTCATTTTGTAACTGATTAGGTGGTCAAATTTGAGAAGGTGCCTTGAGGTGCTGATAAGAAGGTAAATTCTTTTGTTTTAGGAAGATATGTTCTGTAGATATCTTTTATCTACAGTTGGTTCATATCCTCTGCTAGTTTTACAGTGTCCTTGTTCAGTTTCTGTTTCCATGACCTGTCCATTGGTGAGAGTGGCATATTGAGGTCTCCCACTATTATTTTGTGGGGTGAAATGTATTTTTTGAGCTTTAGTAGGGTTTCTTTTATGAATATCGGTGCTTTTGTATTTGGAGCATATATGTTAAGGATTGAGAGTTCCTCCTGACAAATTTTCCGTGTAATGAGTAAAAAGTGTCCTTCCTTATCTTTTTTGATAACTTTTGGTTGAAAATCTAATTTATTGGATTTTAGAATGGCCACTCCAGCTTGCTTCTTGGGTCCATTTGCTTGGAAGTTGTTTTCCCAACCATTTACTCTGAGATAGTGTCTGTCTTTGTCTCTGAGATGAGTTTTCTGTATGCAGCAAATTGCTGGGTTTTGTTTATGTATCCAGTCTGATAGCCTATGTCTTTTTATTGGGGAATTGAGTCCATTTATGTTAACAAATATCAAGGAATAGTGGTTGCTGTTTCCTGCTATTTTTGCTTTTGGAGGTTGAATTGTGCCTGTATGTCAATTCTTCTTTTGGTTTTCTTGCTTGGGAGTTTTCTTGTTTTTATTAGGATGTAGTTCCCCTCCTTGTATTGGGTTTTTCCCCTGTAATTCGTTGTAGTACTGGGTTTGTTTTCAGAAATTGTGTAAATTTAGTTTTGTCTTGGAATATCTTAGTCTCTCCATCTATGGTGATTGGGAGTTTTGCTGGATATAACAGCTTTGGCTGGCACCTGTGCTCTCTTAGAGTCTGCATGATGTCTATCCAGGCTCTTCTAGCTTTCATAATCTCTGTTGAGCAATCGGTTATGATTCTGATTCATCTGCCTTTATATGTCACCTCGCCTTTTTCTTTTACTGCTTTTAATATTTTTTCCTTGCTTTGTGTATAAGGAAAGCAATAAGTAATACAAACGTATAATAGAAGCTATTGGAATGGCAGGGTGTGTTTATAATAATCTCACTTGATAGTAAACAGAGACTGTTCTTTCTTGGATAAAAATTACTGTGGCTTTTAGAAACTAAGATTCAGATAAGCCTAATGAAACCCTAGTCATAGATACTAGTCTGGAACCAAGGAGGTCAAGAAAATATGTCCATATCATGAGTAATTCTCCCTACAGTGAACCTAAAACTGAGAAATTATTCATAGAATTCATATCAAGAAGAAGCCAAGAACCTAGTATCCTGCCAGCAGTAAGTTGTCACCAGTAATCTATGCAGTCATTCCTGGATCCCAGAGAATGATTTAGGATTTCTGAAAAAGTATATCCCATGGTCTGACCAGGAGGCATAATCCTTAAAAAAAGAAAATCCCAATCTTCGGAAGTCATTCTTGAGCATGCTGCTAACAGGTACAAAGAAATCTGACCAAAAGGTAAGAAAAAAGTTGAACTCAAGTATCCGTGTTTTTTTATCCTAAGAAGGAAGGAAGAAATTGGTGCCTATATTGAAAGTGCCCAAGGCTGATTTAGCTTACCTGACAGGACTTTACCCCACTGACACTCTTGGGTTCTACTGACCAGGGTATCTGTGAAGGTCAACTTTTCCATAAGACTCTGGTGTTCAGGAAGATACTACCCATTTCTTCAAGACAGCACCACCTCTTCTTTCTCTTATGCACCTTCTCAAGGCTGTTTAAAGATGGTGAGTCTTGTACTTATAACAAAGGCTTGTACTTCCAAAGCAAAGATGCAAGCAGGAACACACTGTCCACTATTACCCTTGTGGGCCAGTATCAGGGGACTATTCATATCTTATTCATGCACTGCCATACTCTAGATGATTGACTTGTAAAATTGAGCTTGGCCTTCATCAAAACTCAAATTCCAGTTTACACATTAACTAATTCTAGGCCAGCGTTTATTTGGAAGTGAATCAGACTTGGAAAAAAAAACAGAGTGAGTTTAGTTCACTGGGTCACAGAAAACTACAGTAGAAAGGGGAAGAGGAGGAAAAGAAGATAAGGAGAAATGTTACTGGGGAATGTGCCATGTGTCTTAGGAAGCCCCATCCTTTCAACATGAAGACTGTTCCCTTTGGTGTACATCTTATAATAATAAGCACCATAACATGAAATACTCCTTTGACCAGTTTTTGAAGGAATGTCACTTCTGTGCCTAATGTTGAGAAGTGTTCTATAAGATTGAGTAAAGTAGTAAGAAATTGATAGAATATATATAAAAACACCCTTAAATATTGATACTGCATGAACTATGAGTTTCATATTGCAATGCACATCAACCTAACTGCAAAAAGAACAATGCAGAACATTGTAAAAATAGGATGCATTTGGGTTCATATTGCAACAGTTGTTTTGCCTCGTTCTGAGGAAAGATACCCAATGTTTAATTTAATCTGATATTAACATTCATGTATATTCATGTAGTCTTGTTTATAAATGTGAGATGAATACAAATCCATCATGTTTGCTACAAAAAAAAAAACAAGTAAAATAGAAACAAACAAAATTCAATTTAAAATGAAAAGTTTCATTATAAATCTGGTAATCACATGCCTGAATGGAGAAGCCATGGCTTATGCTTTCTATCCTATGTTATTATAACTAAAATCCTTTTCACTTGTGAAAGTGCTGCAGTTTGGACAAGGCAAATAAACTTCTCCTGTGAATTCTAGGGTTTAATCCATGTTTACTGCCACATTCACAGTAGCAAAGAAAATAGAATCAACCTGGTGTCAATCATCAGACAGATAATAATAATGTGGCTAATATGATGACCATGAATTTTATTCATCTATAAAGAAAAATAAGATGATTCATAATCAGCAAAGATCTGGTGCTGTTTCTCATCTTCGGCTTTCTCTCATGTTTGTGTGTATGTATAGAAATGGAGGCGAGAGTGGACATAGGCTAGAAAGTAGAACATGGACCATAAGTGAGAAATGATATAGAGGAAGGTAGGTGAGAAAGCGTGGCAGGAGACAAGGAGATGAGTCAGGGAAATAGAGAAAAGGGAAAAGGAGAATCAATGAGAACAGCATTTGTTTAAAATGTTAGTAAAATTAATATGGTGGGACAAGTGGTGATAGCACATGCCTTCAAACCCAGCCCTTAAGTTTGAGGTCAGCCTGGTCTAAGGTCAAGTTCAGGATAGCCAGGGATACACCAAGAATCCCTGTCTTGAGAAAGAAATCAAAAGGAAAGAAAAAGAATCTCAATGTGATGCATTCTAATTGAAAATAAAAATATACCGACAAAGACAAGACTTACTACTTAAAATTACTTTATATGTCAAAACTTCAAAATCCAATGAAGTACAATTATTCCTTACTATCTTTGACCTTGTATTATTATATCTAAATATATTGAAACTCTAAGTAATCAAACTCCATCTTCCATAAGTACAAATCATAATAAAATTTTGTAGACTTACATTGTATTCTGTTTTCTTTCAGGTACACAGAAAACTGTACCAGATAAGGGGGATCAGACTTCTTATACAGTGAAAAAAAAAAGAACAGTGAAGGTGCAGTCAGGCCAGCATGAACAGCCCCACAATTACAGCTACCCGAGGAGCTCAGGCAGTAGGATCACAAGCTCAAGGTCTGCCAGGACTACAGAATAAGCTGAGGGCCAACCTAGAGAACTTAGGAAGAGCCTATCTAAAAATAGAAAATTTAAATGCAAAATACAAACCCAACAGAAGACTGGATTCATAGTTCAATTCTGGATTTAACCTCCTTACATGCCAAAAGGTATTGTTCAAATATTTTAAATAGTAATAATTCTTCAAAAAAAATCTACAATACTTCAAGTAACAGAAGTCACTTTATGAGCTGCCAGTTCCAGTGCTAACCAGGAGATATGAAAGCTATAGATATTTTTATTGTGGTACTACTTATAATAGTCAAAAGTTGAATAACAGCCAAAATGGATTCATGAAAAACATATTATATCCATACAATAGATCATTATTCTCATAAAAAATAAATGCAGTACTGACTCATAACATAGCACAGCTAAACCTTGAAAGCATGTGTCCAATGAAAGAAAATAGTCAAAGCCATAAGTTATAGGATTCTACTCACGTGACCCAACCCCACCCAGAAATTTGCCTCCACTTGAATCCTGCTCCTCAGTACAGATGATAAAGGAGACACACTTTGTGTCTACAGGTCATTTTAAGCTTGCAGCTGCTATGAGTTCTAGCCAGCCTGACCTCTTGAACTTGCTTCTGTCCCTGATGTTCATCCTCTATGAGCATCTGTGGACACCATCATTGTGCTTTTCCATCATGAGCTCTCTCTATTTTCTCTTCTGATAATTACCTTAAAAAAAAAAAAAAGCCTTACAGTTTCAGCTCTTGGATTGGTTGTTGTATCAAGATTTATGTATATAAGAGAGTGGTATAGGCCAGGCATGGTAAAAACACATCTTTAATTTTGGTGCTGGAAAGTTAGAAGATGTGAAACACTTTGAGGCCAGTGTAATCTATGTAGCAAGGTCTGGTCCTGCTAGGATTATGGTTATATAATTATACCTTTTGCCAATAATAGTGATGATGTTGATGATGATGGTGGTGGTGGTGGTAGGGATAGGGTTACATGAGTGTAAGAGAAAAGATTTTACTATATGCTGGAAACAAATAGCTAGGCACTTCCTTTGGTCAATATAATCTTACTTTACTGTCTTATGTGTATATGTGTGTGGGTGTGTGTGTGTGTGTGTGTGTGTGTGTGTGTGTGTGTGTGTGTTTGTATGTGTGTGTATAGATGTGTGTGTGTGTGTGTGTATACTAGAGTTGGAATCTTGCTGTCATTGGTGAGTATAGTGAAAATTAACTGTAGAATAAAACATAAAGAATAATCTATAATTAAATATATTTTTTCTTAAAGTACTTAGGCAATTTCATTATATCATGAACATGGGAAACAAGGGAAGAGACAGAAAGTGTTTACCTCCTAAATTATTTTCTGCTGTCAAGAGTTATAGATAGTATATGGTTACCATTCAATAGTAATGTTTTGAGTCAGGAAAAATGCATTTACTGGACAACTAGCAATTCAGCTCTAGGTTTTGGAAAGAGAATTGTACATATATGTCCATGTAAGTGATCATAGCTACATTATTAGAATATCACAAACTGAAAATCAGCTAAATTCCTGACAATGCACAGCTGAATTAACAAATATGGTTCATCTATATATCAAGATACCATTGAGCAATATATAGGAATGAAGTTGTTATTTATTTGTTTTAAAGGCCTTTGTTTATTTTATGTATCTGCATTTAAGCTTACATTCCAGAAGAGGGTATCAAATCCCACTATGGATGGTTGTGAGCCAACATGTGGATGCTGGAAGTTGAATTCACAACCTCTGGAAGAGCAGCCAGGGCTCTAAACCACTAAGCTATCTCTCTAATCCCAGGAATTAAATTTTGACTCATGACATACCATAAATTGGCCTTGAAATCATGACACTAAATGAAGTACCCTAAAATATCACATTAAATGATGATATATGTATATGTATGTGTATGTGTATATGTATATGATATGTATAGAAAAATCAACTCCACAAAACCAGAAAATACACGTTGAGTAGAACATGAGCTGAATGAGTCACAACAATAAACATCATGTTTTATAGGTTGGCAAAGGTCATACAACTAAATCGATTTATTAACGGCACTAAATTACACAACTAAAACAAAAGAACCACACCACATGTATTATTCCAATAAAATATATAAAAATATCATATCAATGCAGAGTGCTACATTAAAAAAAGACAGAGAGAATTTAATAAATAAATTTAGCAAGAAAAATATGCTTATCTCCAAGAAGCACACTTAAAGCAACTAAAATTATACTATGTGGGTTGGAATTTAGTAGGATGTTCCCCAGTAACTCACCACTTTAAATCTCAATTACCTAATACAACCAATGTTTACATTGCTCATACTAAACATGCCAGGAGATGCCATAAGCATCTATTAGAGGAAACTGAGAATAACTCTCTCATCACAGTTTTCAAAAGCCTTTGAGGCAATACAAGTGACTCAGTGGTTTAGAAAACCCATTGCTGTTACCAAGGTCCAAATTTCAATTCCCAATACCAATTTGGTGGTTCATAAAATTTCCATAATTCCAGTTCCAGGAGACCTGATACTTTCTGATCTCTATGGGTGTCAAAGATGCACATCTACATATATGCAGGTAAACACTTATATACATAAAATAAAATATTAAATATTTTAAAAAAATAAAGCCAAGGCCCAAAGTGCTAGAGATATGGCCCTGGAAAGCCTGAAGAACTGAGTTCAAAACTTTGATCCCATCTGAATTCAGTATAGGGACTGCACATCTGTAAGTCTAGCATTTCTGTAGTGAGGCATAAACAAGAAATTTTTTTAGAAAAGTTGTGGTCTAGCCAGCCTGGAATACACAACAGCAAATCAAAACAACAAAGTAGATCCCATTTTAAACAAGACAGAGGTGAGAACCAACTCCAAAGTTTGTTCGCTGGCCACCACAAGAATCCCATAAGGACCTGCACCCATAAGAACATCCATGCTCATATACCATGCACTCACACCCATCATTTATCTTCACACACACACACACAGACACACACACACACACACACACACACACACACACACACTGAGAAAAAGAGACAGAGACCGATAGAGACTGTGCATGTTCCCATATTACACACACACCACAAGTACATATGAACACATCTCATACACATATGCATACACACAGCATACACACAAGAAAGTAACTTCAAAAGAATATTTTTAGGTTTATTTTATAGTATTTTATAAATGTTGTGTCTGAATTTATGTATTAGTACTGTGTGTTCATGTGTGTGACTGCTACCCTTAAAGTTAAAAAAGAACATTGCATCCTCTGGAATTGGAGTCATGGATGGTATGAGCCACCATGTGGGTGCAGGGAACTGCACCTAGCTCCTCTTCAAGAGCACCAAACACTCTAAACCACAAACAGACTTCAAGTCAGTCTCATAGAAGCCTCAATATGTTCTCAAGGTTTCCAAAGAAAAAGGAAAAACAAAAACAAAGAAGATGGCTCCAATAACTGGTAGTTTCTTTCTAGAAATAAAATGCATGAGTGCTACTCATATGCCATTGGCCAAAGTAAGAATTGTGATCACAGTTAATTTCATTACATTCTGAGGAACTGCAAGACTATTGATACTGCCATCGCATATGTCACAACAAGGAAGAATACAGCTTTTGAAACTGTTATGGTGGAATAAACCTTATTTTTTTCATTAGATGTATGTTTCAGGTATGTGGGTGCAGTATGCATGTGTGTGAATGGTTTTGTGAGTAGCCTTTATACCATGGTGTACATGTAGTGGTCAGAGGACAACTTTGAATGTTGATCCCCAGCTTCTATCTTGTTGAAGATGCTAAAATCGCCCACAGCTCATTAACATGAACCAGAATTGGTGATGTAATAGTGGATGTGCCAAAAAAATAAAAATAAAAACAAAATGCATAGTTTAAAAGTTCACATTTTATATGAAAAACATAGTCAAGTCCCAGGTATTAAAGATTTAAAGCAATGTTTTATTATAGAATCATACTTTATGGCTCAAACTTTATGCTTGAGTAGTTGTTAAGACTTTAATGGAGAGAAATTCTACAATATTAATGGGAAGAAGGCTGCTACAGTGGATTTTGCCTAGTCTGTATTCTCTTCACATATAAAACCCAGAGCTGAAAAAGTAACACTGGGCTCCAGAATTTTGTTGATGCATCAAAATTATTTGATAAACTAGTTGATTTTAAGCGATTAACTCTACCTCTCTCTAAAGTTCGTAGGGCATTGCTTTATATTTTTAACTATCTGATACTGATGATCAATCTGACCTAAGAACAACTTATGAGGGGGAAAAAAAGAAAGGATATGTCTTTGAGTTTATTTTCACATTCAGGAGGAATTAATATGCATTTCAAACACAAGGAAAATCTATACCAGGTATAAGCCAGAAGAAAAGTAGTGCATTTTCCTTAAAACAGTGGTGACTAGACTAAACTATCAGAGCAAATTTTCTGCAGTCACATTAGGAGAGGGACCAATGAGGCCAGAGTTCAGCCAAATTCAACCTGTCACATTGTTCTGAAATTGGTTTCCATTGTTTTGGTTGATAGCACTATTTTTGGTTCTATGTGATAGTTAGAGCACTCTGTCATTTGTGATGGATGCCTCTGGAATCCTTACCAATATTTCTGACTACTTGGTAAGATCACTGTTTTTTAATTCTGTTTAAACTATCTCATACTAGAGCAATACTGAGTACACTACACTGACATTCTTTAAGGGTACCATCTTCATTCTAAAAGTTTTTTTTTTCTATACATTTAAAGTAAAGTATGTTTAAGAGAAAAAGAACAAGAGCATGCAATTCTAAAGTCATTTGGCAAACTGATTCTGTCAAGAAGGCTTAGTTTCATTTTGCTTGCCTGCAACAGCTTTTTATTTCATAACTCCATTCTTCTTGTTCTTGGAATACATTTGGGAGGCCTGTCAAGGCCTATCCACTCTCTAAATGGCTTTGCAGATTAAATTTTTAACTCTCTTCTCTTCATGCAGATGTATATTTCTGACAAAGAATTGCCCTGAGATGTCAGCTTCCATTTTTTTCAGTGGAGAGAAACGCGGGTGGAAGCCAGAATCCTCTGTGCCTCTCAACCTCACTGATAAACTCAGTCACTCACTTCTACACTCCTCTAAGTACCACGTGTCTTCTGTACTGGCCATTTACTGCTGCTAAGTTGCCTAATTTTGTCTTTTTTTCCCTCTCATTTTTTCTTCAGTAGGACAGAAAGCTAAAAACTACAAAAATAAGTAGATAGACAAAAGTTTGATTTTAATTTAATAATTGAATTTAATAATCTCAGTAATAAAGACACACCACCGGGCTGAGAAGAGTCCACAGTGAAACCCGGTATTAGGTATGGGTGTGGGTGTCTCTTGGCAGATGATGTCTGCTATGAACTTGAAATGATAAGTTCATAGCAAAAAGAAAGAGATGAACATAGGGGAATGAATAAAGGAAAGTCTGCTCAAAAGAAAATAATAAACATAAAATTATGTACTTCTAGATATTACATGGTAGGTGCAATGGTTTTCCTAATGTATAAGTGAATCTACATTGCCAAAAGTAAATGAAAATGTGAACCTATGCTATCATGTTTCCTACAAGGAAATTTCCCTAAATTCCACAAAAAAATAAGTATAAATATTTTTGCTTGGCTGAACCCACATGACACATTCTCCAGTATCTGAATGTGTCCATTCAATAAGCTTAATACACAATTTATAGAATCCATCTGTGTTGGACCTGCATTTAAAAAGTAAAGCAAAAGGCATCTCATCTCACCTGCAGTGAGAAATGCACAGTTGATTTGAACTTTTACTCCCAACTAACCTAATTTGGAAAAGGCAGAATAGTAGTGAAATTAGAATTTGATTTCTTACAATACTTCTGATTTCATATGACCTTATTCAACAGCTAATCGTAAATTCAGCTGTGATGGACTAGTTTAGTTTATGCATGATGGACTATATCCCTCAAACTGTGAGACAAAATTAATACTTTCTCTCTTGCATTGGTTGGTCATTTATAACAGTCGAACCTGAAATCCATGTAAAACTGGAAGGAGAGAATCAACTCCACTCAGTTGTGTTCTGACCTCCTCAATTTGCATAAAATGAAACTTAGACATTCTATCAGTCTCTGTCTGTCTAACTGCTTATCTATGGACCCGGTCTATAAAGACTGAATCATGTAACATGCCATTACTATACCTGGACGCTTGACTGGATGACATATGAGCTGACACACCAAGAGCAGGTAGTCCTCAGATGACACGGCCAAAACTAAGAATCTGAAAGAAAGCCTTGGCAACCACAGGCAAAGAACATTTGATGTCACAGAGTCAGGCTAATGCAGCTCACCATATGTGGATTGGCATTTTGACACACTGGAACATATACCAACTAAACTAAATAAAAATGTATTGTAAAGAGATGAAATTGTTGACAGGAACAAAGCAAAGACAGAGGACAACTCTAGGAGTCTCAATCCCAGTACTCAGATACTAAATTTGCAAAAAGTTAGCCTCCTTAACATTTTTACTAGGTGGTGGCAATCTTGAGTCATATGCAGGAAGGACTTTGTGTGGAGTTGGGGGCTGATGACTAGTTTCAAACTGACTTATTACCATAACTATATTTCCTAAAATTAAAGAGAATCCCTGCTTTGTGGTGAACTGGCTTTGTGTAAATGGTGAGATAGGGGAGTGAAGAGGTTGCAGGGGTGTGTAAGTGAATGTGCAGCAGTGAAAATGAGGTCACAAAAGATTAGTGTATGTTGTGGGTGATGTAAAAGAAGATATTAGAGGAAAGGAGATACCCTATGGGACCTGAAGAGGAGGCTGAAAGACTCTGGGCAAGAAAGCTTTCTACAAGTTTATGGTTGGATCTGTGAGAAAGGGCAAGTAGAGACCTGTGTGAATATATCCAATCACAGCACAGTAGCACACAAGACTTGAAAAGCCACACTCCATAGTGCCTTATTGGGTGAGCCAACATGGGTGACACAGGAGTCACCGAGAAACCTACCACAGACCAGGGAGAAAGCACTTGTCTATACATGATGCTTCTGTTTTGAGGGAGTTACCTGGTGGCCCTTCCGCGTACGGTAAAGTCCTTACAACACCATCAAGCTGCTGAGCCAATAACCTCTCTGTGGACTGGATTTTCACCTCAAATAACTTCTGTCTGCAAATGGAGAATAAGAAGGAAGACAGACAAAGCAGGTTCATCTACTGCCCCCAGAACACTGTGCAAAGAGGCCACTGAGTGTAAATGTGGACTCTGGTTGTGAAATGGCCACTATTTGGAAGTGAGTATAATGATAGTGATTTTTTTTATATCTACAATAGGGCAGGTCACAGCATAAAACAACACCTTTCAAAAAATTCACATCCTCCCTCCTCACAGGACCCATAGGAAGAGTATAATTTATCATTCATCTTTTTCTGCCTTAGAATGTTTTGTGGTTTCTTTTTTTGGGGGGCTCTTTTACTTCCACCTTCCAAAATCACTGGAACCTCATGATTGAAGGCCACATTATCTTGCTAGTCAACTTTTACCTACTATTATTTTTATTTACCACTCCTGAAATATTTATATGTTTATGACTTCCAAAGTTTTTCATTAAAGTCTTTTTAAAAGAGAAAAAAATATATCTCTCTTCTATCTTCATTTTCAAAGCCCCTTATTTTCTTTTCACTATAAAGTTGAGAAATAACTATTCATTTTCAAATTGCCGTCTGTCAATCATTGCACAGAAGACTAACACAGATTTCCAGGCACCTCCTAAAAAACTTCTTTGTCAGATGGAGAAGTGGCTCATGGGTGAAAAAGCACTGGTTGCTTTTTCCTGAGGACACAGGTTCTGTTCCCAGCATCTACATGCAAGTGGCTTATATACATAACTTGAGTCCCAGGGGATCCAACACCATTTCTGACAGGCAATGCACCTGCATGGTACACAGTCATACATGCAGGCAAAACAGCCACACACATAAAATAAAAAAAGAAAGACTAAGTGTCAAAATTACACAAACAAAGAAAAAGTTTAAATGATACTATAGCTTACAATGGCAGCATTAGGCTCATTTCCCTAGTGTAGAGGAATGCCAAGGTGCTGAGTTGTAGAGGGTGGTTGGGAGAGGGAGCACCTTCATGGACATAATGGGAGGAGGAGGGGGAATGCAATAGGGGAAAAGACAATAACATGTCAAATGTAAATGCAGAGAATATCCAATTAAAAAAGAATACACAGTTTTTGCCAAAACTTCAGATGATCCTTGTATAGTCTGAATAATTATTGTCCTAATTTAAACTACTGTTGTGGAATATTGATAAAAATAAACTTAGTGAGCAAAGGCTATATCTTCCCTACAGATAATTTATTATTTCTCAAGATGGCCTTCACATTTATTTTTATCATATAAAAAGCAACTTTAGGGCTCTCTTCTCCTTGTTCCAGAGACAGCCCCATCTTCTCATGCAAAGCCAGCCTCTTCCTGTGACAAGATTGTGAAGGTCAGTGTAAATGAATTTAGCTGTTTTGGTCACCTGATTAGGGCAGCCTTCAGCTCTGCATCTGGCAAAGTGGACCATAAACAACCCCTTCAGTGTCCTCAACTACATGGTCTACATGTTCCAATAGGACTCTACACATGGCAAATTCAATGGTACAGTCAAGGTTGAGAATGGGAAACTTGTCATCAATGGGAAGTCCATCACCATCTTTCAGGAGCGGGATCCCGCTACCATCAAATGAGGTGATGCTAGTGCTGAGCATGTTGTGGAGTCTACTGGAATCTTCAAAACCATGAAGAAGGCTGGGGCCCGCTTGAAGGGTGAGGTCTAAAGAGTCATTATCTCCGCCCATTTTGCCAATGCCCCCATGTATGATGGGTGTGAACCACGAGAAATATGACTACTCACTCAAGATTGTCATCAATACATCCTGCACCACCAACTGCTTAGCCTCCAGGGCTAAGGTCATCCATGATACCTTTGGCATTGTGGAAAGGTTCATGGCCACAGTCTATGCCATTATTGCCACTCAAAAAACTATAGATGGCCCCTCTGGAAAGCTGTGGCATAATGGCTATGTAGCTGCCCAGAACATCAGCTCTGCATCCACTGGTGCTGCCAAGGCTGTGAGCAAGGTCATCCCAGAGCTGAACAATAATCTCACTGGCATGGCCTTCCATTTTTTTACCCCAAACGTATCTATTGTGGATATGGCATGCTTCCTGGAGAAACCTGCCAAGTATGAGGACATCAAGAAGGTGCTGAAGCAGGCAGCCAATAGCCCACTAAATGTCATCCTGGCTACATTGAGGACCAGGTTTTCTCCTGCAATAACTTCAATAGCAACTCCAACTCTTCCACTTTTGATGCTGGAGCTGGCATGGCTCTCAATGTCAACTTTGTGAACTCATTTCCTAATATAACAATGAGCACGGCTACAGCAACAGGGTGGTGGACCTCATGGCCTACATAGCCTCCAAGGAGTAAAAACCCCTGAAAAACCCACCCCCAGGAGGGACAGTGAGAGCAAGAGTGAATCTCTTAGTTGATGAGAAGTCCCTGTCCCAACTAGGCCCCCAACCCTGAGCATCTCCCTCACAATTTCCATCCCAGACCCCCATAACAACAGGAAGGGCTTTGGGAACCCTCCCTACTCTCTTGAATACCATCAGTAAAATTCCGCTGAATCCAAAATAAAGCGATTTTGGATTACATTATTTTTACCTTTATTGCTTTTCAATATTTACTTTTATTTTGGTTTGTTTGAGACAGTCTTCCTACATGGCCCAGACTAGCCTCCTATTGGTCATCTTCCTGACTCAGCTACCTGAATGTTGCGATGACAAATATATGGTACCATTGCCAGGCTGTGATCCTGTTTTAAACAAACAGTTCACAGCATGGAAAATACAAATTCTGCTCTCTGCAGGATGAAACTTTTAATTGCATATTTATAATGTTAATTGTATTCATTAAAGTATTTAAAATAGCACTGTGGGGTGGCTCAGCTGACAAAGTGCATGTGTTGCAACCATGAGTCCATGATTTCCATTGCTCAGGACCTATGTGAAAAGGCCAGACTTAATGAGATGTGCATGCAAATCTGTAGTGAGAGGACAGAGGAAGGTTCTGATGTTGAGCATGTAAATTTGTAGTGAGAAGACAGAAACAGGAAGGTGCTGATGCTCCCTGAATAGCCAGCCTGACCAAGTTGGTGAACTCCTTGCAAGCAAGTCACTCTATCTCAAAAAAAAAAAAAAATTATTTAAAATATCAGTATCTTTTGTCATATCCTTAGTTTTAAATTTAGTAAGCAACTAAAATGTGGTTGCCTTTATGATCAGTATTTATTTAATTATTAAACAGTTATAATATCAAATGTCTCTCTGTCATTGCATTTGAAACATGGGAGCTGATTATATTTTAGAACACTATGGTTATAGTGCTCTATATTATTCCACTCCATTATTCCTTTAAAAGAGGTTTGTCCTTTTCTTAAATAATTTGCTACGAAATTGAGCTCTGCAGTGTTAACTTAATTATTGATTATTTTCTGATTTATATTTTGTGTGTATTTGCAAACATTGAGTATTTGAACAGTAATTTTTGTTGTAACACACAAAATGTTACTCTCTTTTAAAACCATGAACCAAAATATATATTAGCTATATATGCTTACACATGTCATATATGTATATAAAGTTATATATCATAATGCTGTATTCATTTTTGGTATTATGTTTAACACTTTATTTCTATTCTAAATTTTTTCTAGTTTCCTGATGAATCTTTATACTTTCATTTTTCTTTTAATTTAGAAAGGCAGTCTTTACCACTCTGGAAATCAGTCTGGCGATTCCTCAGAAAATAGGACATAGTACTACCTGAAGACCCAGTTATTCCACTTCTGGGCATATACCCCAGAGAAGCTCTAACATACAACAAAAACACATGCACCACAATGTTCATAGCAACCCTATTTATAATAGCCAGAAGCTGGAAAGAACCCAGATGTCCTTCAGTAGATGAATGGATACAAAAATTGATGTACATTTACACAATGGAGTACTACTCAGCTATCAGAAACAATGACTTTATGAAAATCTTAAGAAAATTGATGCATCTAGAGAATATAGTCCTGAGTGAGATAACCCAGTCACAAAAGTACAGACATAATATGCAGTCACTGATAGTGGGATGCTAACCCCAGAAAACTCTGAACACCCCAGAAACAACTCACAAACTATATGAAGTTCAAGAAAAAAAAAAGGCCAAAAAAAAAGAGAAAATGAAAAACAATTATTCTTCATCTTTACACACCAAGAAAACTTTGACTATTTCCAGGTTACATCTTGTTTTACATGTACTTTATGCTCATTGTAACTAGTAAGATTTTAATGCACACTATCAAACCTTTAAAAAAATTAGGTACTGACAAAAATGTATTCATATACTTTTTATGCAAAAATGCTTAAAATCTGTACATTTATCTTTGTTTTTTTTAAAAAATAAAGTTGTTCAATTTATAAAAAAAAGAAATACAGTCTTTATTTGATTTTCTTTAACAATTACATTGGTGTTTGTGTATGTGTGTGTCTGTGTGTGTGTGTCTGTGTGTGTATGGTGTGGTATAATGGCTTTGTCTATGTTTGCCTCTGTGTATTGTATGGTGTGTGTGATGTGCGGAGGTGTTTGTGTGTGGTGTTCTGAGTGCATGTTATGGTGATGTATATGTATCTACACATGGAGACTAGAGACTATAATTTTCACCTTATGCTTCTGAAAAGGAGTGTAGCCAGTTAATTGAAGTGCCCCAATTGGCTGAATCAATAAGGTTAGGAGTTCCTTTATCTCCATTCTTTCTATCACCAGACAATAGATTTAAAGCATCAAGCCTAGATTCTTACTTGGATTCTAGGGATCCAAACTCAAATCCTCTTTCTTATACAGAGAGCACTCTATTGGCTGAGCTACTGCTATAGCTCTCCTAAAATTAAAAAAAAAATCATTTATTCTCAACAAAGAAACTAAAATTCTCTCCATTTCTTTATTGATATAAAGTATAACATATGAGCACTGTATACATATATGCAGTATGTGCAAATACATATATTGTCATGTAATCCTACTGTATGATAGAACAGTCAAACTCCCTGTGGTCTGTCACATATTGGGCATTCACCAATAATGTACCATTATTTCTGCTCTATCCTCTCCCCAACCTCTGACAACTCATCCTTTACCTTCATTTTCTATGAAAGCAACTTCATTAGAATTTTTGTTAATAAGATCATGACTTAATTGTGTTTCATATTCTTAATTTATTTTATTAAAGATGTTCACTTCCATTCCTATTGATGTGAATGACAGCATTTCAATAATTTTATGGTTGACTGATATTCTAATACATAATCTAACTATATAATATTCTAATAAGAATACATAGAACATATATTCAAGATTTTCTTTATCCATTCATTATTTAATGGTTATTTAAGCTATTCCTATTTTTTATGTAACTACCTTATCAAATATTCTTAGAAATCTATTTAATAGCTTTTATAGGAACTCAAAATTGTTTCATATTACTAGGTAGCTAGTCAGATGTTGGTAAGGTCAAAGGTCACTGAAGATGACCCTCTTTCTCTTAATTGGCAACCTATAAAACCAGGAACTACCCTGTAGGACTCTGACTGCAGAAAGGAAATGGGATCTGATGTCTGCATCTCTCCCTCCCTCTTTCTCACTTTTTCTCTCTATCCCTCTCCCTTAAATAGAAACCCAGAATAATGGATTATGCAAAGACCACAAGATAAAGAATAAAAACATAGAATTAAACCTCCCACTAAAAGTTAATCTGAATTGACCTATTAATCATGTAGACAAATGTATCTTAGGAAGCTGTCTGTTCCTGAATTAATACATAAGTATAAAGCCTGGCTAAGTACATGGAGTGAAACAATAGTCTCTCTGGCCACTGACCACTCTCAAGTCCGAGTGTACCTCATGGTATTCTGTAATAAATCTTGTTTATTTCTGCACTGCAATATGTGTGCCTCCTCTGAATTCTTTTTATAGAGATCATAAGGACTGGCTAGCTAAGAGAAGGCCAGAACAAGATTACACTAACAGTATTAATTACTTAACAGTGGTGCTGTGTCATTACCAAAAAAAAAAAAAAAAAAAAAAAAAAAAAAAAAAAAAAAAAAGTTTGGGAAGAAACAGAAAAAGAACTTTTGACAAGTACGCAAAAAACCTAGCTGACTTCACAAGCACACATGGGCAATGGTCAGCATAAGCTAATTAGCTACAGGAGCCCAGCAATATATTCACAGGGAACAGAGGTCTAGATAGAGTCCACTAAATAGATTAACTTTCTAAAAATAGATTATATCTAAAATCTGAATAAGAGAGAGGTGATAAAATTAAGACAGATGCAACATCAAGCATAAAGCAAAGAAAAGGATAATTAAAGAAACAGAAAAGGGCAAAAGAATATTCTACTTAGACTTCCCTCAAGTTGGGGTAATTTTGTTAAGCCAATGGACACATGGGTGTATTTTGTCACTGCTATTGTTATTGGTTTGATTTTTCCATCTTGACCTGTTACATATTAATAGCAAAATAGTATGCTACAGAAATATCTGTGAAGGTGGCAGCTTAGCATTATAGCCCAACATACAAGGAAGATGTATTACCCACATGCTCAAAACATGTAAAAGTTTTCTAGGACACCCGTTCACACTCTGTATTTTTGACATAGAGAAGAACATATAACTTCATAAGATTCATTATTTTACAGATTTTAAATAATATTTAGGTTGGAATTTTAATGATAAAACTTAAATGATGAGAAAATTTTTGTTATTTGCATAATAAATTATTCTAGTCAATCCTCTTCAGTTGGCATAGATTTTGTACATATATAATCAAATTTACCAAAGAAATTTTCATACTGATCTTGACAAATGATAGGTAAAATTCCTCTCAAATTTAAAAGTGCCTATAGAATACATCCCTTTTATGAGAATCAAAAATGAAGTTGATAATTCACCCTTTGGAGGATAAATCAAAATAAACAACTTAGTGTGTTAACCAATGAAGTAATATTTTGATGGAGAAGAGTAATAATACTAAGAAAGCAAAACGCCTGTTATCTCTGCTTGTTACAGGGCTCTGAATAAGCACAAAATTACTCCTTTGAGTTCACCAAGCATCTAATGAGAACCCAAAATCAAACAGTCAAGAATTCACCCAAAAATCCAAAATAATATGGAATAAATACCAAGCATGCAACCTAGAAAGGATGCATCAAAGAACTTGTCAACCTTACTTTTCAACTCACTGCAAATGTAAAATTTAATTATACCTATAAACCTTCAATTCACCATCTCTTAATGTTTTAACAAGTTAATCAATTGCTAAGCATTTGTGGTTTTGCATCTTACCTATGTGAGTGATAAAGATCATTTACATCAGCCCTGAATAGGGCACAGATCCCATCATTCAATAACTTTGTAAAAACAATTTAAAAATGAAAGAAAACATATTCATTGTGCCTGGTAGTTTTCTGATTTATGGCCTTATAAACCAAGCATTTCAATGGTACCATGACATCCTTTATAATGATAAAGCTAACACAGTAACAATTGACATTTTTCCTGGATTAATTTGTTCATTCCGTGATCTATACCTCACTCTCCTCTGTTCCGTGTCAGAACCCTTTGTTCTACACGATTTCTTTTCTTGCAGTATTGATCCTTATTGATCTTAACCTAGTACAATAGTGAATAATTAAATATTTGCTCAAAGAAAGGAGGCTTTCTCTCTTTTCATTATGACCTTCCCCTGATGTTCAAACAGTCCCAGCATTAGTAAGAGTCTTCCTGGTGCAAACTTGACCTCTGTTGTCCTACTTTGAAAATGCACTTGATTTCTAGCAAGAGCTTTTGGAAATGTAACAGTGCTGCTTTCTTAGATAATGAAATCCAAATTGTTCTAGAAAAAGGTGCAATTATACAGCATGTAATACACAAATAAATTGACTTAATGTTACATTATAATGAAAACTGTGCAAAATCCTCTACACAAGCACAATAAAATAATAAAAAGTAATAGAACAGGTAATAGATGTAAAATAAATGCTAAAAAAAGTAGTTCAAATCATTTTCATACCAGTCAAAAGATACTGAGGAGGGCGCATCCAATCACAATAAAACACCAGAATGAAACACTTCTAAATAGTAATATAAATTTTTGTGGACACTTCATGTCCCATGATGTGGAATTGACATATAGTTTGATTTTCTTTTTCCTAATGTAAGCCACAGTTTTACAGTCCTAGTGAAAACATTTTATTGCTGGGGATGTATTAGACATGGTTCATTTCCCGTCTCAGTATGGCTTTAATTTTCCACATCCATGGCTTGACACAGACCCAAACACCAGAAGATGGTTGTCTGCTATAAACTGTTTGGTTTTCTTTGATTGCTTTACAATTTAATCTATAGTTCATTCCATTAACCCTTTCTGTTTTAATGCTGCCAAGTCTTCCAGCTCCTTAATATAAAGATAAACTTCCCCCAAACACTTATGTGTCTTCTGGTTTTTCTTTTTCCAATTCTGAGAATGACATATAAGGGTCTGAGAAGAAAATGCTTCCTTCCTAGTTAACTTTTCTGAAGCCCTCGGTAATTGCAAAATAATTGACTTTTAACAATGAAGAGGATTTCCCTTTTTGCTTCATAATACATTCATCATTATTCATTCATTCATTGGGTTTGGTTATATTCATACTGATCAGCTGAGCCAAGGAAATGACTCCGACATTCTCCGATTCTTCACAAATCCCTGATCTTTCAGAGGGTGTGGGGCGGACAGCGGGGAGGGGGGATTCCTTTCCTGGCTGGAGTGTTGTCACATCCGATATCCTGTTCCTTCCGGCAGAGAAAGTGTATATGGGAGGGTCACCGGATCAGCCTGTGCCTCGGGGCGCCTTGCCTCAAGTACAAAAGACTCGACTCAACTCACGTTAGTCTTCTAGGTGGCCTATCTGCCTTGACGGACTGCCAGATCGGGCTGTGGGTGAGCTGTGATGCCTGCCTTGAAATGCTAAGTGCTTAATTAAGGACCTTTCATATCAGCTATGGAGGACTCCTTCTCCCATAGCCCTGGGCATTGTACTTTACCAAGGGCTCCCAGGAGCCAGAGCCAACTTTATGGCAGTGACAAGTGGTGACACAGAAAGAGAAACAAGTGGTTTTCCTCTTTTCATAGCCTTCCCCAAATCTAAATATCATCCGACAGCTGACTAGTCATAGTTGGCCGACTCCTAAAAATAGACTTATTTTCATGTTCAAGGAAAGAGAACAAACTTGTGTCTCACTCACAGGCATGGACCGTCTGAGTCCTCTGAGAACAATCTCATTGGCAGTCACTTAGCAACCACTCCAAACTGCCCCTGTTCACTTTTCTCGGAAACACAGTCACACCCTGTGGAGCTCACAACTACTGTTGGTAACTGTCCCGTTGGCTAACAGCAAAATGATTGATTGCTGACAAGTGTGAGTGCAAGCTTTTTTTTTTCAGTTTTATTAAGGTATGATTGACAAATGCAAACTACATATGCTTAAGGTGACTAGAAGTTCTGTTCAGTGTGCACTGTAATCAATGCAGTGTTGTCTGTGAGGACGTAAGACAAATACTACATATGACTCACTACTCTGTACAGGAGGTGTGCAGAAATAATTCCTCTTATGCTCCATACTTTATACCTTTTGACCTACATGTCTTAACTTCTCCCCCTCAATCCAGCCTACTCCCCTTCCAATTCACTTTGCTGTTTTAGGTTTCACAGATAAATGAGATGATGTTGTGTCTGACTTCACTTAGAAGTTGCATTAATATTAGAGGTTATAGGACTTTCTTTTAAAGGCAGAACACTGCTTCTTACATTGATTTGCATGTGTGTGTGTGTGTTTGTGTGTGTGTGTGTGTGTGTGTGTGTGTGTGTGTGTGTGTGTGTGTGATTTCTTCATCGAGTCATTGATTGATGGGCATTAATTGTTTCTGTATTTTGGCTTTTGTGAATCATTTTGTTGTGAACAAAAGAATAAAATGCAGTTAGGTTTTAAGCAAATTACAGGGGAATTATAAACAGCCTACACATCTGACAGGTTAAAATGCATTCTTCATTAAGAAGAAAACCATGCAGTATCATTCCTTAGCACATATGACAAAAATAACATTTTTAAACTAAAATAGAACCGTTAATAAATTGTTTAACCAAGCTTTAAAACAGCCAGTTTCTGGCAAAGGGTTCTCTATCAAACAACGTGTTTGACATTCAAAGTTGGATTGTGGCTAAAATTCTTAAATAAATTTGATTTAGAATCCTTTCATTAGAAGATTTAGATGTATGTATACAGTATTGTCACACATGTATAAATATATGTAAACATTGACTTTAGGTTGTCATTTTGGCAAAAGTATAGCATTCAGTATGAACAATAATTCATGAGATTTAGGCCATGAACATAGAAGTTCCATGTTGACACCTATTGGTTATAAATGAGCAATTCAATAGAGGTATTGAGGTAGAATGCCATAATATTATTTTTATATGTGTTTCCAGGATGAGCAAGAGAGGACCTTTTGGTGGCTAACCACATATGAGCTCTCATGTGTCAACCTTTAGTATTGTATAAATATCATCAAATTTCAATATTTATTCTTTGATATGCTGAGGAAAAATTATCCATTTTAAATATGAGCTTTATGTCAGTTTATGCTTCCTTGCAAAACTCAATCTCTAATGCCTTAGATGTTGTAAACATCATTCCTGACCTTATGAGTTAAATAACTGTCCTGAACAATTCAAAGCAATATCTCCTCCGAAAGCAAATATTCTCCCCACTCATACCTTTCAAGTAACAGTTTATCCAATGAAATTCCAATGCTCATAAATCTTAGCCCATAGATGTGTGTATGACCTAAAAAACCTCCATAAAGGGACATCTGAAAATTAATTACAAAGAAGTAATTATGCAAAATATTGTTATTTGTAAGCAGCAGTTTTATTCTACAGCAGAATTCCATAATGAGGTGATAGAAAACATTTGTTAAGTAGACCAGTCTACAAGTTTGATGCTGCCAGTAGCCACAGAAAGGCCTGCATTTGTAACTGAGTTGGACCACCTACCTTCCAATTTAATAGTATAAAGCAGCATAAAACACATGAAAGGCTATTGAAAGCATTAAAGAAAATCAAACATGAAAACACCTCATACAGGGCATACCAGTCAATATTTTCTTTACTTCCTCCTTTTTATCTCTAATGGAGATAAATAGTTTTTTAATTTCTCCTAAATCTAATTTTTAAATATTTATTTATTTTTATTAGATACTCTTTTTATTTACATTTGAAATGTAATCCCCTTTCCCCCAAACCATCCCCCTCCCCCTCCACTTGTCTTCACAAATGTGCACTCTTCCTCTCCACCCCATTGGCATTTCCCTACACTGGAAAACTGTACCCTCCCTGAACAAAAGGCTTCTTCTGACATTGATGCCATACACTGCTATCTTCTGTTACATATACAACTAGATAAATAGGTCTTTCAATGTGTGCTCAATGGTTGGTGTTTAATCTATTGGAGTTCCAGATAGTTTGGTTGGTTGACAATGTTGTTCTTCCCATGTGGCTGCAACCCCTTTCAGTTCCTTCAGTCTTTTCTTTAGCACCTTCATTAGGGTACCCCGTGCTCAGTCTGATGGTTAGCTTTAAGCATGCTTAGCTGTATCTATATAACTCTAACACAGTACCTGAGGAGGTATCTCTCTCTGATTTCTGCAAGTAAGTACTTCTTGGCATCAGCAATAGTGCTTGGGTTTGGTGAGATAGATGAGTAGCTATTTCAAGAAACTATAGAGGTATAGCTATATATCTTATTATGTGGACATTCCAAGGGATATTTTAGAATTGGAATGACTTAAATTTCTTGTCTTTGTTGCTGTCAAAAATCAGAAGGAATTAACAATGTTTTTTGGCACCTAGTAGGTTTAAGGATGTATGTGTGTATGTGTGTGTGTGTGTGTGTGTGTGTGTGATTTAATAGTAGTTTTTTGCTACGATAGCTATGAATTATTTTTGTGTCAAGAACAAAAGTATTGGTCTCTCATAGTAGCTCAGTATGTAAAGACACTTTCTACTCAAGCCTAGACACCTGAGTTTGATTTCCAGAAACCACATAAAGGTGGGAAGCAAGCTTCACGAAGATTTCCTCTGGCCTCCTCATATGGTGCTATGTAATGTGCAGGCATAACCACACAGAAGTAATTGCTTTTTAAAAAGAATGAAATATTATTTCAGTAGTCGCAAAATAGTGGTCTGGTAGAAGCTAAAACTACTGACACGCATATGAATCTAACTACTCATTTGCAATATTGTTTAATATTTTTATTCCCTGAAATTTTTATATGTTTGTATAACATGTAATGACCATGTCCTATCCTTATACCACTGTGAATTCCCAGCTCCCTGACGTATTATCACCCCCATCTTGCACCTAACTTTATTCCCTTCATTCTTTCTTTTTAATCTAAGAACTTCCTAATGCTTGAAAGAAAATAAACGTTTTTCTAGGATCGGTACAGGCAGTTGGGTATTACAGAGTTGGGTGTAGACACGAATTTGTTAGCAATACTTGACAGCTAGGTAAGGACATTATAGCAAAGAAACTACTGAACTTTTCATAAAGGACATAAGTTTGATATTTAAATTAGTCACAGTCTCTAAGACTCCTTTGGGCACCATGTCTGACCTCTGTATATCAACCACAGAACAAGGCTTGCAATCACAATTGGATCTTAAAAACTGATAAGTACAGTAAAGAAATTGCAAGTGTGTAAAATCTTTTGATCACCTGAAAAACCAATATATATTGGTTTAGGCATAGATATGCAGCGAAAATAATGACTTTTATTTACTCAAAAATCAACAAAGAACATGAATAAAATAATTCAGTAAACACAAATTAGGTGATTTCTTTTCACTTTCAATTCACTTGTGCTGCCAAATAGGCACAATTTTAAGTGAAAATATACAAATATTTAATCTATAATTAATAATATCTATGATTAGAGTAGTGCATATTGTTTTGTCTGTGCAAACATTTACTGCTCAGTTAAAATCACTTATGTAGAATTTGTACTGACTCTCCTAAAATAGAGAATAAAATACAGTCATAAAATCTTTCATTTCTGTGCCCTAGTCTTTGATAAATAAACACTAAAAGAAAAATAAAATGGTCAAAAATTTTGAACTCTACCATTAAAGTTCAATTCAGTTCATAATATTTTACATATTCCGTGTACAGAATTGGGATGCTTAGAATGGTTTGTTTTGTGGAGAAATGGTGAACACATAGAGATACATGTTTTTTTAAAAAAAGAACAGCATAGGACTTTTGTATCAGATCAAATTCTGATAAAGGAAAAGAATTCTGAAGTAAACCTTCATTTCAGAAGAAAGAGGAGGGAAGGGAGAGGGGGTGGAATTCAGAGACCCAGCACCTGCACTCAGCCAGCAAGATGACATGACAATTATTAACTACAAAACTATGGTCACAGCGTAAGGGTGAATGAGCTATCACCATGGAGCGGGTGGTGGGATGGCCTTCCAATGGAGCATATTCTCCTGCATCAGACTCTACCTGATGACAGCTACAATCAGGAGTGGCTGCAGGCAGCTGCTTTGCTCCAGGCCACATTCAATTATGTCGGACTGCATTAGTCCCTGGCGAAGCTGTCACCTTCTACCCTGTGATATGATAGCGTGAAGAGTCTCCTGAAGTCTCTCCAGTCCCTTGCTTTGGGTTTGGGAAGGAAGCACAGTGCAATGTAGGAAGGGAGGTGGGGGGAAGACCATTAGTTCTCTGGTCGCTTGCAGCATTCATTTTGCTCTCAGAGTAGGGAGAAAAAAAAATAGCTTAGGTGAACTGGATTCAGGAAGTTGTCTGGTGATGAATAATTGCAGAGTTATTTTTTCCATCCCACAAGGACCTTTTTTTTTCCTTTTTTTTTTTTAAAAAGAAATGCCAAGAGAATGTCCTATTTTCAGGATTTGAGTCACAGCTGTGGTTGCTCACATTGTTCGAGAGTCTGCATTGCACTGGAATACATTTTCAGGGGTATGATATCCCCAAGGATTCTTAGCAGCCAAGATAAATTGCAGGTTCTGATGAGCAAGTGTGGAGCATTTGACTTCTCTCCTAAGAGTTGCAGAACTTTTCAAGTGCATGGATTTTGAGATTTCTTTCCAAAGAGAGCACTTGACATTTGGAGCTAAATGGGGAAAAGCAAATAATTCATTTGATTCGAGGATTCGAGCAGAGTCTGCTCCCTTTACCGCACTGCAAGCAATCTCAATCTCTAGAAGATGCTTAGGATTTGAGATTTTAAGAGATCTAGTTCATACTTGCTTCCTTCAAGGAGTGCATAATTGTTCAAGTGGTGTGGAGTGCAGTTTAACAACTCATAATCAGTCATAGATATACCTAGCTTCATAGCCATAATTCCAGTTAAATTAGCATGAGTTGTTCACTGAAAACACAGGACAAATTCTAGCACCAGTGTGTTCAGAGGTCATGTCTGTTCTCATGCTACAATGTTGATGTAAACATACCATTTACAAAACACTGAAGTTCAATTCCAGAATATTCTCTGCCCTCTGTAGCTGTGTAATACCAGGAAGGTCATTGGCTATCTTTCCTCCACCCACTTTTCAGGTTGGAAGATCTAACGTACACATCTCTGCAGAGAGTCTATAGAAAATTTTCTTTTCTCCATACAACATGCAAATAAATAATTGCTTAATAAACATTTTCTGAGTGTAAAGCATCAGGTGAGCACGAGAAAAAAATTTTAAACAAGCAAAATATCTTACTTTTATTTTTATTGTATGTGTGCGTGCTTGTATGGCTGTATAAATTTGTGTTAGAGTACCCATGAAAAGGAGCTTGTCAGAACCCCTAGAGTAGGTCTTAAAGGTAATTGTGAGCTACTCACATATGTGCTGGAAACCGAATTCTGGTCCTCTGGGAAAGAAGCAATGAATTGCTCTTATGCACTGGGCCATTTTTATGCAGCCATCAAGTGCATTTATAAATTTATAAATCCCCTGTCTCAGTGAGTCTAAACTCCTAAGTACCCAAACCTCCGAGCTAGGGTGCTGCTAGGGTGTCATTATCTCTCTGGTATACTGCGAGGGCCTGTGTAAAACACTTCACCTACCCAACAGTCGAGCATCTGGCTTAGAGACTCCATCCTGCTTCTGGTCCTTTGTACCTAAAAAGGATCAGGAACGTTTCACCCTGCTGAAAGGAAAGCACATGCTTGTGGCCCCACTCAAGGCTTAAGAGAGGCTTCATCTTCTCTCTGGACTTTCTTGGTGAGTTGCTTTCAAAACCAAACTCCCACTAAAGCTCCTTCTGCAGACGAAATATATATAGAAATTGCTGAAGGAATTTTTCAAATTGCATCTCCCTTTTTTCTATCTCAACGTGGAGCCAGTTTGAAGTTGGAGGAGTATTTACATGCAAAGCTACACAGGAAGAGGGGATATAGGTTACAAAGAAATAGATATACACGTTCTATACATCCCACCTAAATACAAACAGAACAACTTCTGATTCCTGAGGAATCCAGACCTCCCACGAAGACTGGCCCACCTTTCACTGTTTGAGTCTGCACTTCTAATGGAGATAAACCACAGGTAGGAACCAATCTCCGCTGTCTCACACCCAAAGTGGCCCTTATAGCCCAGTTGGCCATTTTTCTGGTCCAACAGGAGAAAAATGGCTTCACAGTTTATACTTCTAAGGAAGCCAATATGAAAAGATGGGGCATTGACCTAAAGAGTCTACTAAGCTTAAAAGAGCATTTGGAACACTGGCTCAAAGCCCCTTACTTTGACCACAAATCGGCAACCCCAGCCTGAAAACAATACCTTCTCACCAACTACCACTTTTTTTCTTACAAATTTATTTAAAGAAGAGAGATACATATACAGATTTTTAAAAGCATTTTGGTAATTCTTTTAGAGGTTTGATAGCAAGGCATTCAAATACCACTTGTTACCATAAGCATAAAGTACATGTAGAACAGAATGTAACATGAAAACAGTCAGAGTTTTCTTGGTGTGTACAAATTAAACATAATGATCTTTGAATACCAAAAATTGCCGCAAGGCTATATTCCTAGGTCTTGGATTATTAATTATTTAAGATCTAGGTGTACCACATTCTGAGAGGGTGCTATACACTTATTTTTCTTCCTAAGCAAGACTGAGGCTTTCACTATTTGGCCTTTGTTATTCTTGAGCTTCATAAGGCCTGTGAGCTGTTTCTGGAATATTCAGAGCTTTCTGGGGTTAGTATCCAATTATCAGTGACTAAATATTATGTCTGTTCTTTTTTGACTGGGTTGCCTCACTCAGGATGATATTCTCTAGATACATCCATTTTTCTAGATATTTCATAAAGTCATTGTTTCTAATAGCTGAATAGTACTCAATTGTGTAAATATACCACAATTTTTGTATCCATTCATCTACTGAAGGGCATCTGGGTTCTTTCCAGCTTCTGGTTATCATAAATAGGGCTGCTATGAACATTATGGCGCATGTGTTCTTACTGTATGTTGGAACATCTCTGGGGTATATGCCCAGAAGTGGGATAACTGGGTCTTCGGGTTGGACTATGTCCAATTTCCTGAGGAACTGCCAGACTGATTTCCAGAGTGGTTGTGCCAATTTACAACCCCACCAACAGTGGAGGACTGTTCCTCTTTCTCAGCATCCTCACCAGCATCTGCTGTCATCTGAGTTTTTGATCTTAGCCATTCTGACTGGTGTAAGGTAAAATATCAGGGTTGTTTTGATTTTCATTTCCCTGATGACTAGGGATGTCAAGCACTTCCTTAGATGCTTCTCAGCCATTTGATATCCCTCAGTTGAGATTTTTTTGTTTAACTCTGTACCCCATTTTTAATAGGATTGTTTGATTCTCTGGAGTTTAACTTCTTTAGTTCTTTGTATATATTGGATATTAGACCTCTACCAGATGTGGAGTTGGTAAAGATCTTTTCCCAATCTATTGGCTGCCATTTTGTTTTCTTGAGAGTGTCCTTAGCCTTACAGGAACTTTCAATCTCATTAAGTTCCATTTCTCCATCCTTGGTCTTAGAGCACAAGCCATTGGTGTTCTGTTCAGGAAATTTTATTCTGTGCCTATGTGTTCTAAGGTTTTCCCCACTTTCTCTTCTAATAGTTTCAGTGTACCTGGTTTAATGTGGAGATCTTTGATCCACTTGCACTTGAGCTTTGTACAGGGAGATAAGAAACAGTCCAACCAGTACTTTTTGCAACATCGTATTCTTTCCCACCTACTAGGAAAGACTAAAAATGCCCCTTAGTCTCAGAAAAAAAGAGGTGAAGCCACGGTTCATAGAACAAGACTTCACTGTGTCTCCAAAGTGACAAGCCCCCAGCAGTTCATCGCTTTACTGAAGGAGAGATGACTGCGGTGTGAGAGACACCATACTGACTCTCTGAAGTCTTTCCCCTTAGACCTAAAAAAACAAAAATAACTTGAAAAAGTATTTCTAACATTTGAAATAAATTCTGGCTTTTGAAGTACCAAGAATTCTGTTTCATTTTTTACCTACATCCTGGTGGTGTTAATAAACCATGACAGTTAGACCCTTTACTTACCAAACCTAGATGTGCCTACCTATGGGAAAAGGCACCTCTTCACCTGGAAGAGAAGATGGAGAAGGAGGATCTGGTTGTATGAAGTGACTGATGCTTTAAGACAAGAATAGTTAAACATACTTGTGGTGTTAATCAGGAGGTATGATTGTCTAAAAGTGCCAGCCTTGGGATAAAGCAGACCTGGACATGCTGCTTGTACTAACCATGAAAAGCCAGGTGATGTGAAACTTACTGTAAAGCTTTCTAACTGGCTTGTCTCCATTTTACATCTGTGTATCTGCAATTGTTTAACCCTACTCATATATCTCAAAAGGCATTTAAGAAATAAAATCGAGCGAAGAAAAAAGAAGAACTGATGAGGTAACTCAGTGGGAAAATGATGCAGCTTCCAAGTCTAAAGTCCTGAGTTTGAACCCCAGGCCCCACACAGAGTAAGGTGAGAAACAGTTTCTACAAGCGGGAACACACACACACACACATATACACACACTCATGCAGTTTGCATGCATATTCAAATACATACATAAAAGAAAATGTTTAATGTAATTATAAATTATTATTTAAAAGAAGAGTCGATCAAGGAATGTGATCATCAAGAGGACCAACAGCAGCAAGTAACTTGGACCCTTGAGGGCTCTCAGAGACAGATCCACCAACGAAAGGGTATACGTGGATGGTCCTACGGCCCTCACAGATATATAGCAAATGTGTATTTCCATCTCCCTGTGGATCCCCCAACATGCTGAGTGAGGGCTATCCCAAAAGCTGCTGCCTGCCAGTGTATCCCGTTCCCATAGCTGGGCTGCCTTCTCTGGTGTCAATGAGAGGATGCATCTAGCCCCTCAGATACTTGATGTGTCTGGATAGGGGGATGGCCAGGAGGGGCCTCCACCCTCTCAGAGGAGAAGGGGTGGGGGTATTAGTGGAGGCACTGAAATGAGGACTGGGAGGAGCAGGGCAGGGATGAGGATGTAAACTAAATAAACAATTAATGGAGGAAAAAGAAGACATCTGACAGAGATATCTATCATGGCATTTCATATGATTTGGCCTTAAAGAAAAATGAGCTTGTCAGATAAGCAACATAAATATGGAATATAGACACATGACATAGAATAATATAAAAGACACAGGGCAGAAAGAAAGGACCTCTGTTGTCTTTCAAATGTGGAAGTTAGAAAACTTGACCTGAATGTAGACTACTGACTAACAGAGGTTGGAAAGGTGGGAGATCAGGGTGTAGGGATGCTGAATTAGACCTGACCACTATAGTCATGTTTTGAGATAGTATAGTTAACCATATTAATATTTCATTAGTATATGTTAACTAAAAAACTAAAGTCATAAAAATATTTTTAAATGCATAGCAATTAAAGTAATATCTTAAATAAGATGAATATATAAATATACAGTATAAATATACACATAATTATTTATGTACATATTTTGTATCTATAATTATGTATGTAACATTATACTTACATATACATTTTTATATATCAATACATATGTTTATGTCTTCACTGTGTGTCTCTTGCTTTTTATGCTAACCAAGAGCTTTGAGCAAAGTAAATATTCTGCCTAGTATTTGCCAGGAGAGTTTTCAAAGTATTTATAATATTTACAGTCACTGATGAATATTAATTCAATAACTATTTAAACATGTAGGATGGATTCTTGAACATAGTGTAGACGTATTTAATGAAGAGCAGCAGTGGCCTTTTAATGGAAAAAAGTTGTGTTCCCATATGAAATGACATTTGTAAATGTAACTATGCGCTTTAGCCAAAGTGGCTGAAAGCCAAGGCTAGTGGCTTTTAGGATCATGAGAATTCTTATTCTTCTTTAGTCTTTAGTTATATGAAGGAAGGTATGGATTGAGTATTGATGTGCATCTGTAGTGGAGTATTATGCTCAGCAGAGAACACAGAAATCAAACTCCCCTGGCTTGCTCTGGTGAGCAGCCGTGAGAGGTTTTCATCATTGGATCTTGTGAAGAGACCCCTGATTAATCCTGTGATAAGGTTCGTACAGACTTAGCAGTGGTTGAAGCAATAAGCCAGGATGATCAGAGCAATGCGCATCATCCAGGGAGGTTTAAAGGGCATGGGTGAAAACCCCTTAAATAAAAACAGAGAAAATGGTTGCAATGACAGTCATTACCTTTGGCCAAAACAAAATAGATATGTAGTGATTTTTTTCCAGTAAGCCAGGCACGAAACCTCCCAAGATGCTTTGAATTTTCTTTTGTTTCATTAAAGGTGATTCGCTACAATATGGACTGTAGGTACATATTATCAGTGCAGAGAAATGCTTACTCGATATTACATTATGTTATCACTTTGAGACAATTTGTTTCAGGGAAATAAGCTATTGTTTGCCTTACTGATTTTATATTTTCACTAGAAATATAACTGGATCCATACTTCTTCCCTTTTTCTCCCTCCAACTGCTCCCATGTTCCCTCATGTCTTCTCATGTTGGTGAGCTTTTCTCTGTTATTGTTCCAAATACACAGAGACTCACCAGTACATGAATGCAGCATCCTGAGTCCATTCTTGCTGTGTGTATGTATGATTTCAGGGATGGGCACTTTTATGGGAGAGCCAGTGAGAAGGCCCATGCCTGTGAGAAGTTAATTCTCCCTCACTCAACAGTCTTCTGTTGCCTGTAGTTATTTGTCTAGAAATGGGATCCCATGAGTTTTCTGGGAACCATGTTTCTGTACATATACATAGTGTTATATTCAAATCGGGTGTTACCTATGCAGCCATTTCTAAAAGAGACACTCTCACAACAGACTTTCTGTCCCTCTGACTCTTACAATCTTTTATTTGTCTTTGACTTTCTATTGGTTCTTTGTGAATTTTACATAATGCACCCCAATCCCATTCACATTTCTCTTCCCTCATGCCTGCCTTCCACCCCGGCAACTCCCACTGCCAAAAGAGAAAAGCCTTTCATTGTGCAAGCTGTAGTGTGTCACAGTGTGTTCCACAGTGTGTCCCACAGTATACACTTTTTCCACATTTCTTTACTTGGAAATGTCCGATGCAATGATGTGTTGGTGTGAACCAAGGCTCCTGACTTCTGCTAACCTATTAATAGTGAAACCTCACAGAAACTGCTCTCCTGTTGTTGCCCTGTGTCATAGACTACAGTAGTTCACCCACGGGGTAGATATCAGGGTGGAACATGACAAAGCCCAGGATCTGGGCCTGAGGGGTATCTGAGCTGGTCAGCCCATGGGCTCTCCAGATCTCACTTACCCAGGGTTGGCTCACCAGCAACCTTGCAACCAGGGCCATCTCTTTCATCCATCACTACTTGCAAAGGCAGAGGGTGGGGAGAGCATCTTTCCCTTGCCTACACTATCACATGTCAGACAAGTGGCAGGCCAGATCTCCAATGCTCACACCCTCAGGGCTGGCTCACCTGTGCCCATACCACCAGGGCCAGCTCTTCAGTGATGCCCAAGTGAGCGATAGAGCCAGTTCAGCATAGACCTTAGACATCAACATGTCCACAGGAGGTATTCCAGACCAGAGATGTCCAACTGGCCTTTGGTGGCAATAGAGGTGGTAATAGACCTCCTGTTGCTACAGAGCCATAGACCCAAATGTGGCTCTGGGAGCACAGGCCAGGACCCCACCATGGTCCCAGGTGGTATCAGCAGCTACTTACATCAGGTTGTTCCTCGCCATTATTGAGTCTCTAGTTCTGTCTCTCTTCATTATGCCCACATCCTTCTGTTTCTTGTTCTCTTTCTCCACCATTTGCTCCTCTTAGTGGTGGCTGGGGTCTCTGAGTATCTGGAGCCAGCTCAGGAGTGGTTTCAGGAGAGCCATGCCCTATACAGGCATTATAGCACTGGGCAGGGGATATCTCAGTTATGTTCTGTACCCCATGTCTTGCTCAGTACAGGACCGGTGGTCATCTCAGGCTAAGACCCTGTCAAGGCGCCCCTGTTATAAACTGGTGATCCTCTCAGGTTCAGGTTTTTTCAGAAACAGTTAAGTGTGAAACTCATTTACAGCGTAACAGGTTTGAACACTGGAATTAGACATAGTCTCTCTCTCTCTCTCTCTCTCTCTCTCTCTCTCTCTCTCTCTCTCTCTCTCTCTCTCTCTCTCTCCACCTACTGACACAGCAGCCACACCTGTGACACTTACCATTTTTCTGTTCCCCCTTTCTCTGGTGTTCTCCAAGCTTTGGATGCAGGGATTGTGTTACAGATGATGTTGTGATGTGTGTATGTCCTGAGTAGTCCTCTCCACAAGTGAAGCGGTATATCCTGCAGGGAAACTCTTTAAACAGGAAATAACTGAAAATACCTTCAAGAGGTTCCTCATACTAATCAGATTCTCTAGGTACCTTATTGCCAGAGCAATCAATAGAAGCAGGGAGTAGCCCTCAGACTGAAGGAAGCTAACTTCCAAAGTAAACTAAGCAGCTTGGGTGCAATTAGAGCATTAGACTGGGGTCACTTGGAAAGGACAATCTCCAACCTGTTGAGCTGCCAGCAGGGTGTGCAGTGTGCTCTGAGTTTCCAAGCTTTTGTGAGCCGCCACCCATGTTGGGGTGAGCCTTGGTAATACATCTATCTTTGTGTTCTTTCTACTTGTTTAAGTTAACCTCTCACCCATATTTCTGCCTATGACAAAACTCCCATGAAATTTATTGGCAAGTCAAGTTGGACTTTGGTAGTATTTGTACTTTGATCTATCATGGTAGTGCCTATATGAACTGAGTAGACTGTGTGTGGCATCTGGACAAGAAAGGTTTTTTTATTTGGATAGTTCACTTAGTTACATTTCAAATGTTATCCCCTTTCTCAGTTCTCCCTTCTCCAATATCCCTCCTCCTGCTTCTATGTTTCCCCTCCCTCCAACCCCCAACAGGAAAGTTTTATCACACAACAATTGGGGACAGTGTGTGATGTTGTTCATGTCAAGGCCAAAAGACAATTTGCAGTGAGCTACCTTACCTGACGTTATATGGGTTCTGGGTAATGGAGCACAGAGTGGCAAGCTTGCCTAGAAATGCTGTACCCACTGGGCTATCTCCCCAGCACAAAAATAAGCTTTTCATGGGTTTTATTTTCCTAATGGACAAATGCATAATTTCCTTTCATGAATATACTTTTTTTCCACTTTAGATTCAATGTGAGGGCAATAATCTACTTCAGACATATAATCTAACAATACTTTACCTCAGACTCAGGGGCAAATGGGTTTTTGTGTTTCAGAATTGCAAAATTTAAACTGTAATGTACATGATGCTATAGCAGTCCCTCTGTGGCCTGCTGCTGGCTCATCACACTTATGCTTCCATAGGGAATTATGAGAATATTTTATAACATGGATAAACTAAACCACCTGGCACCAAAGCTCAGTTATTGATGCCGAATAAATTTCATAACCCTTCTGGTTCTAGAATTTTCTAGATTTTTGGACTTAATACAGTCGTGCATTTAGTACTCTATGACTACTTTCAAAAGTTTTTTCTCACAGATACATTTGTGGATTTAATATTTGGTAATTTGTTCTGCTGTCTTTAATTGTATATTACATTCTTCATCAATATTTTATAACTTATCATCAAATTATACTGTGAATCTAGCTATAAAGTAAAAGTAGCATACCTTAGGTATTTTCCAACACAATATAAACACAGGGCAACGACAATAAAAATATATATTAAATGTTTTAAAATATCATTGCTGGTCATTAGGTTTCACCTAGAGGATGTTTTATAAGACAGAAATGTTCTATTATTTGTTTAAAATTCTTTTGTATTCATATTTTATGTGTGTGCTGACATAGGTGGGAATACATAAGTTGTACATGTGTGTGTTGTGATGTGTGTGCAGAGGTAAGAACTTGTGGCAGGTAGTTTTCTCCTTCTACCATGCAAGTCCTAGAAAAGAACTCAGGCTCTTGGGGTTGCGACAAGTAACTTTATCTGCAAACCCATCTCAATGGCCAACAATTTTCTATTTTTAACCTAGAATTTCCTACCAAGGCTAGTGTTTTAGGTGAATTTAAATTGTAAAAGGTATGTGTTTCTATAATTTATAGTGTACCTTGGGAAACCATGTCAAATGGAACTTTTGTGAGGTTGGGTCTCAAGTAGTGGATTTCTACTACTCCCAAATTCAGTCACCTGCCCAGTGCTAAAAGTACAGCATGGACCTCCATATGTGGCAAATCAGAACTGTTGCTAGTTGATTTTAATGCTTGTAATCTATGTCTTCATCGTTGGTACTATATGTGCCTTGATCATTTGGGAATTCCCAGATACCAAATGTAGGATATTTTAGTAAACTTGTATAAAAAAAGGCAAAGAGCAATGAGAAAATAAATAAGAATTGGAAGGAAATATAGAAAGAAAGATGAAGAAAGAGAAAAAGATAAATAAAGAAAAGAAGAAAAAGAAAAGGGAGAAAAGGAGAATCCGCAGCTGAATGTATCCTGGCACAAAAGTCTCTTAACACTGTTATTCTACTTTTTTTTAATCAAAATTAAGATAATAGAACCATCAAGAAATTTGTGGTTTTGGAAACTCAAGAAAAACTCAGAAATCTGCCCCCAAAGGATTGGAATGATTGTATATTACCTATAATAATTATTATATTATTATTATATTATATTATTATATTACCTAATATAATTAACTATAGTGGGTCCAGGAGTCTATATAAAATAAAACCACACAATTTAAAGAAGGCCAAATACCCAACACATAAACAATGTCAAACATACACAGAGGTAGACAAAAATTCAATAAGGTTCTCAAAACCCAGCTTGGAGATCCACAGTCAGGACAAAGACTTTTCTCACAAAGAAGCACAGGTTGAGAAAGTTGTATTTTTCACACGGGATACTTTTTTCTCTTCTTTCATGGATACCAGGTGGGAGGTGGGAGGCGATAGCTCATATGGAGGACACACTTTGGGGATATACATATGCCTGTCTCCCAATGAGCAACAGAGTCCTTGATCATAAGCTTTATTAAAAGTCCTGCAAGTGTCTGCATTATCATTTCTGCCTTGCCGTCAGCCTCAACACAACCTTAAGAAGAAGTGAAGACTCCAAGGACAGAAGGTGGAAGGTGAGAAAGGAAGGCACTTAGAACTTAAGAATACTTACTGCATTCTCTTGTAAAATTTACTCATTCACATCCTGTCGGCCATTGCGACTTTTCTGATTTTTATACTTGCCAATGTCTTTAAAAAGCAGAGCAACCATGGTAACAGGAAAACTGTTTATTCTTGGTCATTAAGTTAACCACCTCTCAATGATGGGCTGTGAACTGGGGACATTATTCACTGGATGATTCCTACCTTCTTTCTTTTTTTTTTAATTTTTGCCTTTGGCAAAACTTCTACCAGCAGTGATAAATAATTCCATGCCCCTAAGTGGATATTATTATTTTCAAGTGTGAACCACAGCTAGCTCCTAGACTGTCAGCTCTCCCATTGTAGAAAACCTGTTGATGACTGTGAGGATGGAAACAGATGACCCTTCCTACAGCCCCATTTCAGCTCTTCCCTCTCCATGATGTTCTCTGGGGGAGACAGGGGAGGATCAGCCAGGGGACAGAAAGGGGCTTTGGCTGAGACAGAAGTGCAAGCAGCAGATTTGGCTTGAGATGTTGGAGCATCGCCTACTTTGTGGATATTTGGTTCTGCAGTAAACTCATTTTCCAGTGAGACTGCGAGCTCAACTCTATATCAAGTAGACATGGTTGAACCATGGGCTAGCAGAAAATGTTATATATCGCCTATGCTACGGCTTCGTCATAAATTAGAAAGTAAATGAGAGCCCAGGTTGAATTTTGTTTTGCGGTTAACATCTGAACTCCACTCATGTTTCCCCGGGTCCCTGATCCCTTTTGACACACAGATTTTCTTCAACCTCTGGTGCCTACTGACTTCCCAATGCCCCGTAGCTGTCTTGATACAATATTCTGCCTGTCTTGGGGTATTATTTTCAACCTACTACTTCTTATCCTCATGAGAATTAACTCTTCCAGCCCATAACTCAAGCTCCTTTGACAATGACTTCCTGTTACTTCATTGGGTAGGGAAAAAACACTCCAGATACATCATGGAGCACTTGGGTTTCTCCCTGACACACTGCTCTGAAGTCAGCTAAGGAAATGAGAACTAGTAAAAATGTTCAACTTAAAGAAATTGGAGACGAGTTGGCTAGAACGCACATTTTGAAATGCCACCCAAATGGCAACTGTATTGGTTTCTGTCTCTTTGCATAGAATCTTAAAAACTGAACATATAATGTTCTGAAGTAATATAGTCTTAGTAAGGTGTTGGGCTTGTGGGAATGCAGCATCGAGAACAGTTTCAGCAGAGATAGAAATTGAAACCAGGGCTTTCTGGATGCTGAGCACACACTCTTAAGACTGAACCATATCCTTCAACCCCTTGCAGAGAATTTATAACCTGAGCATAACATTTCCATTACCCCTAAGCAAATCACAACCCCCTATGAAAACAAACAGGATTCCTTTGAGTGCTAGTTGTATTGCTAGCAGTTGAGAATTTCACCTGGATGTCACAGAATAGTTCAAAAACACAGTTTCAGAATAATTTGGAAAAAAATTGCATCAAAACAATTAGAAGTGAATCATTGGTTGAATATTAACATAAACACCTTCAGTATCTCATGACATGTTCATGGTGAGAGAAAAATGTGAGCATTGGCAAGGAAAATTAAATTTTACTTCCACATCTCCTAGCAAGTAATTGGACAATGGAAGAATATCTTTGAATATGACTTTTTTTTCAAATAAACAAACAAGGAAGTGAGTGGCCCTGAACTTTTCAAGTTTAATTACCAGGAACCTGTTAAAATGAGGTTTCTGACCACAGCAACATCACGGTTCTTATGGGACAGAAATTTTAGTTTCCCCAAACTCATCCCATGGGAATCAATAGATAGTTTCTGAAATAAAGATGGAGAAAAGTGGCTGACCACAGGGAATTAGAGATCAAAGTCATGTTCTCATTCCTCCTGTCTGCCTAGTCTCTTTCGGATCAAAGGGATGGTAGTGTCATGAGATGCCTGCATGTTGGTAACACTGCCCCAGGCACCAAATGCCATCACAACTCCTCATGTCCTTTACAAACCTGAGGTCACAAAATAGCAAAATGGAGGCAGGGGGGAAAGGACTATAATCCAATCTCCTGAGCACGGTACAATCAACGATGATTTCCAAACAGCTGTGGTGTATCCAAACCAGCTTAATGAGTTTCATAAAGGCCACTAGCCTATCCCTACACCGGAACTAGGAAAACAGAAAGAAAGAAGTTGTTTAAGAGGATATGGTGTGAATTCTGATGGCGTAAGAGACCATTTACTCTCTCCCAATTGCCAAAGCTCCAAGGTCATCAGACTTCGTAGAGATGCAGTTCATAAACTCAAAAGTGCTCTGCCACTGCTTGCGCAGCCTGAGTCATGATGGCACCTTCTACCTTTCGTCTCCCTGAGTCTGTTTTGCTTTCATCTTGAAATTTAGAAATCAAATGATAAATTTACAATACCAGTTTTTAAAACCGGAGCAGAGAAAGACAGAGAAAAGAGTTTCCCATGATGGCTCAGCTCCCTCCACAGGCTGTGACTCCAGACATCCCTCTAGTTCTTCTGAGCCCTGGATTCTGTTTTTGAGAATCAGGGCTAAGTAATTCCTAGGAACATATTGTATGTTCTAATGACTCTGAGAAGTAGTACAGGGTAACTGCTTTTCTCAGAGCCGTTTTCAATTGACAAAGAAATTAAGTAATCAGGGAAATTAAATTTTAATTATCTAAAGCAATATTTGATCATATATATATATAGTTATATATATATATATGCACACTCACGTGTATATAGCTATATAGAGATGTAGATATATATTAGAGATAGTCTACTAAAGTCTTCTCCAACCTAATAAATATAAAAAAACACATTTCTGAGTGTCAGTGCAAAGAAGAATCTTCAGGTAAGGAATAACCATTGTTCTGCAGAAAAGCTGCAGTACTCGAAGTAACAAAAGACTGGAGGAATATTAAGGAGGTAAGAGAGCATAAAATCAAACATACACTTGGTGCTGGAGTGACTGGTTCCAATGGATGAGAATTATTTTAAAGCATATTTTTGTTAACATTTATTGAACACACCTTCTGCCAATCATTATGGTGAGAACGTAGGACAGGTGCTTTTGTTTCTTCTGATGCAGTATGGCATTTTACAAGTTTTGACAATTAAACTTTCCATTCCTGTTACAAGTTAGGAAGGGGGTGGCTGTGTTGAGGTCCTAGCAACTGAATCAAGGCTCAAGTTGGCATAGGCCCTTAATTCTCAGGGTACTGAACCCCCATGCCAGGTGGTCCCTCTGTGATGATACATTGCTGGCCCTAGCTCTCTCTGCCTCCGAGAAATGCATTAATGAATATGACTTGATACACAAGTAACAGTAATAAAACCTAGCATCAAAACAATACTCACATTAAAGTTTACAATGCTTGGTGAACTTGGCACTTCATGGAGATTTGTTAACAAGAGATGCCATGGTTTTTTATTAGCCTTTTCCTCCCATGATTGAAACAGCAAACTGAAAGCAAAGGGCATGCCTGCAACTTGAGCAAATTCAGTCTTGCCAGTAAGAGTAATCCTCATCATTCATGTGCCTAAGGAACAATCAGGACTCACTAAAAACAAAATTTTGAGAGGAAGACATCTGAATTCAGCTTTCACCCAGTGTAAGTGCACATGAAATTCTATCTATATTTAACCAAAAAAAAAAAAAAAAACCTTTGCTTTCTGGGCTATTTAGCTCCAGCACATTAAGAAAAAAGAATTAAACAAAACTTAATGTTAAAATACCCAGCCGTCCCTTCACTTTTTATGCTTTCTCTGGTGTTCTATTATGGCTTTAAATAAGAGAAGGCAAGGTGCAGTCACCTTCTAGAGAAAAGAAAGCCAGTTTGGAAAGAACAGAAAAAAAAGTCCCCTTTATTGTTTTACTGGTGCCCCCTCTAGTGGGGATTTTCGAGTAATACAGGCAGAAGTTTTTTTTTGTTGTTGTTTTTTGGTTTTTTTTTTTTTTAAACATTTGAGCACATATTTTGTTTGCTTTCTTACATTTCCTTTTTAGAAACATTCTAAACACAATGATGTGAAATAAACAAACATAATAGTGCATAATAGATGTACAATGGCTTCAGCAGCAATTGTAATTAAACAGAGGAGTGATAACAATCTGTGCTGTATTCAGAAAGGGAAAGGTTTTCAATAGCATGTGGCAGACAGACAGGAAAACATATTTTGCCGGAACCCACTGTCACTCATATCTCGGCATGACTTTTTCTCCCCACCAGCCCGTTTGGCCACTAGCCTAAGACTTTCCACCAGGCACTCCTCCCATTTACTTCAAACACTTACCTCTTTTGCCCTTTATTTTCTTACTATCACATTATTTAGTACATGATTTCCTTCATCTCTAACCCCTACAAGCCTTCCTCTGTGTGAAAACTACATCAGGTTCTCCGAAACAAGCCGGATGAGCTAACTCTGCTTATGATTTACAAGCATTCCTTTTCTAATGGTTTGCTGGTGTTGTTTGTATTTTCTTCCTCCCATAAAATATTCGTGCTTGTACCCTAAGAAATAAAAAGAAGAAAAGCTACCTGGCCCCAAATAAACATTCTTAGCACTGCTTTATCGGATGCTTCCTGGAGATGTCTTGAGTTTGGTAGATGCTTCTTGTTCTACGGGGATCTCTGTCAACTTCTCGTCTTATGCATTTAATGCGCTTCCCTGGTGATAGCCTAAGGGGGCTCTCACTAAACAATTAATGGGAGGCATCTCCTGGGAGCCTAATGGGTATTTAGCAATAAGTTCAATTCCAGTGAATTGTATAATGTGATATTTTGACAACACATATGGAGAACTTGGAGAAAGGTGAACTTTACTTTTAAAAGGCCAAACACACACACACACACACACACACACACACACACACACACACACACCTGCAGTTCTCACTCTTTTATTGTTTGGAGACAAAAGATAACCAAGATGTCGTTTCCAGTGTTGTTGTGTGTGCCCGTTTTTGCCATCTTGGCATCGTACCATACTCCTGTTCACTATTACTAATGTAGTGTGCAGTTTCCAATCTATTAGCGAAAGTAAAATTTGCTGTGACATTTTGATTCCAAAGCCTCGAGCAACGAAAGGGGTAGCACTGTGCAGGATATTTGTATTGTGTTAATAAAAAATGATACTACCATATGATACTAATGCTAAGCAGAAAACACTGATTAGCGTTTTCTAGACCAAAGTCACTCTCTGATTTTAGAGTATTTGTATATCAGAGTTTCGGGTATAATAAACACATCATATTGATTAAAATATTTTCCAGGTGCTGCTTAGAACATTTCTTTTCTGTCTGCTAAAATATTGAGGTAGTAGTGAGGTTGCTTTCTAAGTGTAATTTATAGATTTCCTAATGGTTACTTACATTTAAACTGTGGGATACCAGAATAGTATAATTTGTTAGAGTATCTTCTGCATCAGCACAGGTAAAAACATAAAGTAAGTGTAGAGCTCATTTCTAAAGAAAATTAGCTGACTTTGATTCAGATCAATATAGCAAAGCAAATATGGATCACTTTATTTTAAAATAGATTTTAAATAATTTCATCTGTTTTCATCCCTCCATCTAAAATTCTCAAAAATATATGCAATGTTATAGTCGTATAAATGCTTGTATGTGAATACATTCACTATATAGATACTATCGCTTTATATTAAATAGAGGTATCATTTTAATACCCCTGAAGTTTGCAATATTAATGGAAAGTAATCACTGTTCTCCAAGGCCCTATAGTTTAATTTGAGTATATTTTCTTTCTAATTTTTCTTCCTTGTCCAATGAAGTTTGTACTCAGACATGTATTTCATGTCAATATCTTTCCTCAGAAATCAAAATAAATAAAAGACATATTGGCAGAAAATAAACTGTGGCATGGTAGAGAATACACAAATTTAAAAGGGAGCAGAAGCGATGGGTCATTAACATCACTTTGGTTGTTCTAATGATTTGTTGCCGTCAAATGATTTACGAGGGTACTATAGCTCCTTTAAAGCGGTGAAGACAAATTCATCAAATATCTTCTCTATCAGAATTTTTAAAGTTTTAGTCACTCTCCTCGAAATTGACACATGTCCCATGAAGACTGCATGGCAATAACAATCCCACATAAATAGCCATAAAAGCATTACATTATTTTTCTCACTCCTCTTCCACATCCTTGGGGCAAGCAATGGATATTTCCCTATGCCAGGCGGGCTCCTTTTGCTCGACTCTCGGCGAGTGTGGCTGTCTGAATTATCACTGAACTTACGCTGCAAATTCCTATGTTGTGATAGGAATTACACAAACACCTGCATCCATCTATTAAGCATGGCAACAGCATTATGAGGTCAATAAAAGATTGGAGGCGAAATATCTGGAAAGTAATTACCACTCTTTAATGAAGATAGAGTCTGGTGATTTCTGAGTGCTGAAGGCATAACTGTGCTATATATTTTATCGTTTATAAATAAATAGTTATTACCTTACACTGGGGCTGGGAAAACATCCGCTGAACAGTTAATTTGTTGTAAAGAGGCACACTTTGCTTAAACTGCTCACATATAATGGATTATCAGGTAATTCCAATATGCTGTAATTGAGAATTACCTCTCTCGACATGGAATATCCAATTGCATTTTGCACATCTGGGAGAAAACTATATTTTCATCTTAGCTATGCTCTTCTGCATTAAAAGCATGATTTATAGCATATATTTTGTGTAGGGAATAATGGCAGTACAAAGTCAGCCTTATGGTATGAATATTTTAAAATTATTTCTTTAGTTTAAATGTATTTGCATGCAAATTACATAATATAATTATTCTCACATAGCAGTCTACCTTGCTTAATTTTTTTTCCAAGAAGCCGGTTTCTCACACTACAACATCCCCATTTATTGTCAACTGCCAAATTAAATATGCATATTTTGCTTACAATGTTTTTAGCTCTTTTCTATGAATTAAAATCAGAATGCCATGTTGCAGCCTATCCGTCATTAGTTGATAGTCTGAGAGAAGATTTTATCAAATGATTGGTTTACCTTTCTATTAAAGTCATAATAAGTTCTTTCTGATATTTTTATGGGATGCTAATTTAAAGGGTCTGGTGGCTATTTGACAGATAATCGGCTCACTCCGATGCCTTCATGGGACTTTAATTTCAGGTAGGTATAACAGAGAAAGGCGCTGGTGGTTTTGAGTGCCAGAAACAGTGACGAAACAGCAGTAATTTTCATGTTGTGTTTGTAAGAAGCCAGAACCAATTTAAAGCTTCCCAGCACAGCTGAGCAGCCCCTAAAACTTGGCAGTTAAAATCGAATTCTCCAGAACATGTTGCGTTGCAAAGACTTGGTTCATTTGGGAAACTCAGACATTTGATTTCCTTTTCTATTTTCCACATGAAGTTTAAACAATAATGCATGATTCATTTCACCTAAGTTAGAACACAAAACTTTTTTTTCCACTACAGTACATGATATGGTGGGAAGGTAGGGGTGAATAGGAACCAAAAACAATAGTATATGTATATTAAAGTGTATGAAAACATTATTTTATGCGCTGACTAAAAATAAATTTTAAAAAATAAAAATTAACCCTATAGTATTAACAGAGGCCATCACTGTATATGTAAAACTCACAGGGGATATTAAAACTCTGGTGTGTGCTGTTCAGTGCTGGGAGCTGCCACAGTCTGCAGAGAGGTAGAAGAAAATGAGAATCTGTGTTCCAGTCTTCACCACCAACCCACCCAGGTCCCACACGGTCTGCAGGAAAATTCATTTGTAATACCAATTTCGTTTTTAACTTGAGGAGACATAAGCATCTCTAATCTTTAGTTTTAGGCTATGCAAAGCCCCATCCCCTTTAAATAGCCCAGGCTTCTCAATTCTTAGCTTCGAAGGTTTCACCTTGTCCGGCACAGCAAGAATGCCAGAGTACTGGGGTGCTAGAAAGTCAAAGTCAGCATTTCAACACTTGCTAAGAACCTGATAGTCCTGATGGGAGTTGATCGCTTATGTTTTTCTCACCATGAGTCTCAGAGACATGCCCTAATATTAGCTGCATTTTATTTTTGAGGAAACTGAGTCAGAAACAGATTAAAAAGCAGTAGACTGAAAGGTAACACATAAGACACTTCTGTCTTGAAGTTTGGTCCCTTCGGAGAATGTGGAGTGCCTGGAAGAGATTCCAGCTCAACGGGCAGTGGGTTCCACAGCTGGGAGAAATAGACAGTGAGAACTTGATAGAGGAAATGGTAAAAGTTGTTTTTTGTCTCCTTATGCGTCCCTCTTTAACACTGTTTATATCTGTTATGACCTCATTTAAAACTACCAGACACCAGCAACACACTGATGTGTTTCATATACCATAGCGTGTGGCATGGCTTTTTGATAAGTAAGAGTATAGTGAGGGCTTGGCATCATGCATCGGAAGATAGAGGTACCTGAAGGGCTAGGGTAAAAAGGATGAAGATTGTAGTGCTTAGAGAAATAAATCCCAATCTTGTACCCATTGCCAGTGACCTTTGAGTGCTCACCCTTTCTCAACAGTGATAGGACTGGGTGTTCTCGGCAGAGACAAGAGAACCTGAAACTACGTAATGTAGTTTCTGTTCCAGCTGTAATATTTCATCTCTATTTTCTGAACTCTAAACTAGTCAAAGTAGAATATTGGGAATAATGTGAAGCCACACGTATTTTAGCTATTTAGACTCTTGTCTGCCCCACTGGGATGTCAGAGGTGCCCTACTACTCATGTCTAAAATCTCAATCTCACTTCTGTGTGCACAAAATCTAAGACCCCTGGCTCCGATGGAGCCCCAGTGTGTTCTGTTTTAACACATGGATTACATACAAGAAACAATCTCTATCTTAGAAATAAGCACAAAACTTTTCTGTCGTATTATCTACAGTAATGTATACCAAGGACAGGGATGGTGGCTCATACCTTTTCTGCCAGCACTAGAAAGGCAGAACTTTGTATGTTCAAGGCCAGTCTGAATACATAGTGAATCCATGCTTGACAAGATTCTACAGTGAGACCCTAGCTCAATAAAAAAAAAATGTAACTAGGAATTCATGCCATATACAGACACTTGTTGATACCAAGAATGCATGCTAACAGGAGCCTGATATAGCTGTCTCCTGAGAGGTATCTTACAGATATAGATGTGGATGCTTGCAGACAATCATCAGACTGATCACAGGGACCCCCAATGGAGGACTTAGGGAAAAAACTGAAGGAGGTGAAGAGGTTTGCAACTCCATAGGAAGAAAAACAATATCAACCAACCAGACCCCCAGAGTTCCCAGAAACTAAACCGCCAAGCAAAGAGTACATATGGAGGGACCCATGGCTCCGATCCCATATGTAACAAAGGATGAGCTTATCTGGCATCAATAGGAGAAGAAGTTCTTGATCCAGTGAAGGTTATATGCCCCAGTGTAGGGGAATGCTGAGGGCAGCAATGTGGGAGTGGGTGGTCTGGTGAGGGAGTACCCTCATAGAAGCAGGGGGAGGGAGAATGGGATAGGGGGTTTCCAAAGGGTGAACCAAGAAAAAGAGATATTATTGAAATGTAAATAAGTAAAATATCCAATAAACAATAATAGTAATTATAATGATGCTGTTGCCTAGCAAAGCTTAGATTAAACATGAAAATTATAGAGGGAAGATCCAGGGACACAGGCGTGGTGAGAAGGCCCTCTGAGTAGCAAGGGGGCAGACAGATTTCTGCCGAGTGCTCGTGGAAAGTGCGCACCTGCCTATCTTGATCCCAGGAACCAGGAAACAGCATTGGGCCCTCTGTTCCCAGACAGCGGCTCTTGGATGCACAACAGGCGCTCCGACCAACCGCCACCAGGAAGAGAGATCTATGGACACTGGATTGGTGAGAAGGCCTTCTGAGTAGCCAGGAAGCAGAGAGATCTCTGCAAAGAGTGCAGAAAGTGCGCACTTGCCCAGCTTGATCCAGGGACCCAGGAACCCGGAATTGGGCACTCTGTTCCAGCCAGAAGCTCTTGGGTGCACAACAGGAGCTCTGACCATCGTAGACCAGGAACAGGGAGATCCAGGGACATAGGTCAGGTACAAGGGAAAGGCAAGAACCAATCAATGACAACAACATGGCAAGAGGAAAGCAAAAGAATGTACCCCAGGGAAACCAAGAAAACCTGGCAACACTAGAACCCAGCTCTCCCATCACAGCAAACAGCAGAATGCCAAACACTCCAGAAAAAGAAAACTCAGACCCGAAATTCTACCTCAAGATGATGATAGAGATCCTTAAACACTAACAGGAGGAAAAGTATAAGGAATTAGAAGATTTTAAAGAAGAAACAAGAAAAACACTCAAAGAACTCAAAGAACTAGAAGAAAACAGAACCAAAGAGATGAAGGAATGGAAGAAGGAATTTAAAATGGAATTGAACACACTAAAGAAAACACTAAAAGAGACAACCCTAGAGGTAGAAATCCTAAAAAAGAAATTAGGAGTCACAGATGTAAGCATTTCCAACAGGCTACAAGAGATGAAAGAGAGAATCTCGGGGGCCGAAGACAACATTGAAAACATAGACAAAACAGTAAGAGAAGATGGAAAAATCATAAAGCTCCTAACCCAAAATGTCCAGGAGATCCAGGACACAATGTGAAGACCAATCCTAAAGATAATAGGAATTGAAGAGGGAGAAGAATATCAAATAAGAGGTACAGTAAATATCTTCAACAAAATCATAGAAGAAAACTTCACTACCCTTAAGAATGAGATAATCACGAGCATAAAAGAAGCCTACAGAACTCCAAATAGGTTTTAACTGAAAAGAAATTCCTCCCAATACATAATAGTGAAAATAGCAAGTGCCCAAAGCAAAGAAAGAATACTAAAAAAAGTAAGGGAAAACAGTCATGTAACATATAAAGGTAGACCAATCAGAATCACACCCATTTCTCAACAAACACTATGAAAGCTAGAAGAGCCTGGACAGACATCATGTGGACCCTAAGAGAGCAGGAGTGCCAGCCCAACTGGCTATACCCAGCAAATCAATCAATCACAATAGATGGGGAAACTAAGATATTCCAAGACAAAACGAAATTTAGACAATATCTGACCCAAAACCCAGAACTGCAACGAATTATAGGTGGATAACACAATACAATGAGGGGAACTACATCCTAGTAAAAACAAGAAAATAACTAAACAAGAAAACCAAAAGAAGAAAGACACACAGGCACAATTCAACCTACAAAAGAAATAATAGCAGGAAACAGCAAACACTATTCCTTGATATCTGTTAACATAAATGGACTCAACTTCCCAATAAAAAGATATAGGCTATCAGACTGGCTACATAAACAAAATTCAGCATTTTGCTGAATACAGGAAACTCATCTCAGAGACAAAGAGAGACACTATCCCAGAGTAAAAGGTTGGGAAAAAAATCCAAGCAAATGGCCCCAAGAAGCAGGCTGAAATGGCCATTCTAATATCGAATAAAGTAGATTTTCAACCAAGAGTTATCAAAACAGATAAGAAAGGACACATTTTACTCATTATAGGGGAAATGTTAAGAGGAACTCTCAATCCTTAACATATATGCTCAAAATACAAAAGCATCTATATTCATAAAAGAAACCCTACTAAAAATCAAAAATACATTTTACCCCAAACAATAATAGTGGGAGACCTTAATGCCCCACTATCACCAATGGACAAATCATGAAAACAGAAACTGAACAAGGAGACTGTAAAACTAGCAGAGGTTGTAAACCAACTGGAATTAATAGATATCTGCAGAACATATCGTCCTAAAACAAAAGAATACAACTTCTCAGCACTTCACAGCACCTTCTTGAAAATTGACCACATAAATGGTCACAAAACGAGCCTCAATCGATATAAGAAGATTAAAATATTCCCTTGCATCCTTTCATATCACCATGATCTAAGACTGGTCTTTAATAACAACAAAGAGTTCAAAAAGCCCATATACACATGGAAACTAAAAAATGCTCTATTAAATGATAGCAGGGTCAAGAAGAAATAAAGAAAGAAATTAAGGATTTTCTAGAATTCAATGAAAATGAAAACATGACATTCCCAAAGCTATGGGATGCTATGAAAGCAGTACTGGGAAGAAAACTCATAGCTCTGTGTACTTCCAAAAATAAACTGGAGAGAGCATTAGCAACCTGACAGAACAGTTGAAAGCTCTAGAAAAAATGGAAGCAGATATACCCAAGAGGGGTAGATGGCAAGAAATAATCAAATGTAAAGCAGAAATAGACCAAGTAGAATAAAAAAATCATTCAAAGAATCAACAATACCAAGAGCTGGTTCTCTGAGAAAATTAACAAGATTGACAAACCCTTAGCCAGAATAACTAGAGGGCAAAGAGAGAGTATCCAAATCAACAAAATCAGAAATGAATGTGGAGACATAATTACTGAAAGTGAGGAAATTCAAGAAATCAGATCCTACTATAAAAGTCTATACTCAACAAGGCTGGAAAATCTGGAGGAAATGAATGAATTCCTGAACAGATTCCAGATACTTAGGTTAAACCAGGACCAGGTAAATCATATAAACAATCCCATAACACCTAAAGAAATAGAAGCAGTCATCAAAAGGCTCTCAACCAAAAAAAGCCCAGGTCCACATGGGTTCAGTGCAGAATTTTTTCAAACATTTATTGATGACCTAACACCAATACTCTCCAAACTATTCCACAAAATAGAATAAGACTGAACTCTACGTAACTCATTTTTGAGGCTACAATAACCCTCATTCCTAAACCACACAAAGACCATACAAAGAAAGAGAACTTCAGACCAATCTCACTTATGAACATTGATGCAAAAATACTCAATGAAATTCTTGAAAACCGAATCCAAGAACACATCAAAGCGGTCATTCACCTTGATCAAGTAGGCTTCTTCCCTGAGATGAAGGGATGGTTTAATATACGGAAATCCATCAATGTAATCCACCATATAAACACACTCAAAGAGAAAAACCACATGGTCAACTCACTACATGCTGAGAAAGCATCTGACAAAATTCAACACCCCTTCATGTTAAAAGTATTGGAAAGAACAGGAATTCAAGGCCGATACCTAAACATAATAAAAAGCAATATACAGCAAACCAACAGCCAATATCAAACTTAACGGTGGGAAACTTGAAGCATTCCCACTAAAATCAGGGACTTGACAAGGCTGCCTACTCTCCCCCTACCTATTCAACATAGTATTGGAAGTCTTGGCCAGAGAAATTAGAAAGCAAAAGGAAATCAAAAGAATACAAATCGGAAAGGATGAAGTAAAAACATCACTATTTGCAGATGACATGATAGTGTACTTAAGTGACCCCACCAATCTCACCAGACACTCCTACAGCTGATAAACAAGTTCAGCAAAGTGGCTGGATATAAAATTAACTCAAACAAATCATTAGCCTTCCTATACTCAAAGGACAAACATGTGGAGAAAGAAATTAGGGAAAAGATACACTTCACAATAGTCACAAATAAAATCAATTGCCTTGGAGTGACTCTAACTAAGCAAGTGAATGACCTGTATGACAAGAACTTCAAACCTCTAAGAAGGAAATCAAGGAAGATCTCAGAAAATGGAAAAATCTCCCATGCTCATGGATTGAAAGGAACAACATTTTAAAAATGGACATCTTACCAAAAGCAATCTACACATTCAGTGAAATCCCCATCAAAATACCAACCCAATTCTTCATTGAGTTGGAAACAGAAATGTGCAATTTCATCTGGAATAAAAAAAAGACCTAGTATAGAAAAAGCCATTCTTAACAACAAGAAAACATCTGCAGGAATCACTATCCCTGACCTCAAGCTATATTAAAAGGCAATTGTGCTAAAACTGCATGGAACTGGTACAGAAACAGGCAAGTGGATCAATGGAATAGAATATAAGATCCAGAAATGAGCCCTCACATATATGGTCACCTGATTTTTGACAAAGGAATTGTAAACATTCAGTGGAAAATGAACATCCTATTTAACAAATGGTGTTGGTCCAACTGGTACTCAGCATGCAGAAGAATGGAAATAGACCCTTTTTCATCTCCTTGTACAAAGCTCAAGTGCAAGTGGATCAAAGATCTCCAAATTAAACCAGATACACTGAAACTATTAGATGAGAAAGTAGGGAAAACCTTAGAACACATAGGAACAGGAAAAAATTTCCTGAACAGAACAACATTGGCTCGTGCTCTAAGGTCAAAGATTGACAATTGGGACTTAATGAGATTACAATGTTTCTGTAAGGCAAAGGACAACTTCAAGAAAACAAAATGGCAGCCAACAGAGTAGAAAAAGATCTTTACCAACCCCACATCAGACAGAGGCCTAATATCCAAGGTATACAAATAACTCAAAAAACTAGACCACAGAGAATCAAACAACACTATTAAAAATGGGGTAGAAAGCTAAACAAAAATTTCTCAATTGAGGAATATCGAATGGCTGAGAAGCATCAACATCCTTATGCATCAGGAAAATGCAAATCAAAACAACCCTGAGATTCCACCTCACAGATTGGCCAAGATCCAAAACTCAGATGACAGCAGATGCTGGGAGGATGTGGAGAAAGAGGAATACTTCTCCACTGTTGGTTGGGTTGTAAACTGATACAACCACTCTAGAAATCAGTCTGGCAATTCCCCAGAAAATTGGACATAGTACTACCTGAAGATCCTGCTATTCCACTTCTGGGCATATACCTCAGAGATATTCCAATATACAACAAAGATACATGCACCACAATGTTCATAGCAGCTCTATTTATAATAGCCAGTAGTTGGAAAGAACCCAGATGTCCTTCAGTAGATGAATGGATACAAAAATTGTGGTACATTTACACAATGGACTACTACTCAGCTATCAGAAACAATGACTTAACAAAATTCTTAAGAAAATGGATGCATCTAGAGAATATCATCCTGAGTGAGATAACCCAGTCACAAAAGAACTGACATAATATGAAGTCACTGATAATGGGATACTCACATCAGATAGCTCTGAACACTTCAGAAACAACTCACAGAATGTGTGAAGTTCAAGAAAAAAGAATAAAAAAGAAAAAACCATTATGCTCAATTCTTACACACCAAGAAAACTTTGACTAATTATGGGTTACATCCTGTTTTACATGTACTTTTTACTCATTGTAACTAGTAAGACCTTAATGCACACTATCAAACTTTAAGAAAAAAAAAGAAGCCAAGCCCTGACAAAAATGTATTTGTATACTTTTATGCAAAAATGCTTAACATTTGTACATTTATCTTTGTCTTTTAAAATAAAGTTGTTCAAAAAAAGAAAGGAAAAGAAAACTATAGAGGGAAATTTGGTCCAAAATGCATTCTGAGCTACAAATGTACTCACTGGTCTGGCACATGGGACACTCCATTTTTAATTCTCAGTTACACACAATCACAAACACACAATCTTAGATTCAGATTCCTGGAGAAGCTTAACCACCACTAACCCAGAGTCTGAGATGTGTTGATTGGCACCCTGGAATCCTGTGGATGCCATCCCAACTCTCAAAAGTTCAGTTTGCAAGTGCAACTTTTTCTGACAGATAAAGAAATGTGGTGTTAAACCAGCTCTGGGTCTCATGGGATGCACAGTAAGGCTCAGGCCCTGCTCAGACCTAAGAGGCAAGGAAGTGGCAGAGAGAAGAGAAAAGGAAGCAGTGCAGAGCAGACAGGTCTAAAGAACAAAGGTTGCTGACACCCCAGTGCAAAAAAAACTCCCCTGAGTTTGAGGAAGTCAGAGATAAAGAAAAGATGTTTCACCTGCATTGCCAGTTTTTAAAATTTGACAAATCAAGTGACTTTAGGAGAAAAGCTAAGACTTCCGAGAAATTTCATCAACATGTATTCAGTGAATGAGTTGCTATTTTGTGAAACAAGAAGCATCTTCTCGGTGAGTTTCTGGAAATGAAAATGCCTTCCGTGGCAAATTTTTAGTCAAGGCCAAAGGTATTAGGTTTCATCAGTCTTAGTAAATTTAATATCAACTCACTAGAAACATCTGAATAAATATTGTACAGTACAGATATACATCAACACACTTTCTCCTACATTACAACTCTTTCAGTGCCACTAACAGCCCCATCTAAATAAAAAAAAACAATGGAATAGCAATAGGAACTACTATTGACACTCTATTGACGCTCCTACAGGATTTACGACAGTAAATGACTATTTTCCCTGATGCTGTTCATATGACTACTTAAAAGTTCTCTACTGAATAAACTTTTAATGGTGTGGTTTTCTTTTTTTTTTTTTTTTTTTTTTTGTTACTCAGATGTAATCACTGTTCTCAGGTAAGTCATCACATGAGTGTTTGCTGGCAGTTACTTCATAAGGAATAGGAAGCTGCCAACTGAAATGAAATAAGAGAGAAGAGAAGAGAAATACACGGTATGAAACATTTTTGATAGAAGCAGTTGGTCCTTGGTGCTGCAAGTTGGAAGATAGCTCTGTAACAGTAAAGAGAATTAATTCATGTGGAGTAATCTCAACAATTAGTGTAGTATTTGTGTAGAAAGATAATGCAGATATTACTTCTCTTCTAATATTGTTTTTAAAGGAGAGAGAGAGAGAGAGAGAGAGAGAGAGAGAGAGAGAGAGAGAGAGAGAGAGAGAGAAGATTGAAGTAATGAGAAATGCCTAGACTTTCCCCCAATTAAGGTGACCTCATTTCTACAGCTTAACAGTGTCCAAATTCCTTGATGATATCATAACAAAGTCTCTAAGAAACTGAGGATGACTAGTTCAAGTACTCACAAGCCTTGAGACACAATCGGATATACGCACTGTCAAGGAAGAGTCAAAATCTGTGGCACTGAACAATGACTCCAGCTCTTTTTTCAAATTGGGAGCACGTCTAAAATCTAAACACTTCCAAACAGAGGAACTGACTTTGTTTACTTGTGACAGGGACCTACACTGAAGCCTAGGCTGACCACAAACTCATGGCAATTCCCCTGCCCCCATTTCCTGATTAGTGTTGATATTACAAGCAGAAACACATTGTCTAGTATTTTTTAATGGTTAGAATAGATACCAGATTCTGGTGTCTACCTCATAGTTGATAGAACAGTTTCAATTGTTTCCAGAGGCAGCAATGTGAGTGATTTTCAGGATCTAATCATAATTTTTATTTACATAATTTGAAACTCAAAAGGACAGTATTTCCTCTAACTTATCAGTAAGTGCGTATTTACAAATTGATACTGAGTGCATCAAAAGAAAGAAAGCAATTATGATGTCTACACAACTTGCATGTAAACATTATGACATCATATAAAACATGTAAACAATGGAAATATCATATAAGCTCATTTCACATGAAGAAATACTTATTTTTTTTAAATAATAGTTGGTATATGGCATCCTCTGATTATGAGGAGTGGCCACACTTAACCAGTCCTCTCTATTGGAGAGAAAAAAAATGCCACTTGGATATCTGACTCTAAATATTACACGAGCATTGTCCCAGGACCTCAGAATCAGGGTACTGCACAGATAGGCTTCTTGTTTTCTTTTTCACAAGATGAATACTGTTTTAACCCTGTCACTTACCTTCTACTGCTACTTGTTATGAAATCTCAATCATAAAATGTTGCAGAGGGAAGTCAGTAGGTCAGGTACAATCAATTCAACACATGATGAAGTGAATATCATCATAAACAGAAGCTGAAAATTCATAGCTCCTGATTTTCTGCAGCAGTGGCGGCTGGGATGACACATTCCTATGTGTAGGTCAAGCGACTCCTTGCCCCTGACATCATATCATGTTGTCTCATCCATGCTGGACTCTTATCCTTATAGAATCATAAGCTAAAATAAGTTCTTTCTGCCTTGAGTTTCTTTTGTTCATAGTGTTTGGTACAACCACAGAAATGTGACTAGTACAGATATCCTCTACAAGACTGGACCACTGATGTTTAATATTATTTACAATTTGCTCCTTTACTATTCAATGCTATATTCGTATTTCCCCTTTAAATGTAATACACTGTATTTCTGCCTTCAAAGGCTACCTAAAATCTATTGGGTCTAATTCCTCCTTTATGCTAACACACATTGAAATCAAGAGGTCATAATTTGAAAGCATACGGCCATGCATAGTGGCACACACTTTTATCCTAGCATTCACAGAAGCAGGTGGATTTCTGTGAAGTTGAGGCCAACCTCGTCTACAGAGTGAGTTTCAGGACAACCAGAGCATTGTTTGAAATTATAGATGTAAGAAGGTTGACTGATGGGTAAAATAGTGATGGATTGGCACATGGCTGCTACCTCAGAAATTATCTAAAATTAAATAAAAGCATTAAAAACACATCTAAAATTAAAAACAAACTGGTGATGCTGGTACATATTATGGCTATATATAGAACAATTATATATATATATATGTGTGTGTGTGTAATATATATACATATATATATAATTACTACACAAATATAAGCCTTTGCTAAAACATAAATCTTTAGAGACAGAAAACCTGTTTTGTTTTATTATTTTCATATCTATTTTAGCTATGATAGTGTCTGTACATAAGGAAAAGATACACATGCATTAACTGACAAATAAACCAAGTACCTAAAATATTTTTCTGAGGCCACCAGATGTATTACAAATCCCCTCGAGTCTTTAGGATGCCAGAAATCCTGTAGATACGGAATGGAGAATTCAGCCAATTTTTTGACTTCCAAAGGGCTTACACATTTAGTGTGTGCTCTCTTTTGAATATCTTCCTAAAAATTCTTGCACAGCTGAGCCCAGTTGTATTATAATTATGATTACGATTATGATTATGATTATTATTATTATTATTAAATTTTATTCTTTGACAATTCCAAACATGTATAGAATGTTTTCTTGTTATTCTCATGCCCCAATCTTTTCTTCTTTCTGTCCCTCCCAACGACCTCACCAACTCCTTACTCTTTCTCACGTTCAAGTCTGTTTGTTTTGTTTTGTATTATACTGTGCTGTGACCCACTGAGCTTCATCAGGGACACTGGACGAACATACTTTGGAATTTCCCTCTGGAGGTTGGTGGGCTCCAGAATGGTACACTTGAGGGGATAAGAACACGCCCATTCACCAGCATCCATCGATAGTCACCAATAGCTCAGCCTGAAGGACCATGGTCCCTAGTAAGGTTCTCCCTGTCCAGGACTGGCTGTTAATGAATCACACCGTGATTGCATGACACAGAAGGATCACATAACTGATTGGTGTGGGGTTTGCAAAACAAAAGTGCAGCAGTAAAAGATGGCCGAATGCCTGTCAGCCAACATTCAGACACATGATAAATCTGACGTGTGTTGGTGCAGAGCTCACCTGTGCTCCTTTGTACACCTCGCCTGTAGGCTTGCCTCTAAGCACACAACTGATGCACTTAGTTCTGTATGTGCCATCACCTCTGATGCACTGCACACACTCCCCAAAACTTTGGCTCAGATTTGAAACTACAGTGTGTTACCAGTTGCAAGAGTTTCACTGTACTAAAATGTTCTCTGCTCTTATAGGTGTGATAGCTTAATGGCCAGATGTGAGGATTTTTTTCACCATTATTTCTCAGTATGCAATCTTTAGTGAAGCCTTAGCTTTTATGTGTTAGAATGATTGGTTTTAAAAATTGCTATTTCTGGGGACAGGAATATCCTTCAGTCAGTAAAGTGACTCCTCCTCAGCATCTGTATAAAATCAGGACATGATGAACTGTTCCTGTGATCTTAACACTGAACAGGAGATTCCAGGCATTTGCTGGCCAGCCAGTATGGCTGAACTAGTGAGCTCCACATTTAATGAGAGAACTTGTCTCAAAAAAAAAAAAACACTTGAAGACACTTTAATGTCTACTACATGTGCACCCTACATATACAAGTACACACATGAACACTTATATGTCACATACAAAAAAATGTAGTTTGAGTTCATGAGAAGCATCATAAAATTTTAAATTCATTTCTTCCTTCTGAATGAAGTAGATTTTCAGTAATCCCTAAAATGTGCCATGTGAAACAATGTTCTTTGCGTTGACAATTATAAAAATCAAAATATTGATCAACCTTAAAGAATGCTGAAACTGTTTTGCACTCAAGTTTCAAATATTCACCCAAAATTTAATTTCTATGAAAATACAAACACATCTGTCTTACTAGTATGTAAATTTTTTCTTATATCCTTTATAAATGATAAAATTATACATATATATATACCAAATGATTGTTTGATTGTGTTATTTGTATTATTTAATTGTGTTCGTTAATTATCTGTCTAATTACCTTAGATTACATAAAAATTCCTTGTTCAAAACAGTTTGTAAATTGAAAAATGTTTAAGGGACTCTGCTTTAAATGAATCTGTAAATCTGATGCCTTCGATACCAAAATTTTCTTCCTCAAAGTTACGTCAAACAAAGCATATATAATCTAAAACACAAAAATTTCCTACTCTACTAAACCTAAGTAGATCAAGGGTCAACATAGATTTAGTACCCTATAGTGACTAACAATGTTAAAATTTTAATATCCCCCACCCTGAAAGACAGAAAATGGCAGAGCCCAAACACATACTTATAATGCACTGTGAGTGCAGTTCCCCTGGGAATGCCTCTTCTTTAGGATGAACCAACACACATGATGAGAATGTGGAGAAGTATTATGATCCTTGCTTTCATCACTCAAAACCTAGAGGTTGAAACAGTTTTCACAGTTGGTATTGCAGCTTTTGGATAAACAGAATTCCCTATACTTCAAAAGAAGAAAGTTTATTCTATAAAGAAAAGACTTTATATAACATACCAACTCTGACTTCATTCTTTTATAGAAAAAAAAAAAACTAAGGCTGAGGAAGGAGGGGGTTAAACAGTAGCAGGGCTTAACTCCAAAACCATGGTGGGTTTTTGTTCGATTGTTTGTGGGTTTTTTTTGTTTTGTTTTTGTTTTTTGTGAAATAAGATCTTTGAATACTGATTGCAGGGACATTCCTTCTGCATTTAACCATGCATTATTTTGTGTGATTTTACTTGAATGTTAATAGATCCTCAAGGAAGCATCTCTTTTATATTTGTCCTGCTATTTCACTCAAAATCTTCTCCCATACTGGCATATAACAGATTTTCCTTGGCACACACGGACATTATATTGCAAATATCATATAGTATCTCAAAATACCCATAATTCCCATTCCAAGGGATCCAGTGACTCTTTCTCCCCCTCTGATTTGCATATAGGTGATACACATAAATATATAGGCAAGCACTAATACAAATGAAATAAAATAAATAAATCTCTAAAATAGAATCACAATCAAGGTGTGTGACAGGCCATTTACACATGAGGGTGATATTTTCAGGTTCCATGACAATTGGGTCTAAAATCCTGATTCTATCTCTCACTAATGATGTAACATTTGGAAAAATAGTAAATGTTCCCTGCATACTTATTTAATAATGCATGGAGCAAAAAGAGAAAGCAAGGCAGTTAAATATAATAATAATAATATATTTAATATAGTCTCTTATCCACAATTGCCTATGATGTTTTGCATCTAGGACATTTAGCCAAGATGGTTAAGTTTGTCACACTTCCCTCTTAAGATAGTGTTATCTTAACCAAATACCATTATAAAATCATTTTTATTCTCACCATATAGATTTACCAAGAACTAAATCCTGACCCCAGGTATAGCATGTGCAGAAATACTTTTAGCATGATAAAAGCAGAAAATAAGTATACAAAGTTTCTGTAACACTAACATAATAAAAGTTAGTTTATCAAATTAAATCAACCAACCATGTATAAAGAAATAAAGGGAACGTTCTAAATTTTGCACTAAGATTTTTGGAGAACCTAGTCAAAAAGCTAGTTCCCTTGTATTAATCTTTTACAAGTTTCTTCAAGAATATACTATTCTTTGTAAGTGACCACCTTTCAGTTCCATTTTCTGGTAGAGGTCCTTTAGAAGAAAAGAAAAAAAAGTAATGCCAGTTATCCGGTTGCCTTCAAATGTCATAAAAGAACATCCACACAAAATAGAAATGTTTTTTTCTTTATAATAATTGTTCAGTGAGAGCCATTTGAACCCTTCACACACAAGAAATACTTTTTTGCACTACTGGCTTTTGCGCTCATGAGTTTATGAAACGCCTTTCTCTGTACGACTCACTCAACTTCTTAAGCAAGTCCGAGGAAGACAGAGATCTGAAAGAACTGTTGATATTGTTCAAGCTCTCTGTTTAAAAACGATGCAGCTCTTTCTAACTTCTAAAAGATGACTGTGGCCTCTGAGACACGTGTGATGTTTGCTCTGTAAGACTTCTGACATCTGTAGTGAATAGTAAGTTTTGTTAGAGTCTAATATACATATTCTGGTTATTTACTTTCTTTCTATGTGAGAAATAAGTCCACAAAGTCTTACACAGCTGAGGTTGTAGGAACTGCACCATTGTTAAGAGCACTGGCTGCTCTTACAGAGGGACCAGGTCCAATTTCTATAAGCTGTCTTGTAGCTCATAAGTATATGTAACTCCAATCTCAAGGAATAGGACACCTTTTTTTAGCCTCCACATCCATTATACATATGTGATACACAAACATGTATGCAAAATATCCATACACATAAGATACAAATAAAAGTTAAGATGTTTAAGTCTTATATAGTCATTTTATTAAAATTTTTATTTCCTTTAAATAACTGTTTTCATAAGAATCTTTTGTCTAAAATATATTAAATAAATTATAGGACTTTACCATTACCAAGTCCCCATATGCTTTTTTTTGAATATTTAACACATAGAAAGAATGATGGTTTATATATCATTCATTATATGGAGTATACTTTATTATATATATATATATATATATATATATATATATATATATATATATATATATATATATATATAATGGTTATAAAATGTATAATGTAAAATTTTACCTTCCTAACATTCAATAATCAGACTTCTATGTTATATATAGGAAAATCAGCTCACCTAGCAGAATCAGCAAAAAAAAAACAAAAAAAGCAAAAACAAAATCATGCAAGAAGATTCAAAGAGCACATCTGAATTAATGAATCAGAAAACACAAAAACTAAGGCAGAAAGACAAATCAGAAATCCCAAGAAATAGATAAGACCAATGAGGAGCTATTATCAATAACCATGTTGCTATAATTCACTTTTATTTACCTAGTCACTATAGATAGCAAGTTCTTTCTCACCCATACATTGATGACTTCTTTATATTTGGGACAATTGTTCAAGAGAAAAAAATAGATAGTGACATTTGTAAATGATATTCAATAAATATTCATGCAGGACCCATAAGAAGAGACACACAAATAAAAGGACAACCCAGATTATCCCCATTTACAGATAATAAAGTATGCATAAGTTACGCTAAAAATTCCAACAGAAAACAATAAACAGTCTCACCAATCTAGCAGGACACAAAATCAACTTATAAAACTCAGTAGTCTTTTTAATACAACCACAGCAAACACACTAAAAATGAGATTGTGGGCATGCTCCATTTATGTTAGCATCAAACACAATACTTTGGAACAAATCTAATCTGGATGTAAATATCTCTAGAATGAAAACTCTGTGCCCATGAAAGAAAAAAATAAGAAAGACACTGGAAAATGGAGAGACATCTTGTGTTCATGGATCAGTAGAATTAGTAGTATATAAATGAACATCTCTCCAAACCAATTTACAGATCAAACTAAATCCCAATCAAAACTCCCACAACATGCTTCAAAAATATAAGTAAAACGTCTTGAAATTCATATGTAACCAGAAAATAACCTTGATCCCTAAAGTAACAATGAACAAAAAAGAGCACTGGAGAAATTGTTGCAACAGGATTCAAGATATATTACAGACCTGTATGGATAAAAACAATATGGGACTACTATAAAAACAGACATGTAGACCAAAGGAATAAAAAGCAAATATCACAAACTGAGTACACAACCATAGCTATCTAATATTGACCAACAGGTCAAAAGCATATGCTGACGAAATACAGCATCTTCAACAAATGGTGCTGGGAAGACCTAATGTCCACAGGTAAAAGGATAAAAAAAAAAAAAAAGAAAAGAAAATATAGCACCCTCTGAACAAAACTTATCGCTATTTGTATCAAAGACCTCAACTTGAAACATGTTAAGCTAAAATTTGTAAAATAAAATACAGGCAGGACAACATGATATAGGTCTAAGAAAGGGATTTCCAAACAGGGCCCCATTTGCTCTGGTATTGAAGCCCACAGTTAACAACAGGGACCTTGTGAAAACTGAAAGATATCTGTACAGCTAAGAAAACAATCAGTTGAGTGAAGAAGAAACCCAAAAGAGAATCTCTGCCAGCGCCATGTCCATGTCTAAAGGAGGATTAATAGTCAGAATATACAAAGACCCTAGAAAACAAAGAATCAATGAAACAAGCAACCCCATTAAAAGTGGGCTAGGGATTGTCAACAAACACATAAAAATAGCTAAGAAACATCTCAAAAAGTGCTCATCATCTTTAGAAATTAGGTAAATGCATATCAAAACCACTTTGAGATTCCATCTCACCCTATTCAGAATGGCTAAGATCAACAAAGCAACCAATAACAAATGCTGGCAAAGTTTGGGGGTAAATGATACACTCATTCACCGTTGATAAGAATTCAAACCAGTACAGACATTCTGTAAATCAGTATGGAGCATTCTATAAAAAAAAAGAAAAAAGAAAAAGAGAGATATCACTCAAGATGGTGGCAGCTGTCACTCTTGGGAACATGTAGCACCTCTGAGGGGCCTGAGAGACCTATCGAAGCCCCAAGGGGAAACAAGGCAGCTGACAATAATTATGTAGAGCGCACAGTATTTCTAGAACAATGCAGGGTGGAGGGGAGATCTCAGTGGAAGTTGTTTTAAAGAGTGGTTTTATGAAATTGGAAAGAAACATGAGCAGAGTACATTGAACTGCAGAGAAAAGCAAAACTAGATCCTTTGGAGATAGAGGGAGCTAGAGATACAGAGGTGACAGGTGTAGGAACATGGCTATGGTGGACAGGGAAGCACGTTGTCGCTAAGTAAGGCTAACAGGGTAGTGTACAGCATCCTGGAGTTCTCGTAGGCAATGTCCCCTAGCATAGTAGTGTGACTACCCTGGCTCTGAGCAACCAGCAGCAGGATATCCAAGATGAACAATAGTTTATTTTCTGGACCTCCATGGTCTGTGCTGCTTCTGGGATCAATATTGGTGTATGTGGTCCATGGCACAGCCTGGAGTCATGCTGATGTCTGTGTTCTATGCTACTGCCACAAGGCTGTGTCGATGCCCATCATCTCTGTTGCTACCAGAGGGCATGTGGGTGTCTGTGGACTGTGCTGCTGCCTGAGGCCATGTTGATGTTTGTGATCAGCCAGAGCTGCCATTGCCTCTTATGGGTAAGGAAGTTGTGTTTGCAATGGTATGGATATCGGCAGACTCATAATTGAGAGTGAGAGACGTAGAAGGCTTCCGTGGCAACACCCACCCCCAATAAAATAAGCTGTCTAGACAAAAAGCCACTGAGAAGTGTCCTTTAAAATTGTGAAGATGCGGAGTGTAGCTCTTTATGGTCGATGACTTCCGGTGTGTGGGTGTATCTTCTTTTTTTGAGGGTAATCATTTTTTAGACTGTACAGATACCTATCATCTATCATGTTAAGTCCTAACTGTACACACACACATACACACACATATACAAACACAGACACACATACATACAAACACAGACACACACATACAAACACAGACACAAACATACAAACACAGACACACACACATACAAACACAGACACACACATACAAACACAGACACACACACATACAAACACAGACACACATACATACAAACACATACACACACACACACACACACACACACATCCAAACACAGACACATACAAACACAGACACACAAACACATACTAACACAGACACACCAACAATTTATCTGGAGTATTAGAGATCTTTCTTTAGAAGTCTTCAAATCAAGAAAAGAAAAAGACTGTCTGTCACAGTAATTTTAAACTGTTTTCTTTTCATTTCTTTGTGTGGGGGTATCTTTAGACAAATGGCCACTGAGAAGTTTAACAATGCTCCAGTGAGTATATGGACAACACAAATTAAACTTGATGTATTTTTTTCCCTTTTCTGGGGAGAGCACAAAGGTAAGAGGCTAAACCTGACCAGAATGAGAAGTAAGTGGAATCAGAGTGCATTGTATGAAATTCTCAAATCAGTACAAATATATTGTGATGGGGAAAAAAACTTAAAAACCAAATCTATAACATGATCAAATTATACCACTCTGTGGTATATGCCCAAAGGACTCAATTCCCATTTCAATTATTTACTTACCAGTGTTCATTGCCACCTTATATGTAATATCCAGGAGTTGGAAACAACCTAGATGTTATTTAATAGATGAATGGATAATTAAATTTGAGTGTATATATATACAATAAAGTACCATTTAGCTATAAAGAGAAATGAAATCATGAAATATTCAGGTGAACAGATGCATCTATAATAGAATGTATTGAATGAAGAAACCCAAACCTAGAGTGGAAAATCTTGCATGTTCTCTCTCATCTGTGGTTAGTAGCTGCAAATCTTCAGATTTGCATATATAAGAAATCATGAAATGTATGCAGGGATCACAGAGGTGGGGAAGACCTGAGAAGGAACTATAAAGTTATAGGTGGTTTGATGGAGGAAACAGTAAAACAGGGAGGAGGTCTCCATCTGAGAAAGGGTGAGGGAAGAGAATACAGAAGAAGTAGGGAGGAAGGACTAAGCTTAATAAAGCTACCATAAATCATATTACTTTTATTTACTTAAAATTATACTTTATTATAAATATGTATGTATTTATATGTGTGTGTTTATAAAATATACACAAATATATTATACAAGGTTATGTCACTTGGGCTAACAATGCTACTCACAAGAATATTACATAAACAAAATCCCAAGTACAAGACACACACACATACGCACGCACAAACAAACTCATTTCCTTATGAGTGGTTTCCAAGATAGTCCAAGTACACCTAAAATAATATAGCCTTATAATCTTGCTTCAGGCTGTTTCTACGAGGTTGAAGTTAAGTCCCCTTTGCTGAAAGTACCTCATAAATAAGATACAGGACTCTGATGCTTTAGAATAGATCTAATCTGAAAGCCTGCTCTTAGCAGCTTAATTACATGAAAATACTATGCTAGCTTCCAAGAGATGGAAACAATTTATAGCAATACCTATATATGACACCAAACAACGATTCCAAATTAAACAATGACTGCCATTGAGAAGTACTGGTAACGGTGCAATGAGTGGCACTCAGCATGATAACCACAACAGTGTGGAGCTCAACTCTGCTGCCACGTTAAGGAGCTATACCTTGAACCAAAGTCACTTCCTGTGCTCCAATTCTGAAGTCCATGCGCTCCATAGTGTGTACAGATAAATGGTGTCATGGCAAACTTAGCTAAGGGACACTTGTGTGTCACCTTGTAGCTTGAACCTGGAGTCTCTGAAAAATAAGGAATTTGTTCTGTTCCTATCTTTCTGCTCTTCAAGTTTTCTCACTAAGCCAAGCAACTAGATGGTACACATGACCGAGAGTTGACCAAAAAGTCTAGCAACTTGTGACAGGAGGTTCTTTTCCTGCTGAACATCTTAATGACACTTTCAACCTCTGCTTGAGAATGTGACTCCTACTGCATGCTGTAAGCTATCAATGAATAAACACACTTTCAGAGCCAGGATGGAGTTCCAGCTAGCAGATGATAGAAATCCTTTATAAACACATTCAGGTTAGCGGCTTGGGTTTCTCAGTTGAGGAAGTTTGACAGGAGATTTAAACCTATTCAGTTGCCCCTTCTATTCTCAAATCTATACTTACGGAGAGCTCATGGGAGGACCGAACATAGTTAAGGATCTGGAAGCACTGGAATATCAAAGGACTAACTAATAAAGCTTCTGTACCAGTGGTAATTTGAAGCCTATACTGAAAGAAGAAAGTGAATAAATGTGAAATGTTAAGCATGATGCTCAACAATAAGAAACAGTATTTCCTTACAGTTCCACAATGGATTGTGTGGTCCTAAGGCATATGTATCTGGAAGTAGATATACCCAGCCACAATCCCCATGCTCACCAGGCTATGCTGAAGAGCTGTATATTACACCCCTTCAAAAAAAAAAGATTAAGAAGTAATGGCATGGTCAGCTTCAGTTAAAAATAATAAGTCAAAGAAGACTCAAGAGTCTGAAAGTCTAAGGGACCCTGCCAAACAACCACAGCAGCTGGGAACCCCAAAGAGCCCAACAGACTCGGGATTCATCCCCATCCCCATGCCCCCAGACCTGTGCCTTCCACTAGGGGAAGATCATCAGCTCAGGTGCTCCTCTGAAGATCCCAAAAATATATAGTGAACAAAATAAAAAAGCATTTTCAGTAAATGGCACTGCTCTAACTGACATTTGGTATATATAAAAATAAAAATAAACCTAACTTTGTCACCTTGCACAAAGCTCAAGTCCAAGTGGATCAAGGACTTCCACATAAAACCAGATACACTAAATCTAATAGAATAGAAAAAAGTAGAAAAAAGCCTTGAACTCATTGGCATGGGAGGAGAAGGAAGAAATTTTCTAAAGAAAAAAAGTCTACATTTTTTGTCAGTACTTTTTTTCAGATTTTAAAATAATTTTTACATAAAACTGTATGAATATATTTTTAGTCAGTACTTGATTTTTTTAAAGGTTTGATAGTATGCATTGAAAACTTAATAGTTACAATGAGCATAAAGTACATGTAAAACAAAATGTAACATGGAAATAGTCAAAGTTTTCTTGTTGTATAAAGATTTTTTTGTTTTGTTTTGTTTTCTTTATTTCTTGGACTTCATACAGTCTGTGAGTTGTTTCTGGGGCAGTGCGAGCCTCTAGGGTTAGCATCCCATTATCAGTGACTGCATATTATGTCTGTTCTTTTGTGACTGGGTTATCTCACTCAGAATGATATTCTCTAGATGCAGCCATTTTCTTAAGAATTTGGTCAAGTCATTGTTTCTGGTGGCAGAGTAGTATTCCATTGTGTAAATGTACCACAATTTTTGTATCCATTCATCTTCTGAAGGACATCTGGGTTCTTTCCAGCTTCTGGCTATTATAAATAGAGCTGCTATGAACATTGTGGTGCATATATCTTTGTTGTGTACTAAGGTGTCTCTGGGGTATATGCCCAGAAGTGGAATAGCTGGGTATTGTATAATTTTATGCAAAAAAATGCTTAAAATCTGTACATTTATCTTTGTTTTGTAAAATAAAGTTGTTTAAAAAAAGTCTACTGGCTTATGCTTTAAGTTCAAAAATTGATAAATGGGACCTTAGGAAACTAGAAAACTTTGTTAGGCAAAAGATATAGTCAAAGAACAAATCAGCTACCTACAGATTAAGGAAAAAAAAAGTTCTCACTAACCCTACATCTGATAGTCAAGAAGCTAACCTCCAAAAACCAAAACAAACAAAAAATAGGGTATACCGTTAAACAGAGAATTCACAACAGAGGAATCTTAAATGGCCAAGAAGGTTGTCATAGTCTGGGTTTTTATTCCTTGGCAGAGGCCATGGAGGAATGTTGCTTACTGGTTTGCTTCACCTGCCTTGCTCAGCTTGCTTTCTTATAGAACCCAGGTCTACCAGCCCAGGTCTACTCACAATGGGCTGGGCCCTTTCCATTTGATCACTAGTTGAGAAAATGCCTTACAGCTGGATCTCATGGAGGCATTTCCTCAACTGAGGCTGTTTTTCTGTGATAACTCCAGGTGTGTCAAGTTGACACAAAACCAGCCAGTAAAAAGCTCTTAAAGAAATGTTTGACATCCTTAGTCATCAGGGAAACACAAATAAAAATGACTCTGAGATTCCACCTTGCACCAATCAGAATGGCTAATATAAAAAACTCAGGTGACAGCCATGTTGGGAAGAATGTGGAGAAAGAGGAATATACCTCCATTTCTGGTAGGATTGAAAACTGGTATGACCATTCTGGAAATCAATTTGGAGGATCCTCTGAATATTGGAAGTAGATCTACCTGAAGACCCAGCTATACAACTCTTGAGCATGTACCCAAAAGACACTACACCATGCTACAGGGGCATATGCCCCACTATGATCATATCAACCTTAATTGTGATAGCCAGAAGCTGGAAACAACCCAGGTGTCCAACAATAGAAGGATGCATACAGAAGATGTGATTTATCTACACAATGGGATGCTTTTCGGCTATTAAGAATGAGGATATCATGAGTTTTGCAGGCAAATGGATGAAACTAGAAAATATCAACCTGAGAGAGGTAATTCAGACATAAAATGGCAAACATGCATGGTATGTCATCATTAATAAATGGATATTAGCCAAAAAATACAGAACACCCAGGATACAATTCACAGAACTCAAGAAGGTTATTAAGCTGAACTGTCTAAGGATGCTTCAATCCCAGTTTGCAGGGAGGAGAAAGCAAGGGTAGGGGAAGAGAGGGAGGGAGGGAAGGAGGGAGGGAAGGAAGGAGGAAGGGAGAGAGGGAAGGACTTGGTTTAGAGAAAGGACATGGAGGAAAAGGGGGGAACATGGTCAGGTATTGGGGGTGGGAAACAGGAGTGGAACCCTGAGGACCAGCAGAAATAATGGGAATAGGCAACTTCTGGAGGTAGGAGGTGGAAATACCCTCTAGAATATACCAGAGACCTGGGAAGAGGAAAACACTCAGGACTAAAAGGGAGGGACCTGAGATGAAATGTCCAACAGTGAAGAGAGGGAACTTTTAGAGTCTACCTGCCATCTCACAACCAAAAACTATGACCTAGAATTGTTCCTGTCTAAAAGAACTGCAGGGACAAAAATGAAAAAGAGACTGTGGAAAAGCAGGTACATAAATCAGTCCAAACTGGGTTCCAGCTCAAGGGGATGCTTCAAGGATTGACACTATTACTGATGCTGTGGTGTGCTTACAGACAGGAGCCTAGCCTAGCTACCCTCCAAGAGACCCAACAATAAGCTGAAAGAGTCAGATGCAGATATTTACACCCACCCAATGGACAGAAGCTGGTGACCCCTGTGGTTGAGTAAAGGAAAGGCTGAAAGAAACAGGAGGAGCTTCCCCATAGGAAGACCTAACTAACCTGGACTTCAGAAATTTCTCAGATACTGAGCCAGCAACGAGGTAGCATATACCAGCTGATCCAAGGCCCCTGACATAGATAGATAGATAGGTAGATAGATAGATAGATAGATAGATAGATAGATAGATAGATAGATAGATGATAGATAGATAGATAGATAGATAGATAGATAGATAGATAGATAGATAGATAGATAGATGATAGATAGCAGAAACCTGCCTGGTCTGGTCTCAGTGGGAAAAAAACAAATTTAACCCTCAAGAGACTTGAGTCTCCAAGCAGTGGGGGTCCTGGTGGGATGGGATAGATATGCAAGTCTTTTTTGAAAATATTTATTCTATGTTCAATGTAAGTATTTAAAAAATTTTATAAGAAACCATCATTTAAAATGTTATGGCTTTATACATTGCTAAGGAAAACCTGTTTTAGGGGTAAGTATTATATGAGTTGGTAACACTATGCCCAGAAGCAATGAGCCTTTAAAAGAAAATCTGAGTACCAGTTGTAGATCCCTCCCTAGAGGGTCCTGAAGGAACACAAACTGTTGCCACTCCTCTTCGTTACCCATCAGAAATGGGTGGGGAAACCATTGGTGAGCCTTACACCTTGCCTATAGAACACTGAGAAATCAAGATAAAACAAAGCCGTGTTCTCTGCCTGCTAGCCATGGCACACAACACCAGGAGGTGCTATGAGAGCTTCTGGGGGGAAAGTTAGCAAGGCTCTCTTAGACGTTAATACCATCTTGCTGCAAGTCTGATCTGCCAAGCAAAAAGAGTCCACTGGTGTAGCCGTAGCACAAAATGTTTTACAGTTTGCAAGTTACTTCGAGATGAGTTTGATATTCTTGCTACATAAAGAAATGCATGTTTGATAGTGTCAATGTGCTTTGTCAAGAGGTTTTTGAGTGGAACAGATTATAAATTACTAGGCAAGGATGTACTGCTGATATTTTGCTAAATAAACATGATGTCAAGTGGTATCCTAAAAGTTTATGTTCATATCCAAAGACTAGAGCTGTTCTCAGTCTTGGTGTGAGATGCTGCTTCATACAGAGTGTGACAGTTAATGCAGAATCTCATAGCTGCCAGAAGTGCTGGGAATAAGTGACAGTTGAGCACATAGGCCTAAATAAGACACCTACATCACAGGCTCTGAGCCTCAAGTGGCATCATAGACAGAGCAAATAGGCAGTAAGAGCTGGAGCATGGAGAGGAGACTTCCAAGGTGTTGTATTCAGAACATCAATTGGCTATCACAATCACAAACATAGAATACTGTGGCTCCAAGATGACATGCTCAGAATATGGGCAATGCAATCATAAGTGTAAGCACAAAGGACTGTGGCTACCTACACAATTAACACAGAGAGAGAAAGAGAGACAGACAGACAGACAGATAGACAGAAGAGAGGAAAATTGCCAGAAATAGTGGAAGCAGGTCAGAAAGGCCGACAGTGAATGAGATCATAAATTAATAAATTTATAGTGGAATCATCTAAAATCTATTTAATCTATTTGCACCAAACTTTTCAATATACAATGTAAATTTATTAACAATCATTCGCAGGCTGTGCATTAGATCTGTCGTTTTTTCCTTCTATGTCATAGGCTTTAATTAATTAATTTAATTTAATTAATTCACATGCATAAAATAAAACTGAGAAAATGGTCATGAAAGTGTGACTAGAGAAGAAGGAATTCTTCAGGCATAGAAGGAGATAGAAGACAATCATGAAACAGCAGATCTGAATAAAACGCATTATAAATTTTCAAATGATCAAATAATAAATGAGTTTTTCTAAATATTATAGCACAGAAAATGATACAAAGTTGAGAATTAAATGAAATTAAGCTGCAGTAAGCTCATTTACAAAACACAAAATGATTTCAGAACGCTGATCTCATATAAAAGTCAGCATGTCATTAAAGAAGCCAGTTCATCAAAACAAAAAGAAATCCTAACGGTGCCGCCAACAAAATTTTAAGTGTTGTGGGGTAAAAATTGACGGAATTGATGAAAGACAAAATTCAACAGTTTGGCTAGAAAATAGACAAGCCAGAAATTTAGTGCAGTTGAAAAGAACTTGATTATCACTATCAACCAACTCGAAAGAAGTGGAATCTGTAAGACATTTCATCCTATAGGGATAGCATTTACATTTAAAATTTATTTCCTTTATGTTAATGTGTGTGTGAAAGTGCATGAGTGTGTATGAGTGCACTTGTATACCATGAGGTGTATATGTACTCAGAAGATAACTTGTGGAAGTTGGTTCTCTCCTTACATGTGTGTCCCAGAGGTCAAACTGAGGTCAGTCATGTCAGGAAGTTGAGAGCAATTGTCTGTACCCATTGAGCCATTTTATCAGCCCTAGGCTATACATTCTTTTCAAGAACACTTATAATATATGCATTGATGTTGCTCAGTGAGAAGGCACATTCTTAGCATGTATAAAACTCTGGGATCATATTTTTAAAAGTTAAAAATAGTATTCTTAGGTTTTGGTAAACAATGAATTTAAATTTATGCTCCTTAAAATCAAATAAATAATATTTTGTAGCAATGAAAGAATTATAGTAGTAATCAAAAACAGAAAAACAGCTAGAAAATCTCCATACATTTGGAAAATATGTAACATTCTTAATTCAAAGGGAGAAAGATAAACTAGGTTATAGTTTGAATTGAACTAAAACAAAAACATAACCCATAAAATATATATGATGCACTTAAATAAAAATGTTTAGCATGTTTGTATAAAAATTATAATTGTCTGAAGTAAATAACCTGATCTTCAACTTAAGTTTAAAAATGCAAAGAAAGTTTATATTATTTTAGTACAAATTTAATATATTTATTAAATGTATTAATAATTAAATATTAATATATTTAATATAATTTAAGAAGAAATACTGCCAATTCAAAGGAAGAAGTTAGGTCCACAATATTCACACTGACTCACAATTGACTATAACTCTAGCTCCAGAGATCTGATGCCCTCTTATGGCCTCTACAGTCACTTGCACTCACAAGCACACATTTATATGTGCATAAGTATAATTTTAAAGTTTAAATTAATTATAATGACTTTCTGTTCAACTTTTATTCTAGTTATAAGTCCAAGCAATCGAGAAGCATAATACTTCTTCTTTGATCTGATATAAGTCATCTATAATGCATCCACAGCTAACATCACCCTCAATGTCAAAAGATTGCCTGCTTTTCTCTCAGAAAGGAATAAGGCAAGGACCATTAATACCACACATGCTCCATTTCATGCCAGTAGCCTTGCTAACATAATTAGATTAAAATCATAAGTGAAAGCCACGCAGTTTTGAAGGTAAAATAAAATTTATTTATCCTTACACATCATGTTATTTATGTTCCTATATGATAGGAAATCATATAACATCCAAATATCTCCAAAACTAAAAAGTGAATTTAGCTGCCATAAAGCACTTGATCATTATGAAGATAATCAATTAATTATTGTATAAAAGAAAGATGCAGAGGCTATATTTTAAATATTTTTACCAAGAAAATGATAGGTATGCAAGAGAATGAATATGAATCTTAGCTTAATATAGCAATTGCTCTTAATTTTGATTCACTTACCTGTGTTCATCTGTGGCCTGACACCCAGCCACTATCGTCATGGCCCAACAATCAGGATCACCTGACATGAATGACTCTTCTTTGGATGAACAATCAGAAAGTCAGCCCTAGCCCACTTGCTGTCATACCCTACGTTATTCATTTCAGTCTCCTTGCATAAATATCATCTCTCCTCACACAAGAATAGTCAATAATGTTTATAGCCACTAGCCATGAAAATATGTAAATTATTTTAAATTTTCATTCTACCACAATAACTCTCAGGATTGTAAACATTTCGTGGCAGCTGGAACATGAGTGGAGATCAGAGAAAAAATATGAAGTCAGCTTTTTCTTTCTACCTTCTGTAAATTGGGTGCGGGGCACCAGGATTGTACAAATATTATCTTTACTGTTAAGGCATCTCACTGACAAGCAGACTTTAAGTGCTCTTACTACCAGAATAAAGGAGCACTTGAACGAGGGATTAAGACAGAGACAGAGGCAATAATGAAGTGAACATGTGGCATGTGACTACAGGGATTTGTCATAATTATTCACTAAAATAAGCGAATTGTGCTGTCAACAAAATCTTAGTAAGAGTGAAAAATGGAATTTTATTTAGTCTATAGAAATTATCTAAACCAAACTTCTTTTTTCTTATTTAATTAATTATTTTATTTATTTACATTCTATTCATTGCCTTCCACCTGGTCTCCTCTTCCACTGTTCTTCATTGCAATCCCCCACTCCCTTGCCTCTGAGAGGGTGCTCCACCCTCCAGCATCCTCCTTCCCTGGGCCTCAAGTCTCTGGAGGAATAGGCCTCTTCCACTGAGCCTGGACCAGGAAGTCCTCTGTTTTATATGTGCCTGGGGCCTCACACAAGCCTCTGTATGCTGCCTGGTTGGTCAGTCTTTGGGAGATCCCAAAGGTCCAGGTTAGTTGAGATTGCTGGTCTTCCTATGGGGTCATCCTCTCCTTCAACTCATTCAATCCTTTCCCTAATTCCTCTATAGGGGTTCCCAACTTTATTCCAATGGTTGGGTACAAGTATCTGCACCTGCCTCAGTCATTTGCTGGTAGGGCCTCTGAGAGGACTGCCATGCTTGGATCCTGTGAATAAGCACATCATAGCACCAGTAATAGTGCCAGGCCTTGGTTCCCCACCTCCCCCATGAGATCTGTCCCAAGTTGGGCCTGTCACTGGACATCCTCTCCCCAGTCTTATCTCCATGTTTGTCCCTGCAGGGGTTTTTTTTTTTTTTTTTTTTTTTGTATTTTTGTTTTGTTTTGTTTTTTACACAAGAACAATTCTAGGTCAGAAGTTTTTACTGAAATGGCAACCCCATTCCTCCACCTGATACCCTGCCTTTCTATTGGAGGTGGACTTTTTAACTTCCCTCTTCCAGCTATTGGACATTTTGGCTAAAGTCACTCTTATAGAGTCCTGGGAATCTTTCATGTCTCAGGTTTCTGGAACTTTCTAGAGGGTCTGCCCAGCTCCCACTACCAGAAACTGCATGTGTCTAATCATTCTCCTGGCCTTGGCTTCTCTTGTTTCCATAGCTGATTCTGCTCCCCCTTTCCCCTCCCCCTCTCTTTTATCACCCAGCTCCCTCCCTCCCTCTGCCTCACATGATTATTTTGTTCTCTCTTCTAGGTGTGATTAAAGCATCTCCACTTGGGCCTTTCTTCTGGTTAAACTTCTTACAGTCTGTAGATTATATCATGGGTATTCTATATTTTTTGGCTAATATCTACTTAGAAGTGAGTACATACCATGTATGTCCTTTTGGAAGTCTAAGTTCCATCTCCGGCACCCACAATAAAAATGATAATAAGCAGGTGAGAATTGTAAAACCAGTGTTGGGGAAGTGAAGAATGGAACCCTTGGGATGGCTAGTCAAAAAACATTAGGAGATATCAAGCCAATGAGAGAATGTTTCAAAACACAAGGTAGACAGTTTGTCTACATTAGGGTTATTATTGCCATGATAAAACACCATGACCACAATTTTTGTATCTGTTACAAAAATTGTGGTATATTTACACAATGGAGTACTAATCAGCTATCAGAAACAATGACTATGAAATTCCTAAGAATATGTATGCGTCTAGAGAATATCATCCTGCGTGAGGTAACTCAGTCACAGAAGAACAGAAATAATATGCAGTCACTAATAATTGAATAATAACCCCAGAAAGTTCTGAACACCCCAGAAACAACTCACAGACTATATGAAGTTCAAGGGAAAACAAAGGCCAAAAAAAAAAAAGAAAGAAAATGACAAACCATTATGCTTAATCTTTACACACCAAGAAAACTGACTAATTCCAGGTTACATCTTGCTTTACATGTACTTTATGCTCATTGTAATTAGTAAGATTTTAATGCATAGTATCAAACCTTTAAAAAATCAAGTACTGACAAAAATGTATTCGTATACTTTTATGCAAAAATGCTTAGAATGTGTACATTTATCTTTGTTTTTTAAAATAAAGTTGTTCAATTAGAAAAAAAAAAAAAAAAAAAAAAAAAACCATGACCAAAACTTTCTTGAGGGAAGAAAGGGTATATTTCACTCACAGTTCCATAACACAGTTCATCAAAAACACAGTGAAGGCCGTAACTCAAGCAAGGCAGAACCTGTAGGAAGAAGTTGACAGAGAGGCTGTGGGGAGCAGGGTACTACTTTCTGGCTTGCTTCTCATGGCTTGCTCAGTCTGCTTTCTTATAGAACCCAGAACCACCAGCCCATCAACATCAGAACCCATCACGGACTGGATGAACTGGGCCCTCCCTCATCAACCAGCTAATTAAGAAACTGCCCCACATTTATTTTTTTTCCTAGGAAGGACTGAGGCTTTCAGTTTTTGGCCTTTGTTTTTCTTAAGCTTCATATGGCCTGTGAGCAGTTGTGTAATACACTCTCAGAGTATGGTACTCATAGACCTTAAACCATTAATAACCCAAGAGGTAAGAATTTTTTGGTATTCAAAGATCATAATGTTTAATCTACAATCACCAAGAAAACTGTTTCCATATTACTTTCAGTCCTACATGTATTTTATGCTTATGGTAACTAATGGGATTTCAATGCTTGCTATCAAGCCTCTAAAAGAATTGAGTACTGACAAAAAAATATTTATATAGTCTTATGCCAAAATCCCTTTAAATATATGTATGTATATATACATATATATATATATATATACATACATATATATATATATATCCCTATTTTTTAAAAAATAAAGTTGTAAGAGAAAAAAAAAGAAACTGCCCCACAGGCTTGCCTACAGCCCCATCTTACAGAGGCATTTCATTTTCATCTGAGGGCCCATCCCCTGTAATGACTCTAGCTCATGTCAAGTAGACATAAAGCTAATTTGGAAAGAAGGCCTACCTGTGGTCATCTCTTGGCCTCCAGGATCAATGAGCATGCGCGCGCGCGCGCGCGCACACACACACACACACACACACACACACACAGACACACACACACAAAACGCATGCACCCACACACCTGGCAAATGGACAAAGAGATTCATGCAATATAACTTCCATGAAATCTTCTTTTTTTTCTTACCTCTTTATTTCCTAAAAAAAAAAAATAGGGATACATTTACAGATTTTTAAAAGCATGTTGGCATAACATTATATGAAAAGTTTTGTCAGTACTTAAGTCTTTTAGAGGTTTGATAGCATGCATAGAAATCCCACTAGTTACCATAAGTATGGAGTACATGTAGGACTGAACTAAGCATAGAAACAGATTTCTTCTTGTGTATAGATTAAGAATAATGATCTGCGAATACCAAAAATTGTCACAAGGATATTATCTTAGCTCTTGAATTACTAATGCTTTGAGGTCCAGTTGTACCACACTCTCAGAGGGTGCTATACATTTTTTTTCCCAAAGAAGGACTTTTGTTTTTTGGCCTTTGTTTTTCTTGAACTTCATATAGTCTGTGAGTTGTTTCTGGGGTTTTCAGAGCATTCTGGGGTTAGTATCCAATTATTAGTGACTGCATATTATTTCTGTTCTTCTGTGACTGAGTTACCTCACCCAGGATGATATTCTCTAGATGCATACATATTCTTAGGAATTTCATAGTCATTGTTTCTGATATCTGAGTAGTACTCCATTGTGTAAATATACCACAATTTTTGTACCCATTCATCTACTGAAGGACATCTGGGTTCTTTCCAGCTTCTGGCGATTATAAATAGGGCTGCTATGAACATTGTGGTGCATGTGTCTTTGTTGTATGTTGGAGTGTCCCTGGGGTATTTGCCCATAAGTGGAATAACTGGGTCTTCAGGTAGTACTATGTCCAATTTTCTGAGGAATCGCCAAACTAATTTCCAGAGTAGTTGTACCAGCTTACCACCCCACCAGCAGTGGAGAAGTGTTTCTCTTTCTCAACATCCTCACCAGCATCTGAATTTTTGAGCTTAGCCATTCTGACTGGTGTGAGATGGAATCTCAGGGTCATTTTGACTTGCATTTCCCTGATGACTAAGGATGTCGAGAACTTCCTTAGATGCTAGTCAGCCATTTGATATTCCTCAATTGAGAACTTTTTGTTTAGTTCTGAACGCCATTTTTAATATGTTTGTTTGATTCTCTGGTGTCTAACTTCTTGAGTTACTTGTATACTTTGCATATTAGACCTCTATAAGATGTGGGATTGATAAAGATCTTTTCCCAATCTGTTTGCTGCCACTTTGTATTCTTGACAGTGTACTAGCCTTACAGAAACTTTGTAATCTCATTAAGTCCCATTTGTCAATCTTTGACCTTAGAGCACTAGCCATTGGTGTTCTGTTCAAAAATTTTTCCCATGTGCCTATGTGTTCTAAGGTTTTCCCTACTTTCTCTTGTAATAGTTTCAGTGTACCTGGTTTTAAATGTGGAGATCTTTGATCAACTTGCACTTGAACTTTGTACAAGGAGATAAGAAAGGGTCTATTTTCAGTCTTCTGCATGCTGAGTAACAGTTGAACCAACACCATTTGTTGAAGAGACTGTCCTTTTTCCATTGAATGTTTACAGTTCCTTTGTCAAAAATAAGTGACCATATATAGAATGGTTCATTTATTGATGTTCTATTCTATTCCATTGATCCACGTACCTATCTCTGTACCAGTACCATGCAGTTTTTAGCACAATTGCCTTATAATATAGCTTGAAGTCAGGGATGGTGATTTCTGCAGATGTTTTCTTGTTGTTGAGGATGAATTTCCCTATTCTAGGTCCTTTGTTGTTCCAGAAGAAATTGCACATTTCTATTTCCAACTCTATGAAGAATTGGATTGGAATTTTGATGGGGATTGCATTGAATCTGTAGATTGCTTTTGGTAAAATGGTCATTTTTACAATGTTGATCCTTCCAACTCATGAGAATGGGAGATCTTTCAATTTTCTGAGATCTTCCTCAAATTTCTTCTTTAGAGATTTGAAGTTCTTGTCATACAGGTCTTTCACTTGTTTAGTTAGAGTCACACCAAGGTATTTCATATCATTTGTGACTATTATGAAAGATATCTTTTCCCTAATTTCTTTCTCTGCATGTTTGTCCTTTGACTAGAGGAAAGTTACGGATTTGTTTGAGTTAATTATATCCAGCCACTGTGCTGAACTTGTTTATCAGCTGTAGGAGTTCTTTGGTGGAATTTTTGGGGTCACTTATGTACACTATCATGTCATCAGCAAACAGTGACTTTTATACTTCCTCCTTTCCAATTTGTATCCCTTTGAATTCCTTTTGCTGTCTAATTGCTCTGGCCAGGATTTCCAGTACTATGTTAAATAGGTAGGGGGAGAGTGGATATCCTTGTCTAGTCCCTGATTTTAGTGGGATTGCTTCAATTTCTCACCGTTAAGTTTGATGTTGCCTATAGGCATGCTGTATGTTGTTTTATTATGTTTAGGTATAGACCTTGAATTCCTGTATTTGCAAGACGTTAAATATGAAGGTTTGTTGAATTTTGACAAGTGCCTTCTCAGCATCTACTGAGATGACCATGTGGTTTCTTTCTTTGAGTTTGTTTATGTGGTGGATTATGTTGATGGATTTCAGTATATTAAACCATCCCTGCATCCCAGGGATGAATTCTACTTGATCATGGTGAATGATGGTTTTGATGTGTTCTTGGCTTCAGTTTGAAAGCAGTTGAGTATTTTTGTATCAGTAATCATAAGTGAGATTGGTCTGAAGTTCTCCTTTATTATAGGGTCTTTGTGTGGTTTAGGAACAGAATTTATTTTGGCCTCAAAAAATGAGTTAGGTAGTGTTCTGTCTGACTCTATTCTGTGGAATAGTTTGGCGAGTATTGGTACTAGGTCGTCAATAAATGTTTGATTGAATTCTGGACTGAACCCATCGGGAGCTGGCCTTTTTTTTTGGTTGGGAGGCTTTTGATGAGTGCTTCTATTTCTTTCGGTGTTACAGGATTATTTAGATGGTTTACCTGGTCCTAGTTTAACTTCAGTATCTGGTATCTATCCAGGAATTCATCCATTTCCTCCAGATTTTCCAACTTTGCAGAGTAGTAGGATCTCATGATTTCTTGAATTTCCTCAGTTTCAGCTTTTATGTCTCCATAAAAACTGATTTTTTCATATCTGATTTGGTTAATTTGGATACTCTCTTTGCCTTCTAGTTAGTCTGGCAAAGGGTTTATCAATCTTGTTAATTTTCTCAAAGAACCAACTCTTGGTTTTGTTGATTCTTTGAATGGTTCTTTTTGGTTCTATTTGGTCAATTTCTGCTCTGAGTTTGATTATTTCTTTCTGTCTACGCCTCTTGGGTGTATCTGCTTCCTTTTCTTCTATAGCTTTCAACTGTGCTGTCAGGTTGCTAGTGTATGCTCTCTCCAGTTTCTTTTAGGAAGCACCCAGAGCTGTGTGTTTTCCTCTCAGTACTGCTTTCATTGCATCCCATAGGTTTGGGTATGTTGTGTTTTAATTTTCATTAAATTCTAGAAAATCCTTCATTTATTTTTTTTAATTTCTTCTTTGACCATGCTATCATTTAATAGAGCTTTATTTAGTTTCCATGTGTATATGAGCTTTTTTTTGTTTTTGTTCTTATTAAAGACCAGCCTTAGTCTATGGTCATCTGTTAGGATGCATGGGAGTATTTCAATCTTCTTATATCTATTGAGACTTATTTTGTGACCGATAATATGGTCGATTTTGAATAAGGTGCCATGAGGTGCTCAAAAGAAGGTGTATTCTTTTGTTTTCGGATGAAATGTTCTGTAGATGTTTATTAAATCCAGTTGGTTCATAAACTCTGCTCGTTTCACTACATCCTTGTTCAGTTTCTGCTTCCATGATCTGTTCATTGATGAGAGTGGGGTGTTGAGGTTTCCAACTATTATTGTGTGGGGTTCAGTGTATTTTTTGATTATTAGTAGGGTTTCTTTTATGAATATGGATGCTCCTGAATTTGGAGCATATATGTTAATTATTGAGAGTTCCTCTTGATAAATTTTTCCTGTGATGAGTAAAAAGTGTCCTTCCTTATATTTTTTGATTACTTTTGTTTGAAAAATCTACTTCATTTAATATTAGAAAGGCTACTCCATCTTGTTTTTTGGGGCCATTTACTTGGAAGGTTTTTTCCCAACCTTTTAGTCTGAGATAATGTTTGTCTTTGTCTCTTAGATGAGTTTCCTGTATGCAGCAAAATGTTCAATTCTGTTTATGTATCCAGTCTGATAACCTATATCTTTTTATTGGGGAATTGAGTCCATTTATCTTCACAGACATTAAGGAATAGTGGTTGCTGTTTCCTGCTATTTTTTCTTTTAGAAGTAGAATTGTGCCTGTCTGTCTTTCTTTTTTTTGTTGTTTTTTTTTTTTTTTTTTTTTGTTTTGTTTTGTTTTGTTTTCTTGCGTAGTTATTTTCCTGTTTTTACTAGGATATAGTTTCCCTCCTTGTATTGAATTTTCCAATTATAATTTGTTGTAGTGCTGGATTTGTGGTCAAATATTGTGTAAATTTAGTTGTCTTGGAATATCTTAGTCTCTTTATCTATGGTGATTGAGAATTTTGCTGGGTGTAGCAGCCTAGGCTGACACTTGTGTTCTCTTAGGTTTGGCATTATGTCTTTCCAGGATCTTCTAGCTTTCATAGTCTCTGTTGAGAAGTCAGTTGTGATTCTGATTGGTCTGCCTTTATATGCTACATGACCTTTTTCCCTTACTGCTTTTAGTATTCTTTCTTTGCTTTGGACACTTGGCTTTTTAACTATTATATCGTGAAGAATTTCTTTTCTGATCCACTCTATTTGAAGTTCTGTAGGCTTCTTTTATGCTCATTATCATCTCATTCTTAAGGGTAAGGAAGTTTTCTTCTACAATATTGTTGAAAGTATATATTGTGCCTTTTAGTTGATATTCTTTTCCTTCTTCTATTCTTATTATCCTTATGGTTGGTCTCCTCATTGTGCCCTGGTTCTCCTGGACATTTTGGGTTAGGAGCTTTTTGGCTTTTGTATCTTCTTTGACTGTTTTGTCTATGTTTTCAATATTGTCTTGGGCCCCTGAGATTCTCTCTTCCATATCTTGTAGTCTGTTGGAGTCTTGTGTCTGTCACTCCTGATTTCTTTTTTAGGTTTTCTTCCTCCAGGGTTGTCTCTTTTAGTGTTTTCTTTATTGTTTCTATTTCCATTTTCAATTCTGTCTTCAAAACCTTCATCTCTTTGATTCTGTTTTCCTCTAGTTCTTTGATTTCTTTGAGTGTTTTTCGTGCTTCCTCTTTAAAAGCTTTTCTTTCTTTATGGTTTTCCTCTCGTTTTTTTTTATGTTAGTTTTCCATGCTCTTCGCAAAGATATCCATCAACATGTTGAGGTATAATTTTAGGCCTGAGTCTTATTTTTCTGAAATGTTTGCATTCTGCTCCTTGCTGTGATGGGAGAGCTGGGTTCTGATGTTGCCAGGTAGTCTTGGTTTCCACTGTGTAAGTTCTTTGGCTTTCCTCTTGCTATATTCCTGTCTGTGATTATACATGGTCTTGTTATCCATGATTGGTTTGTGTCTCTCCATTGTACCTGACCTGTGTCCCTGAATCTCTGCTGTTTTAGGTGGCAAATGACTTGAGTGTTTGTTTTGCACACAATGGTCTTCAGCTGTACACTGAGTCCCTACTGTAGAGTTCCTGCTTCCCTTGACCAACCAGAGCGCCGTACCTATCACACGAAGCTCTCTCAGCACCCAGGCTACTCACAGCGCAGTTTCACCAGGTCTTTGTTTCTGGATCTCTGCTGTTCCCGGTGGCAAATGTCCTGAGCATTTGCTTCTCCACCCAATCTTCTATTCATCCACCTCAGACTGTCTTCTCCATAGTTGTTCTCTTTTAAATGAGAAATGGCCTTTGCTCTCATGCTTTGAACTCTGAAATAGCTGCGTTAGAAGGCGAGATGGATCAGCAGTTAAGAGCACTGACTGCTCTTCAAGAGGTCCTCATTTCAATTCCCATCAACCAAATGGTGACTCACAACCATGTGGAATGGGATCCGATGCCCTCTTCTGGTGTGTCTGAAAACAGATACATTGTACTCACATCTATAAAATAAACAAATCCTTAAAAAAAAAACTCTGACCTGCTCTTGTTGCTGTCTTTAAACTATTTTTCTTCCTCATGTGTCATTTTCCTTATATCCAAATAAAATCTGACTTTGTAACAGTTAAGTGGGAACTTAGGAGCAAGTCATCATAGGATTCAATGCAAGGCAGATGTTGATAAATGGAGATTGCCCCTGTTGGTGCTACTATCAACAAAACTTGCTCTAATTAGGTATCAAATTGTAAGTACCTATGCATGCATATGTTTAGAATATGCATGTATATATTTTTTTACTATGAAACCAGCACTACTCAGCATGCAGAAGCAATTTAACAGGTGACCTTAAATTTAGAACAGTTTCCATGTAAGGATTGCTTTCCAATATATTCAAAACAGTAATAATGATGGTATAATGTGACCTACTTTAAGACACATATCATTGCTAACTGGAAATTAAAGGCCACAATTGAAAACAGTGTATCAGAGAGAAACATTTCCCAGAATTCAGTCTTTACATTAATATTCTAACTCATCACATGCATTTTAGCATAACGATACCTTGATGTCTATCAAAACTTTGTTTGGCTTTTTAAAATGACAGCCACAATGGTAGGTTTGACTAATTTTCTCCGGAACTGCAAACAATGTACTCAGTCCAGCCTCGACAGGACACTGCTAGGAGTAACTATGGCAACTACTTTGGAGCCCCACAGTCTCTACAACTTAAGAGTGGACATTGTGACAGGAGACACACGGGGGGCACCATTGCCACAAACCACAGACACTCACAGAGAGAGCTAATGGTTGCTTGGTAACCTCTGCTGCTATATGTGATTGGCATATGGTAAATTAAGGTCTTATCAATGCTGGACAAGTGCATGCCTACTTGAGAGGAGAGACAATTTATCAGAGCTGTGTTTCCAAGAATGACTGGATATGACAGCTCTTAAGAGACTATGGAAAAAGTTCTGGCCATTGTCATATATAGACACACACCCACACTTCTCTTATGAAAACAAAATTAATTTTCATCAACTAATTTTAATCCACCAATTAAAATGTAACAGTTAAGTGAAAAAAAAAATTTAAATAGTTCTACAAGTCTGTTTATTATATGTTAACAGTATTTACTTAGTGGCTCCTGGAGTTATTGAAGTATGCTCTGAGGACGAGACATTATTAAACTGTATGTGTTTAGCATAGCACCAACACACAGGTTTGAGTTGCCTTAGATCAGCACAGAGGATTAATAGTGACTGAATCCATAACAGTGGGTTTTCTTTTCTTCTCTGAATCTATTTAACTGTGATGACTCGTAACAATAAAAAGTATCAGTAAAGGTCAGTACCCTGAAAGCACTTTTGAAAGATAAATTAAAATTTGAAAGAATAATTAATTCTTTTAAACTTTATATTGCTTCCTTGTGAGTTTCACAGCATATAGCCTAATCCAACCTTCCCCTTAAAATAAATAATAATAAATTAATTAATTTAATTATATCTCACTATGAAAGCTGCAGTCTGTCACAGCATTTCACACAGTATACCCTTTTGCCCAAACACCTTTACTTGCAAATGTTTCTTGCACTGAGTATAGGTCTGGTTTGAGGCCTCTAGCTTCTGATACACTATTAATGCGGATCCTCTCAGATATCCTGTTATTGTCTTGAGACTTGAAGATCAAGTAGCTTCGAATCTGCACAACTGACCCCTTCAAATGCTCCAGCAGTTTAGAGTTTACCCATTCCATGCTGGGGTGGGTCAACTCAGAACTTTGCATCTGAATTGGTCAGCCTGCCAGCTCTTCCAGGCCCATTCCACCAGGGCCAGCTCTTTCACTTTGCCCAGGTTAGGGACATGTTATGGGTCAGGAGAGAACATCATCTCTACCTCTATGGACCCATACTACTGTAAAGCAGAGAAGGAGTGGGGACACCTCTTCTGGGTGCCACATCTGGTAAGGAGCCAGACTGGGTCTCCTGAACTCATGCTATCAGGGTTGGCTTTCCTGGGCTGTCTAGGTAACCTGAGTATGGTGACCAGTTAGGAGTACAGACACACAGCACAATGCTCAGATATCAACATGGTCTCAGGTGGCAGCTCAAACCAAGGACATCTGGATGGTCCTTGGTGGTAACATCGGCCTTGGAACAGCCCCTGGCTACATACAATAAGACCATGAGCTCAGATATGGATTCCAGCAACATCGTGAACCTGGTTATCACTATGGCCTCAGAGGGCAGGCAGGCCACTCATATCAACAACACAGACCTCAAACATCTGCATGGTCTTAGGTGGCAGCCCAGACCACTAACACCTGCATGGTCTTTGATGGTAACTCAGGCCACTGACTTGACACAGACCCTATCTATAGATCTAACAGAACCATAGATCAAGACATGGCTCTTGGTGGTAATCAGACCAGGATGTCACCAGGGCCTCAGATGACAGCACAGCTCCTCAGATCAGTTTGGCCACCAGTGTCAGCATGGCTCCTGGACATCAACATGATCTTAGACCCCAGCCCAGACCACTGATGTCTGGGTGGCTTTTGGTGGTGACATGGGCCACAGACATCAGCACAGACCCTGGCTATGGTAGAGGCACAGATCTACACAAGGTTTTTGATGACTGTTTCTCTTTCATTTCTTTATCTTGTACTCCTTATTTGCAAATTCTCCATTACATATTTGCTCATAGTGCTGGTGTCTGCTGTGGGGCCAGGGCAGGTTTGTGGTTATCTTTCTTCCAGCTTCCCCTAAAATAAAAGTTTTTAAGAGAATTAACTGCTACTCATCATGCCAAGCAGACCAATATCATACCCGTGTGCCTTATAATGTCCTGAAGTAGAGTCAATAGTGGTCATTAGCTCTGAGGTGCAAACTCAATGACATATAAAGGGAATACATAAACAAAAAGTTGCAAAATTAAGAGCACTTGCTTCTTAAGTATGAGGACAGAGTCAGATCCCCAATATTCCCATAAAAGGCAGGTGTGGTGCTGTGGTTGGGCTGGGGAGACAGAAGAGTCACTAGAGTTTGCTCACTGCCAACCTGTTGCAGAATATTTAGTCATTCTGTGAACTCTGAAATTGGGTTATTTATTGGGGGGAAAAACCCTGTTTCTAATCATGGTGTGACTCAGATCTTAGCACACAAGTTTAATCCCACTGGCTGGAATGCAAATATTCCCTGAGTATACATCTTTAATTCCAAACAACAAAGGTGAGGTTAGTTTGTGGAAGGAAGCAGCCATGTTTGAAAGTGATGTCTAATTCAGTGACAAACATAGGGATGAATCAGAGGATGAAAGAGAAGCTTTTTAAGAGAGAACAATGCAGGGAAAGAAGGAAGTTTCACCAGGACAGTTGAAGACAGACTGGTTGAAGAGAGAAAAGAAGGTAGCCACAGGTGAAGAAGAATGAGCCAGAGAATAAAAAGGAGCTAGATGATTAGAAAAGATCACCAGAGTTACTTTGAAGCCAAGCAGAGCAAAAAAGTCACAGGCTGAGAGAAACCAGAATGAAACAATCATCTTGAAGAGGAGTTTTGAGCTGACCATCCAGACAGAGTTCAAAAAGAGCAAGAAAGGGTGAGTTTATTCATCACAGTCTCAAAGGCTGAAACATTGTAAGCCTGGGTAAGATTGTACAGAGGTTAGAAGCTCCCAGGACTAGGCCTGAGATAAATTATGGAGGCAGTAAGCATCTGAGCGGACAATTGCCCAGGTGAATAAAAGTTACATTTAGATCACCCTACAGTAATGACTAATCCCAAATTTCATGGTAAACCCTGCCTTGGGGCAATAGGCAAAGAAAGACAAGACAGATGCCCCTGCCCTTCTTTGACCTCCACATGCAAGGTCATGTATTCATTTACACATAAATGCAGATTATCTCAGCATACATACAGTCATGTACAAAAGGTTTAATTAAAATTGAAACTGTTCTGCTTCCCTATCCTTGCCTTATACAATTTAAGTCAACGAAAAAGGAACTTCAGCTCTAGTATGCAAACTATCACTGCTGAACTATTTTCTGTCCAAACTAATAGATACACTTGCTCTTGATTTTAAGTGTAGGTCAGTTTTGGAGTGACAATTCAGAATGGGAATTGGTAGGAGAAAACTTCTTTTGTAAGTATGAAAGAATACATTTAAGGAAGTGCTATGCTTACAATCTGAGAACATATTTTTAGCATTTTTATATAATAGTGGGTTTTGTAAATGTTGGAAACTGTTCTTTTGAGGTTTTTCTCCTAGAGGAAAGCAAGTTACTGGGTTCCAGACATATCATGAGAACCACCAGACTGATTTCCAGAGTGGTTTAACAGCTTACAACTCCACCAACAGTGGAGAAATGTTACTTTTTCTCCAAATCCTCACAAGCATTTGCTGTAATCTGAGATTTTTATCTTAGTCATTCTTACTGGTATGATATGGAACCATAAGGTGGTTTTATTTTGCATTTTCCTGATAACTAGGAATGTTGAGCATTTCTTTAGATGCTTCTTGGCCATTTGGTATTGCTCAGTTGAAAATATTTGTATAGCTCTGTACCCCATTTTTAATAGGATTGCTTGATTTTATGGAGTCTAACTTCTTGAGATTTTTGTAAATACTGGATATTAGCCCTCTATCAGGCATAAGATTGGTAAAGATCTTTTCCCAATCTGATGTCTGGTGTCTTAGCTTCTTGACAGTGTCCTTAGCCTTACAGAAACTTTGAAATTTCATGAGGTTCCATTTGTTGATTCTTGAGCTTAGAGCATAAGTCTTTGGTGTTCTGTTCAGGAATTTTTTTCTCTATGCCTATGTGTTCTAAGCTCTTCCCCACTTTCTCTTATAATAGTTTCAGTGTACCTGGTTTAAGGTGGAGGTCTTTGATCCACTTGGACTTGAGGTTTTTACAAGGAGATAAGAAAGGATCAATTTGCATTCTTCTGCATGCTGATGCCAGTTGAAACAAAACCATTTTTTTTTAAAGAGGCTGTTCTTTTTCCATTGAATGATTGTAGCTCTTTGTCAACGATCAAGTGACCTTAGGTGTATGGGTTCATTTCTGGGTCTTAAATTCTGTTCCATTTATCTACCTGCCTCCCTCTGTACCAATACCATGTGGTTTGGATAACAATTGCTTTGTCATATAGCTTGAGGTAAGGGATGGTGTTTCTCCAGGAAGTTCTTTTATTGTTAAGAATAGATTTTGATATCCTACGTTTTTTGTTATTCCAGATGAATTTGCAAATTGCTCTTTCCAACTCTATAAAAAATTGACTTGGAATTATGATGGGATTGCATTGAATCTGTAGATTGCTTTTGGCAAGATGGCCATTTTTACAGTGTTGATCCTTCCAATACATGAGCATGGGGAATATTTCCATCTTCTGAGATCTTCTTCAATTGTCTTCTTCAGAGTCTTGAAGTTCTTGTTATACAGATCTTTCACTTGCTTAGTTAGGTTTACACCAATGTATTTTATAGTTTTTGTGACTATTGTGAATGGTGTTGATTCTCTAATTTCTTTCTCAGCCTGTTTATCTTTTGAATAAAGAAAGGTGTTTGATTTATTTGAGTTAATTTTATAACTAGCCACTTTGCTGAAGTTGTTTATCAGCTGAGTTCTCTGGTGGAAATTTTGGGGTCACTTAAGTATACTATCATATCATTAGCAAACAGTGATATTTTGACTTCACTCTTTCTGACATGTATCCCTTTAACTTTCTTTTGTTGTCTAATTGCTCAGGTCAGGACATTCAGTACTATATTGAATAGGTAGGGGAAGAGTGGGCAACATTGTCTAGTCCCTGATTTTAATGGGATTACATCAAGGTTCTCACCATTTAGTTTGATGCTGACCACCAGTTTGCTGTATATTGCTTTTACTATGTTTAGATATGGGCCTTGAATTTCTGATCTATCCAAGACTTTTAACATGAAGGGGTGTTGAATTTTGTCAAATGCTTTCTCAGCATCTAGTGAGATGATCATGTGGATATTTTGTTTGAGTTTGGTTTTATAATGGTTTATGTAGATGGATTTCCATATATTGAAATATCCCTACATCCCTGTCATGAAGCCTACTTATCATGGTGAGTGATTGTTTTGATGTATTCTTAGATTTGATTTGCTAGAATTTTATTGGGTATTTTTGCATCAATATTCATGAGGGAAATTGGTCTGAAGTACTCTTTCTTTGTACAGCCTTTATGTTTAGGTATGAGCATAAATTTGGCCTCAAAGAACTAGTTGTATAGTGTCCCTTCTGTTCCTATTTGGTGGAGTAGTTTGGAGAGTATTGGTATTATGTCTTCCATGGAAGTCTCATAGAATTCTGCATTGAACCCATCTGGTCCTGGACTTTTTTTATTTAGGAGTCTTTTGATGACTGCTTCTATTTCTTTAGGGGTTATGGGACTGTTTAGTTGGTTTATGTGATCCTGATTTTGGTACCTGGTATCTGTCTAAAAATTTCTCCATTTCCTCTAGCATTTTTAGTTTTGTTAAGTATAGGCTTTTGTAGTAGGATCTGATGATTTCTTGAATTTCCTCAGTTTTTGTTATGTCTTCACTTTCATTTTGATTTTGTTAATTTGGATACTCTCTCTGTGCCCTCTAGTTAGTATGGCTAAGGATTTGTTGATCTTGTTGGTTTTCTCAGAGAACCAGCTTTTGGTTTTGTTGATTCTTTGTATAGTCCTTTTTTGTCTCTATTTAATTGATTTCTGCTCTGAGTTTAATTAATTCCTGCTGTCTACTCCGCTTAGGTGTATCTGCTTTTTGTTCTAGAGCTTTCAGCTGTGCTGTCAAGCTGCAAGTATATGCTCTCTCCAGTTTCCTCTTGAGGTACCCAGAGCTTTGAAGTTTCCTCTTAGTGCAGCTTTACTGCATCCAATAAGTTTGGGTATGTTGAGTTTTCATTTTCATTAAATTCCAAAATATCCTTAATTTCTTTCTTTATTTCTTCCTTGACCATTTTATGATTGAGTACAGCATTGTTCAACTTCCATGTGTAGTGGGCTTTTTTTTCTTTCTTTCTTTTTTTGTTATTAAAAACAAGCCTTAGTCCATGGTTATCTGACAGAATGCATTGGAGTATTTCTATGTTACATCTGCTGAGGCCTACTTTGTGAGTGACTGTATGGTCAATTTTAAAGAAGGTACCTTGAGGTTCTGAGAAGAAGATATAGTCTTTTGTTTTAGAATGAAATGTTCTGTAAAAGTCTTTTAATTCCAATTGATCTATAACCTCTGCTACTTTTGCTGCTTCTCTGTTCAGTTTCTGCTTCCATGACCTGTCTATTGATGAGAGTGGGGTATTGAAGTCTTCTGCTATTGAGTGTGGTACAATATATGCTTTGAACTTTAGTAGGGTTTCTCTTGTGAATGTGGGTGCCTTTGCATTTGGAGCATAGATGTTCAGGATTGAGAGTTCATCTTAATAGATTTTTCCTGTAATTAGGAAATGTGTCTTTTTGATAACTTTTGGTTGAAAATCTATATTATTTGATATTAGGATGGCTACAACAACTTGTTTCTTGGGACCATTTGCTTGGAGCTTTTTTCCCATACTTTTACTCTGGGGTTGTGTTTGTCCCTATCTCTGAGATGAGTTTCCTATATGCAGCAAAATGCTGAGTCCTGTTTATGTATCCAGTCTAATAGTCTATGTCTTTTTTATTGGGGAATCTAGTCCATTGATGTTAAGAGATATTAAGGAATAGTGACTGTTAGTTCTTGGTATTTATGTTGTTAGAAGTAAAATTATGTGTGTGTGATTTTCTTCTTTTGCTTTTCTTGCATGATTATTTTCTTGCTTTTCCTAGGGTGTAGTTTCCTTCCTATGGAGTTTTCCATCTATTATTCTTTGTAGGGCTGGATTTGTGGACAGATATTGTATAAATTTGTTTTTTCCTAGAATATCTTAGTCCCTCCATCTATGGTAATTGAGAGTTTTGCTGGATATAGTAACCTGGACTGGCATCTTTGTTCTCTTAAAGTCCATATGACATCTGTCCAGGATCTTCTAGCTTTCATGTTCTGTTGAGAAGTCTGGTGTAATTTGATAGATTTGCTTTTACATGTTACTGTCCTTTCTTTTTCCCTTTCTGCTTTTAGGATTCTTTCTTGGTTTTGAACATTCAGTGTTTTGACTATTATGTGTCAGAAGGAATTTCTCTTCTGGTCCAATCTTTGAAGTTTTGTAGGCTTCTTGTATTTTCTTGGTCATCTAGTTCTTAAGGGTAGGGAAGTTTTCTTCTATGATTTTGTTGAAGATATTTACTGTGTCATTTAGTTGGGAGTCTTTGCACTCTTCTACATCTATTATCTTTATCTTCTCATTGTCTGCTAGATATCCTAGATGTTTTGGGTTAAGAGCTTTTTGATTTTTTTTCACTTTCTCTTACTGTTGTGTCAATGTTTTCTATGTTGTCTTCTGCCCCTGAGATCCTCTCTTCAATCTCTTATTGTCTTTTGGTGATGCTTGCATCTATGATTCCTGATTTCTCTCTTAGGTTTTCTATCTCCAGGGTTGACTTTTTTTGTGATTTCTTTATTGTTTCTATTTTAGTTTTCAATTCCTTCACCTGTTTGATTGTTTCCCTGGAGTTCTTTGAGTGATTTTTGTGTTTTCTTTTAAGGGCTTCTGTTTGTTTATGTGTGTTCTCCTGGTTCTCCTGTAATTGTTTACAGGAGTTATTCATGTGATTCTCGAAGATCTCCATCATCATTTTAAAGTCTGGTTTTAAGTCTAAATCTTGTTATTCTGGTGTGTTGGAATATCTACTACTTACTGTAATGGGAGAACTGGGTTCTGATGTTGTCAGGTTGTCTTGGTTTCCATTGCTTAGGTTGTTGCTCTTTCTTCTTGCCATCTTATTATCTGTGCTTGTATGTGACCTTGTTGTCTCTGACTGGAGCTTCTCTCTCCTGTGGGTCTAAGGGCCTATGTAATAAGTAGGGAGATTGTTCCTGAGTGTTCAGCTCTTTGTGTGCAGGCAGTGAATTCTTATAGCATTGACTGGGTTCTGCCTCTGTGGGCTCAGGTGGAAGAGTGCTTCTGAGGCGGTTCTGGGAACTCAGCCGTCTGTGGGCAGGTCCTGAGTCCTGATGGCAAATACCTGGCACTCTCACTGAGACAATTTTTTATTTTTTTATTGTATTTTGGGTTGTGTGGAGGTTTTTTATATTTTTATTTTTTGTTTGTTTGGTTGGTTGGTTAGTTAGGGAGTTGGTGTGAGGGTGTGATTGTGTTTGTGTGTGTGTGTAAATATTGTATGCTTTCATATCCACACATGAGCATAGTTGCATGTGCACATGTGTATACATGTGAGTAGAAGTCTGGATTGACAGTAGGAATCTTCTTCAATTGCTTTCCAAATGTGAGATCAATATTTTAAAGTGAGATCTTTAGCTGATTCGTTGCTTACCATTTGAGATGGTCTAGCTCATGAGTTTGTACCAACTTGGTTGCTGTGTCTTTTTCCTTGTTCTGGAATTGTAGATAGACTGCTGTAACTTCTGAACTTTTATGTATCTGCTGGGATGTAAACTCAGGACTTTCACAGACATCACTCTCTCTGCTATACTAGCTCCCCAGCCTGTTCCTCATTTTGAAATATCTATTTCACAATTAAAGAAAAAGATAAGATATAAGACAACTCAAAGCCCCTCTCTAACCTTATAGTGAGAGGAAGATTAAAGAAACAGTACACAGCTCCTACCCTTAATGCTGTTTAAACATTCTTCCTGATGGTTTTAATGTGGAGTCAGCCATAGACCTATTTAGATTCTATTTCTCCATCATAGAGCCAAGAAAATGATGAGGGAAAAGCAGTCTCAAAGAAGAAAATCATAAAACTTCATTAATGATAAAAGTTTAATAATGAATATAGGTAAGAACTTAATAAATAGAGTTATTCCATATTTCATATAAATTAAAACATATCTCAAAATATTTTTTCAGATTTTTCTTTTTTAACACACTAATAAGTATACTTTCTATGTGGTTATGTGCCTGTGTGAGGACATTCTAGACATTCCAGAATATTCCAAACAAGCTTGGTTACTCAACCCAAAAAACACAGCTCCACTTTGGTTATGGGTTGAAAAAAATAAATGAAATAATGAGAGCTGAAATGTGTTGTAATACTGGCTTAGTCAAAATGTATTATGATTATGTCTTTGAGTGAGCGTGTATCTTATTAGAACAATAGAAGCTTCTGGTTTGTTTGAGGGCTTAGCACACAATAATGAATAATAGTAAAAGTAATAAGGACTGAGATAGAATAGCTGATGCATATGAAGAAAAGAAGCAACTTCAAAGAGCAATGTATCCAGTGGCCAGCAGAAAGGGATTTATAATAATCTACCCTAGAGGAAAGAGAGGTGGTATGAACTTCTGGGGGCTGATGTAATGACACCGATGACCAAAGCTGAACTTTAACAGAAATAAATTATGTGCTGCTTCTCCCTAGTCAAATCCAAAGCCTACAGGTTTAGTAGCCATGAGCTTATCAGCAGGTTTCAAAACATAAAAAGGGACCAGAGAAACATCAAAGAACAACAGGGTTCCTTAAAACATGACTGTAGTGTCTAATCCAACTAGAGTGGAAGGTACTGTGTGAAATGATGTGCCCTTACGGCTAGTCTGTGTGACACTTCAGCCTCAAGTTGAGAAACTAGTGTAGTTGTCAGAACGCAGTAAAAGAGGCTAGCATGTGAAGGTAAATGTGAAAATGTATCGCCACATTTGCAGATACACCATTTGTGTTCAGGAATGACACCAAAGCAGGAATGGTAATGGGTTAGCCAAAAATTAAAGCACTGTACTGTCCATAATTTAATGTAGCTAGGAGAGTCAGTTGACAGGATAGGGAGACTTTTTTTCTCATATCTTTTGCATATGAAAGAACCATGTGCTTAATTTATTTTCTTTTTGTCACTATTTCTTGGCAATGCAGTATTATCAGAAATGATGCATGCCTCTTCCAGATGGTTTAAGAACAAATGTATGTCCCCTTTCTTCCCTCACATTTGTTCATTAAAGGAAGAAGATTCTGAAGACCCAGGTCTTCACAAATTGTTGAACATCTAGTCCCCAGAATCACCTCAGGAAGAAACTCCACTGTCTCTAAGAGTCAGTTACATCTGTGTTTGATAGTTCTATTTACGAGAAACTAAGTATTTTTTTAAATTGGATAAACTTCCCTGGAATCTTAATTCTCTTTAATGGGACACACACAGTGTACCCACAGTCCCAGAAGCCACAGAACTGTTCTGCAGATCAGAGTTCTGAATATGAAATGTGCAGAGTCTGCATATGGTAAGAGCAACTATTACAAACTAGGCTGCTGTTGAGTATTTGTCTTCAGCTTCTTGGATCTGTTGAAATCTTCACACCTGAGTATATAAAAGAAACTGCATTTTGGGTTATGCTGAGCTTCACTACAGAATGACTTTCCGTAAATATTTTTTAAATGGTGTGCCAACAATGCCTCCAGACAGGCACAGGTATCCCAAAATATTGGGCAGGAAGCTGTATTTCTAACCTAAATACAAACACGATGATGGTCATTTAAGAAAAATTTTCTCTGCAAGTGGTAATTTTTACATCCGTATGGAAATGTATCTTCAAGATATGAAGATTTCGGAATCTGTTATATTGTTTAAAAGAACCAGCAAGAAACATAGCCATGACTGAGAAACAACAAGATCTTAAGCCAATATGCATATAGAATTAGCTTCCCTTTGTAAACATGATTTGAAAGTCAAATAAAAATATGAATATTTTAAATAATAGGAAAATCACAAAGATCATTGAGAGATATTATAACTATATCATTGACATAAATAGCTTTGCTGAAATAATATAAAGTTGACTCAAAATTAATTATTTATAATTCTTGGTATTGGTAGGATTGTGATTTTCTATTCCGCCTTAAAGTAGAAAATCATATGTGGATGCCTTTTAAAAGTATGTCTTGATTCACTAGAAAGGAGACGATGGAACTGAAGAGGTGGTTCTCTAGGTGCACGTACTTACTGCCAAGCCAATGGCCCATATTTAATTAACAGAACCCAGCAGAAGTAGAGAAATAACTTTTTTGTCTTTTTTTTTTTTTTTTTCAGAGCTGAGGACCGAACCCAGGGCCTTGCGCTTGCTAGGCAAGCGCTCTACCACTGAGCTAAATCCCCAACCCCGAGAACTAACTTTTACAAGTCATTCTCTGACCTCCACACATGCAGCATGATCTGTATCTGTACCCATACACACACACACACACACACACACACACACATACACACACAAACATACACACACACACACACACCAGAAAAAAAAACAATTATAATAGATCAAATAGCTTTAAATTTTTTTATTAATTTATGTGAAATAGAGCAAGCGGTGAGTCAGCGGTGGGCCAGGGACACAGGACTGTCGAGGAGACATTCCAATGAGCCAGGGTGCAGAGAGATCTCTGCCAAACCCGCAAAAAAAGTGTGGTCCCCCGGTTTCCTTTCCTCACGCCAGCTTGCTGCAGGGAACCAGTACCCTGGCATCGGGCTATTCCCAGCCGGACAACACCGAGTGAAGAACCCTCACTCAGACAACCCTCTACCAGGAACAGCAGTGAGCCAGCAGTGAGCCAGGGGTGATCCAGCAGTAATCCAGGGACACAAGACTGACAACAAGATGGCAAAAGGAAAGGGAAAGAACATACCCCAGGGAAACCAAGACAACCTGGCAACACCAGTACCTAGCTCTCCCATCACAGGAAAGAGCAGAATGGCAAACACACCAGAAAAAGAAGACATAGACCTAAAATCATACCTCAAGATGATGATAGAGATCCTTATCCAAGAACAGGATGAAAAGCATAAAGAATTAGAAGCTTTTAAAGAAGAAACAAGACAAACACTCAAAGAACTCAAAGAACTAGAGGAAAACAGAACCAAAGAGATGAAGGAATTGAAGAAGGAATTTAAAATGGAAATTGACACAATAAAGAAAACACTATAAGAGACAACCCTAGAGGTAGAAAACCTAAAAAAGAAATCAGGAGTCACAGATGCATGCATTTCCAATAGACTACAAGAGATGGAAGAGAGAATCTCGGAGGCTGAAAACAACATTGAAAACCAGACAAAACAGTCAGAGAAGATGCAAAAACCAAAAACTTCCTAGCCCAAAATGTCCAGGAGATCCAGGAAACAATGAGAAGACAAACCTAAGGATAATAGGAATAGAAGAGGGAGAAGAATATCAACTAAGAGGCACAGTAAATATCTTCAACAAAATTGTAGAAAAAAACTTCCCTACCCTTAAAAACGAGATGACCATGAGCATAAAACAAGCCTACCGAACTCCAAATAGATTGCATCAGAAAAGAAATTCCTCCTGACACATAATAGTCAAAACGCCAAGTGTCCAAAGTAAGAAAAAAATATTAAAAGCAGTAAGGGAAAAAGGTCATGTAACACATAAAGGCAGACCAATCAGAATCACACTCGATTTCTCAACAGAGACTATGAAAGCTAGAAGAGCCTGGAGAGACGTCATGCAGACCCTAAGAGAGCACAGGTGCCAGCCAAAGCTGCTATACACAGCAAAACTCTCAATCACCATAGACGGAAATACTAAGATATTCCAAGACAACCTGGCAACACCAGTACCTAGCTCTCCCATCGCAGGAAAGAGCAGAATGGCAAAGACACCAGAAAAAGAAGACACAGACCTAAAATCATACCTCAAGATGATGATAGAGATCCTTAACCAAGAATGGGATGAAAAGCATAAAAAATTAGAAGCTTTTAAAGAGGAAACAAGAAAAACACTCTGACAACAAACCCAACACTACAACGAATTATAGGTGGAAAACTGATTACAACTAGGGGAACAACATCCTAATAAAACAAGGAAACTCCTAAGGAAGAAAACCAAAAGAAGAAAGACATATAGGCACAATTCAACCTCCAAAAGCAAAAATAGCAGGAAACAGCAACCACTATTTCTTGATTTCTGTTAACATAAATAGACTCAATTCTCCAATAAAAAGACATAGGCTATCAGACTGGATACATAAACAAAATGCAGCAATTTGTTGCATACAAGAAACTCAGAGACAAAGACAGACACTATCTCAGAGTAAAAGAGGGGGGAAACCTTCCAAGCAAATGGGCCCAATAAGCAAGCTGGGGTGGCTATTTTAATATCGAATAAAGTAGATTTTCAACCAAAAGTTATCAAAAAAGATAAGGAAGGATATTTTTTACTCATTACAGGGGAAATTTGTCAGGAGGAACTCTCAATCCTTAACATGTATGCTCCAAATACAAAAGCACCCACATTCATATAAGAAATCCTACGAAAGGTCAAAAAATACATTGTGCCCCACACAATAATAGGGGGAGACCTCAATACCCCACTCTCACCAATGGACAGATCAGGGAAAGGAAAAATGAACAAGAATACTGTAAAACTAGCAGAGGTTTTAAAGCAACTGGAATTAATAGATATCTACAGAACATATCATCCTAAAAAGAAAAAAAAAAAAAGAATGCACCTTCTTCACAGTAGCTCAAGGCACCTTCTCAAAAACTGACCAAATAATTGGTCACAAAACGAGCCACAATCGATATAAGAAGATTGAAATACTCCCATGCATCCTCTCAGATCACCAGGGTCTAAGGCTGGTCTTTAACAACAACAAAGACAACAAAAAGCCCACATATATATGGAAACTAAAAAACTCTCTATTAAACTATAGCAGGGTCAAAGAAGAAATAAAGGAAGAAATTAAGGATTTTCTAGAATTCAATGAAAATGAAAACACAACATACACAAACATATGAGATGCAATGAAAGCAGTATGAGAGAAAAACTCATAGCTCTGAGTGCTTCCAAAAATAAACTGGAGAGAGCAAACATCAGCAACTTGACAGCACAGCTGAAAACTTTAGAACAAAAGAAGCAGATACATCCAAGTAAAGTAGGCTGCAAGAAATAATCAAACTTAGGGCAAATATAGACCAAATAGAAATAAAAAGAACCATTGAAAGAATCAACAAAACCAAAAGCTGTTTCTTTGAAAAATCAACAAGATTGATAAACCCTTAGCCAGACTAACTAGAGGACAAAAGGAGAGTATCGAAATTAACAAAATCAGAAAGAAAAGTGGAGAAATAACAACTGAAACTGAGGAAATTCAAGAAATCATCAGATCATACTACAAAAGCCTTTACTCAACAAAGCTGGAAAACTGGAGGAAATAGATGAATTCCTTTCATATACAAGATACTAAAGTTAAATCAAAACCAGGTAAACCATCTAAATAATCCCATAACACCTAAAGAAATAGAGGCAGTCTTCAAAAGCCTCCCAACCAAAAAAAGTCCAGGTCCAGATGGGTTTAGTGCAGAATTTTATCAGACATTTATTGATGACATAATACCAATACTCTCCAAACTATTCCACAAAATAGAATCAGATAGAAAACTACTTAACTCATCTTTGAGGCTACAATAATCCTCATTCCTAAACCACACAGAGACCTTACAAGAAGAGAAGCTCAGAACAATCTCACTTATGAACGTTGAAGCAAAAATACTCAAGAAAATCCTTGCAAACCAAATGCAAGAACACATCAAAACGATCATTCACCATGACCAAGTAAACTTCATCCCTGGCATGCAGGGATGGTTTAACATACGAAAATCCATCAATGTAATCCACCATATTAAAAAAACTCAAAAAAACCACATGGTCATCTACCTAGATGCTGAGAAAGCATTTGACAAAATTCAACACCCTTTCATGTTATAATTCTTGGAAAGAACAGGAATCCAAGAGCCAAACCTAAACAATAAAAGCAAACCAACAGCCAACATCAAACGTAATGGTGGGAAACTTGAAGCAATCCCACTGAAATCAGGAACTTGACAAGGCTGCCCACTATCCCCTTCCCTATTCAACATAGAACTGGAAGTCCTGGCCAGATATATTAGACAGCAAAAGAAAATCAAAGGAATACAAATTGGAAAGGAAGAAGTAAAAGCATCACTATTTGCAGATGACATGATAGTGTACTTAAGTGATCCCACAAATTCCACCAGAGAACTCCTACAGTTGATAAACAAGTTCAGCAAAGTGGCCAGATAACTGATTACATAATAACAGATTAACTCAAACAAATCAGTATCCTTCCTATATTCAAAGAAAAAACATGAGAAGAAAGAAATTAAGGAAAAGATACCCTTCACAATAGTCACAAAACTATGAAATACCTTGGCATGACTCTAACTAAGCAAGTGAAAGACCTGTATGACAAGAACTTCAAACCTCTAAAGAAGGAAATCGAGAAAGATCTCAGAAAATGAAAAGATTTCCCATGCTCATGAATTGGAAGGATCAACATTTTAAAAATGGCCATCTTACCAAAAGCAATCTACAGATTCAATGCAATTCCCATCAAAATTCCAACCCAGTTCTTCACTGAATTGGAAAGAGCAATGTGCAATTTCATCTGGAATAACAAAAGACCTAGAATACCAAAAGCCATCCTCAACAACCAGAAAACATCTGCGGGAATTACTATCCCTGACCTCAAGCTATATTACAAGGCAATTGTGCTGAAAACTGCATGGTACTGTACAGAAATAGGCATGTGGATCAATGGAATAGAATAAAAGATCCAGAAATGAGCCCTCACTTATATGGTCACCTGATTTTTGACAAAGGAGCTGAAAACATTCAATGGAAAAAGGACAGCCTATTCAACAAATGGTGTTGGTTCAACTGGCACTCAGCATGCAGAATTATGAAAACAGACCCTTTTTTATCTCCTTGTACAAAGCTCAAGTGTAAGTGGATCAAAGATCTCCACATTAAATCAGGTACACTGAAACTATTAGATGAGAAAGTAGGGAATACCTTAGAACTCATAGGAACAGGAGAAAATTTCCTAAACAGAACACCAATAGCTCGAGCTCTAAGGTCAAAGATTGACAAATGGGACTTAATGAGATTGCAAATTTTCTGTAAGGCTAAAGACACTGTCAAGAAAACAAATAGGCAGCCAACAGAGTGAGAAAAGATCTTTAAGAACCCAACATCAAATAGAGGCCTAAAATCCAAGGTATCCATCCCTCCCTCCTTCCCTCCTTCCCTCTCCTCTCATCTCCTCTCCTCTCCTCCTCTCCCCTTCCCTCTCCTCCCCTCCCCTCCCCTCCCCTCCTCTCCCCCCTTCTCTCTCTCTCTCTTCCTCTCTCCCTCTCTCTCTCTCACACACACACAGACACACATATACACATACATCAAGTTTTTGTTCTGAAAGACTAGGTCATGCAGTGTTTCATGGTATTTTCAATTGAACCAAGAAACACAAACTCTTAGAGAGTAATGCTGTGACTCTAAGCTTCCTGCCCACAGAGTGAGAGATACAGCAGGTGCTCCTCACATTCAAGAGTTGGAGTGACAGAAAATTGGTTATAGTACTACTTGAAGACCCAGCTATTCCACTTCTGGGCATATACCCCAGAGACACTTTAATACACAACAGAGATATATGCACCACAATGTTCATAGCGGCTCTATTTATAATAGCCAGAAGCTGGAAGGAACCCAGATGTCCTTCAGAAGATGAATGGATACAAAAATTGTGGTACATTAACACAATGGAATACTACTCAGCCACCAGAAACAATGACTTAACCAAATTCTTAAGAAAATGGCTGCATCTAGAGAATATCATCCTGAGTGAGATAACCCAGTCACAAAAGAACAGACATAATATGCAGTCACTGATAGTGGGATGCTAACCCCAGAGGCTTGCACTCCCCCAGAAACAACTCACAGACTGTATGAAGTCCAAGAAATAAAGAAAACAAAACAAAAAAAAATATTGACAAAACAAGAAAACTTTAACTATTTCCATGATACATTTTGTTTTACATGTACTTTAGCTCATTGTAACTATTAAGTTTTCAAGGCATACTATCAAACCTTGAAAAAAATCAAGTACTGACTAAAAAATATATTCATATAGTTTTATGTAAAATTTATGTTAAAATATGAAAAAAGTACTGACAGAAATGTATAATTTTAAGCAAAAATGTTTAAAATCTGTACATTTATCTTTGTTTTGTAAAATAAAGTTGTTTAAAAAATTGAGTTGGAGTGAAAACAAAGACATAAAATGATGTTCCTGGAAACATGGGAATAATAATGTGATAATATAGGAAACTGAAATGCCTTACAAATTTGGGGTTGATTATTATAAATAAAGGTAAGACATTTGGTATTTTTTGATAACCTTATGAGGAAAGTGGGCACTAATCTAAATAACAATAAGAATAATTTATGATAATAATAATCAAAATAATATAGTCCTTCCTTTATTAAATAATTTTCCTTCTATTCAAATATGAAAAGAGCAAGCTGGATAATCAACATCCTACTTTAGTAAATACACGTAATATTTGATATTTTGGGTGTTACAAATGACAAGTGAATAATTTTGGATCATAGCTAATTAGTCAATGGATATAAGTACTAAATTGAGGTTCAGTTTAACTAGGGCTAAAAACCATAGTCACTATACTGACATATCTTCAGGGGTTATAGAATTTATACTACTTTGTTTTAAGATGCCATCTCAGGTAACCCAAGCTGCTTTTATACTCCATGAGTTAATGTGAACCTTCATCCTCCTAAGTACCACCACTTCTGGCTCCCACTTATAATTAAATTAATTTTATCCATTTTTTCTTGCCTTGGATTATAGCACTTATTAAAAAGACAAATAGGAAAGTCTTAAGATAACTTAGCAAATAAATTCTTCATTGTTGGTTAATTTAATTGTACTCAAAATAGGAAAAAAGGAAAAAGCTCCCATGCTTGTCTGAAATGGAAGTCTTGTCTTTGGTGGTCTAAAATTTAAACAGGTAAAAAATAATTGATTTCATTGACTCCAGCTATGTCTTGAAAATGGGAAGGAAAAAGTGCATTCTCTGTGCCCCAGCTACACATGAGGATAGCTGCCAGTCAGTGCGATCGAACAGTTCCAGAGGCGGCTCTGCCTCAGTGAGCAAAGCCATCATAAGAAACCAGCAGAGACTACTTCGTCTACTGTGGGGCTGAGAAAACAAAGGGCAAAGCATTAAACACACACAGCAAATACTCCAAGAAAAGAAACTAGAGAGGAAAAAAAGGCAATCAATCTCTGGGAAAAAGAAGTGCTTTTATTTTAAGATGAAATTTCTCACCCATCTGAAGATCCAATTTGCCAAATTATAATGTGAAAATTACCATGATCTGATATCATAGCAAGGCATTGATTTGGACAGGCACTTGTGTGTTTTTCTGATGCATCTGTCTTTGTCTATTGCTCTTCAAGTGGCTGCCTGATAATCCACACTCTTTTTCTCCTCAAAGATCTCTTAAGGTCTAAAGAAATGAAATCCTTGGGGGTGCCACTGAGAGACATAAGATATGCAAGAGTGAAATTTTAACATGAAAAACTGCAATACAGGCATCTTTTCCACTTGGGCAGGGGGTGGGAGAGAGAGCATCTCTCCTTTAGTGGTCCACCTGGCCAAGCTGGACCTTTGACTTGTATTTGACAGTGTGATCACAGCAAGGAGGGGTGTGGGAAGGGAAGACTCCTAACTAATTCTGTGATGCAACATTCTGCCACTGAAACGGTAAGCAATTTGGGCAGCAACTTTTCTCAGCACAAAACTAGGAAGAAGACAGCGTCTCTGGCTGTTACTTATATAACCTGTTCCAGGTCTGTACATGCACACACACACACACACACACACACACACACACACACAGAAGCACACATGCAAGCATGAACTCATTTAAGCATGTGCACACACACGCACATGCACATAAAATATGCATGCCTACAAACACATATGCACACAAACATACACACATTTACATACGCATATCCATAGACACACAGAAAACGCCAGTGCACACACACATATTTATTTAGGCATGCCCACACACACACACACACACACACACACACACACACACACACACACACACGTATGCATGCATATGCATATACACATATACATTCACAAACAAACACATACACAGAGAAACACACACAGAAAGACACACACACATACACACAAATACAAACACACCTGCAGGACTATTGCTTTCCGCTTATGTCCCCAGCCAGAATCAACATCTAATTATTCTTGGTTGGATTCCTTTGCTTACGAATGCTCCGTAACCAATGTCTCCAAGATAATTTCCTTGTTTTAAAGGCTTCTCAAATGTACTCAAGTGTGCTTATAAGGACTGCAAAGGTTAATAGTTTGTGTACTTAACTTTACACATAGGTCAGAAAAGGTGAAAAGTGTCAGTGTCTTGGTCATTTTATATGACATTGAGTGCTGTGGCTAACAGAGAAACATCTCCAGTCACTGAAGTTCATCATATAAAACATGGGACAGGTTCCCAAGTTTACTAAAACTTGCTTCTTTTCTGCTTCATATTTCCCAAAATTCCAAGCCATAGGCTCATTCAGTTTCCAAAACTGAAGAGTTGGCTGTGACAGTAAGCAGTTGGAGCTCAGACACTGTCATAGTTGCTCTGGGCCCCAGCAGTGATCTGGCATTCAGAGAAGGGTGCCAAGGGAACATCCTCTGATGTAGTTGTTGTCAAGCAGTTCATAAAATGTGATTTTTTAAAATTATTTATATATTTTATATATATGAGTATGCTGGAGCTGTCTTCAGACACACCAGAAGAGGGCATCGGATCTCATTACAGATGGTTGTGAGCCACCGTGTGGTTACTGGGAATTGAACTCAAGACCTCTTGAAGAGCAGTCAGTGTTATTAACCACTGAGCCATCATCACCTCAGCCCCCATAAAATATGATTATTAACCATTATATTTGGACAAATACAACTTGAATGATGTTTGTCTTTTATCGTGGGTCAGAACTTACAGGAAAAACTCATTTAAAGACTCTCAATAAGTTCTAAAGGAATATAGTGGAAAAGACCTCTGTATAGTGAGAAATCAGCTCCTGTTATGTGAGCACTTTTGTTTTCTTTCTCATATATTCTATCTCCTCCCTTCTCTCCTCCACCTCCAGTCTCCCCTGACATCATCTTCTCAGTTTCTCTTCAGAAAGACGTAGGCCTTCCAGGGATATCAACTAAACATGGCATACCATGTTTCAGCCGGACTAAGCACATCCCCTCATATTAAGCCTGGACCCAGTAAATGGAAAGGGATCCCCCCAAAATAAACAGGCAAAAAATAAAACAGAGTCAGTACCCACTGCCACTGTTAGGCTTCCCACAAGAACACCAAGTACACAAACATAACATTTGCAGGCAGCCTAGATCAGACCCATATTATACCCCAGCCTCATTTTACCACTTTTGAACCTCACAAATTTGTTAGTTTTTGAAATTAGTCAAGTAATTTTACTGAGTATATTGGCAAAAAAAGAAAAAGCAGGTACTGAGCAGGTACTAAGAAATCAAGAAAATATTTTAAAGTGATTATTTAGCACTCTGAAAGCTACAGTAAGAAGGCAAAAGAAGTGAGACAGTCTCTGGATGATCTTTTTTTCAATCCCTGCTCCTCTATTTTCCCTTTATTTCCTCCCATGGGTGTTTTGTTCTCCCTTCTAAGGACTGAGGCATTCACAGTCTAAAACACCAAACAATGAGTACGAATGGAGAGACCCATGGCTCCAGTTGCATATGTAGCAGAGGATAGCATTCTCTGGCATCAACTGTGGGAGAGACCTTTGGTTCAGGGAAGGCTAGTTTTCCCAGTGTAGGGAAATGCAAAGGCACTGAGGTGGGAAAGGGTGGTTGGGAGAGGGAGCACCTTCATGGAGGCAAGGGAACAGGGAGGGGGAATGGGAGTGGGGGAAATGGGAATAACATTTGAGAAGTAAGTACAGAAAATATCCAATAAAAAAAAGTGCAAAATTCTTAACTACAGAAGTTTTTGAAGGTCTAGAATTAAGAATATTATATATATATATATATATATATATATATATATATATATATATATATATATATATATATATTACCAATTATATAATAAAAACTTCGTTAAGTGAAAAACAAACTAACAAAAATGAAATGTACTGTCAGGGCTTAAGTACTGTATTAAAGACTACATAGCCTAGAAGTTCTTGTAATCTGTCTTGTGGTTTTCTGACTTCAGTGTTAGTTCTTCCCATGTTAACTCATCATGATTGTTAGACTTCATGAGATGCTTCAATAAACGGAAAAGAAAAGAAAAGAAAAGAAAAGAAAAGAAAAGAAAAGAAAAGAAAAGAAAAGAAAAGAAAACTGGAGAACTCCCCAAATGGCTAGATGGTATTACATGTGTACCCTGCCACCAGGGGTTGGTCCCTTTTACTTGTGCTATAAAATTCAAATTAAAATCAGATGTGGGTTTCTATTTAACTCAGTGTAATTTTCTTGCTGCTTGCAGTTAGCCATCCTAATAACAAATTTATCCAGCCATCCAAAGACCTCTATCATAAAGCTTGAGGAGAAAAAACTCTGAAGCAAGTAAGGTTTCTCACATTTTTCTTTCCACTTTTATGTTATAACGTATGAGTGTGTGGGGGGATGTTGTGTGTGTGCTCCTGTATACCCTACAAATATTCAGGTGTTCCCAAACCCCGAGGAGGGAGTCAGATCCCTGGAGCTGGGGTTACAAGTGATTGTAAGCCAAGAGAGATGGGTACCTAGAATAAAACTCTCATCCTCTGAGAGAACAACAAATAAGCTTAAACATCTCTGCAGCCACTTTATTTTAATCTGATGTCAAGGCACAGCAACTGATACACTGTGGGGATAAAGGCTTATTGCTTATTTGTTCCTCTTAGCTGAATTCTTCATTGTCATCTCTACATGAAATAAAAACCTTTGATATGAACTTGTGTCCCACCCCCTGACTCCCTATCTCAATAGGAAATAATGTCTACCTTCCAATTGATAAACAGGAGCTCTTGTATGCCTACAGAAACTATAATTCATACATACTCCCTCAAACTGCAGCTCTTAGTATCTCCCACCCTTACCCCCATCTTTTGAAATTCACTAACTCTTAAATGAATGAATATCATTCACTACTGCACTTTTAAGAGAAAATTGAAAAGGGAGACACCAACAGCCTGATCTCTTTCTTTCTTTTTTTTTCTTACCTTTAACTATGTGTTTATCATTTTTATTGTGAATGTGAATGTTAAGTCAAATTCACACAAAAAAAGTTAAAAGTTATTGGGTTTCCAGGTGTTTATGATACAGGGGTCCACAGTTAACATTCCTGGAAGAGGAAGCATTTTGTCCTCTGGCTACTCTTCATTCCTTTTCCAGATTTATCAAAGGATAGAGTGTAGGCTGACTGGGTTACTACCTGACTCCATTAAAGAGCCTGCTTTTGCATTGCCAGCTCCCCCCTTGGCTCGTGAAGATCTCTGACCATCTATACTCACTTTTAACATCTAACACAAGAACCTGAAGAAAAGCATTAGTTCTTTTTTTCCCCTGTATTTAAAGAAAACATTACAAGCACTTGCTATGTTTTTCTTCTTTCCTTGGAATTAGTAGCTAGGTGACCTTGAACTAGAAGTCCAATACATCTTCAGAAACACTCTGGCAAGAAATTGAATTCTCAGCCCGTCTCGTTGCCGAGTTCCCAGAGCAGTTTCCTGAAAGTGCCTGTGCTCTTCCTAAAGAAGAGAACATTTTAAACTAAGACTATTTTAAGATGTGGGTTGGGGATGGGAATGTAAAGCAGTTTTGTGACAGTAACATTCATCTCTTTTGGCAGTTCTGATATTTATGTATTGGGTTTTCTCAAAGCTGGGTCACCTCTGTCCACAATCATTTCGCCTGTTTAAAAAGAAATTTCCTAAAGTTGCTTCACACAAACAGAATTAACATTCTTCACACTGCCCTGGATGAGCAGCCTCAGGTCAAAGCACCACCAGGCTTAACTACCCAGTATTCACCAATGTTTGCAGTGGGGTCTGGTACCTGTTTGTACAGATGCTATGAGTGCTCTGTGTACCAACGACAATTTCAGCCTCTATATATGGCTTTTGTTACCTCTGAAAATGCTCAATTAGGTCAAATCAATGGCTAATGCATGCTGGGATCATCATAATGTTCCTGGTATACTAAGTTAAACCAGACATGATTCGCATCACTGAGATGTGTATGTTTACCTGTCCTTGTACTCTTTGTTTCTTTGCTGTGCGTACTCCCTGATCCCCTTTTGGCAGAATTCCACTTCCCTAAGTGACTACCCAGACATCCTGTGCACAGCCATGTTCTAATAGTTACTGTAATTGGTGATCAAGGAATTTCTTTAGTTTCCATACATTGAAACCTGCCATCTAAAATTCAACAAAGGTAAGAAAAATGCTGACCAAATATTGAGTTATCATATTTGAGCCCACTCTAGGGCTTACAAATATTCCATGATAGAAATGGATGTGGGGAAGCATCTGAAATGATTCTCAGACATTTTAGAATCAACATGGGTACATTTATAAAATAAGGATTCTGACTCAATAGATATGGTATAGCTCCCTGAGATGCTGCCTTTCCATGCTGTGTTAAGATTAATGCTACTCCAGGAACAGCAGAGATCCAGGAACACAGGCCTGGTAAGACAGCGCTCCAAATAGCAGGGGTGCAGAGAGGTCTGTGGCAAGCGCTCAGAAAGTGTGCCACCCCCCATAAGTTCAGGGGAGCAGGAACCCTGCCTTGCGGTGTCTGTTTCCACCCAGCGGCCCATGAATGCAGAACAGGTGTTCAGGCCATCTGCCTCCAGAAACAGCAGAGATCCAGGGACACAGGCCTGGTGAGACTGTGCTCGGAGTAGCGGGGGGAAAAGAGAGGTATGTGCCAAGTGCTTGGAAAGAGCCCCTCTCCTTGATTGGATCAGGGGAGCCGGAACCCTGCCATAGGGTGTCTGGCGAGGTTGCGGAGAAAGAGGAACACTTCTCCACTGTTGGTGGGGTTGTAAACTGATACAACCACTCTGGAAATCAGTCTGGCGATACCTCAGAAAATTGGACATAGTACTACCTGAAGATCCAGCTATTCCACTTCTGGGCATATACCCCAGAGATATTCCAATATACAACAAAGACGCATGCACCACAGTGTTCATAGCAGCTCTATTTATAATAACCAGAAGCTGGAAAAAAGCCAGATGTCCTTCAGTAGATGAATGGATACAAAAATTGTGGTACATTTACACAATGGAGTACTACTCAGCTATCAGAAACAATGACTTAACCAAATTCTTAAGAAAATGGTTGCATCTAGAGAATATCATCCTGAGTGAGATAGCCCAGTCACAAAAGAACAGACATAATATGCAGTCACTGATAATGGGATGCTAACCCCAGAGGGCTCAGACTGCCCCAGAAACAACTCACAGATTATATGAAGTTCAAGGAAAACAAAACAAAACAAAACAAAACAAAAAAACAACATGCTCAATCCTTACATACCAAGAAAACTTTGACTAATTCCGGGTTACATCCTGTTTTACATGTACTTTTTGCTCATTGTAACTCGTAAGACCTTAATGCAGAGTATCAAACCTTAAAAAAAAAAAAAAAAAAAAAAAAAAGCCAAGCGCTGACAAAAATGTATTCGTATACATTTATGCAAAAATGCTTAAAATTTGTTCTTTTATCTTTGTTTTTTAAAATAAAGTTAAAAAAATAAAAAATTAAAAAAAGGGTGTCTGATTCTACCCACCAGCCTGTGTATTCAGAACAGGCACTCAGGCTATCTGCCACAAAGAAAGGCAGAGATCCAGGGACACAGGCCAGGTACAAGGGAGAGACTAGAAACAAGCAGAGACAATAAGACTGTGTATAATCACAGACAACAAGATGGAAAACGGAAAACGAAAGAACGTTCCCCAGGGAAACCAAGACAACCTGACAACACCAGTACCCACCTCTCCCATCACAGCAAAGAGCAGAATGCCAAACACTCCAGAAAAAGGAGACTCAGACCCGAAATCATACCTCAAGATGATGATAGAGATCCTTAAACAAGAGCAGGAGGAAAAGCATAAAGAAACAGAAACTTTTAAAGAGGAAACAAGAAAAACACTCAAAGAACTCAAAGAACTAGAAAAAAACAGAGCCAAAGAGATGAAGAAATGGAAGAAGATATTTAAAATGGAAATGGAAACAATAAAGAAAACACTAAAAGAGACAACCCTAGATGTAGAAAACCTAAAAATGAAATCAGGAATTTCAGATGCAAGCATTTCGAACAGAGTACAAGAGATGGAAGAGAGAATCTCAGGGGTTCAAGACAATATTGAAAACATAGACAAAACAGTCAGAAAAGATGCAAAAGTCAAAAAGCTCCTAACCCAAAATGTCCAGGAGATCCAGGACACAATGAGAAGACCAAACATAAGGATAATAGGAAAAGAAGAGGGCAAAGAATATCAACTAAGAGGCACATTAAATATCTTCAGAAAAGTCATAGAAGAAAACTTCCCTAACCTTAAGAATGAGAGAACCATTAGCATAAAAGAAGCCTACAGAACTCCAACTAGGGAATAGTTACTGTTCACAATAGTCATAAACAACATGAAATACCTTGGTGTGACTCTAACTAAGCAAGTGAAGGACCTGTATGACAAAGACTTCAAATTTTTTTTCTCTTAAAAAGGTTTTAAAATTTATTTGTTAAAACTTTCACAGTGATCTTCTATACACTGAGAAACAATTTTTTTCAACACCACTGCATTCAATGTATTTTTATCTAGCATCTGAAATATTTCAAAATCAAGCCCCAGTGAATTACAGGATTTATATAATGTTGTTGTTAAATAGCTTTGATAGTAATAGATCCTTAACAGTAAATGAAGTCATACTTCTTACATTTACAATTCAGAGTGATTTAATTAAATCAGAAAAAATTTGAACACAAATGCTACAATTGATAGTCTTAACATTTGAAATGACCTATAACACTTTACTTCTCATGACATTCATTAGGAAAATATTCTCACATTTAATCCTTGTAACACATGGCATATGTGAAAAAATTTTTTCTTCTTTTTATTTTTTTTTTCGAGAAAATGGAAAGATCTCTCAAGCTCACGGATTGGAAGGATCAACAGAAACAACTCACAAACTATACGAAGTTCAAGGGGGAAAAAAGCAAATGAAAACCTTTATGTTTAGTCTTTACACACCAAGAAAACTTTGACTAATTACAGGTTACATCTTGTTTTACATGTACTTTATGCTCATTGTAACTAGTAAGATCTTAATGCACACTATCAAACCTTTTAAAAAAAACAAGTACTGAAAAAATGTATTCATATACTTCTATGCAAAAATGCTTAAAATCTGTACATTTATCTTTGCTTTTTAAAATAAAGTTGTTCAATTAAAAAAAAAAGATTTCTTTTAAGGATCAAAAGTCATCAAATCTACTCCCATAGGTCAAATCAATTATACTGATAACCAAAAAAAAAAAAAAAAAATGCTACTGAGTCGAAACTTTAAGAGTCACAATCCTATGCCTCTCCCTATTTCTAAACTGTAATACAGAGAGACTCCACTTGGTGGGTGTGAACCTATGGTCTAGCAATTTATTAAAGTTAATCAATTTAGGCATCTGGTACAACAATGAGGTGGTGTATTTTGAAAGAAAAAATAACAAAAGCACTAGGAGCATTGATGAAGGCAGATTGGTGGAAACCCTAGGTTTTTATTCTTACATCCTCCTTGCAACTGTTGGGAATTGTTGGCTGCTGAGAGAGAGTCGCCTTCTTTTGGGAACATATCTGATGGTAGGTTACTCATGCCTAGTGGATGAGCACACACCCTCACAATTCCCCCCACCACTACCACACTCAGGCCCATCAAGTCACTGAAGGACTAGGCACATCCTCTCTTACTGAGACCAGGCAAACGAGCCCAGTTAGGGGAACAGGATCTGCAGGCAGGCGGGCAACAGATTTAGAAACAGCCCCTACTCCAAAATGCACAGAATTTTTCAATGATAAAAGAATATTTTTAAAATTTAGAGGTGGTTTTTTCTTTCTACTGATTATTTTATCTACATTTCAAATGTTGTCCCCCTTCTTAATCTGCCCTTCACAACCTCCCTCCTTATTCTTCCTCTCTGCTTCTACAACATTGCTCCGCCACCCAACCATCTGTTGGTTGCTGGTTTGTACTATTGAGAGTGTCCTTTGCCTTACAGAAGTTTTGCAATTTTATAATGTCCCATTTGTCAATTCTTGATCATAGAGCATAAATCACTGGTCTTCTGTTCCAATACATTCTTATTATTATTATTTTTCTCCCTTCACTCCTACAAATTCCTACATATCTTTCCTCCCATATGGATTGACCACTTTCTGTCTCTTGTTAGAAAACAATTATGCATTACATCTAAGGGATAACAATAAAATATAATATAATATGGTGTAATAAGAATAAACAAAACCCAACACACCAGGATAAGAAAAAACAAACAAAAGATAAAGAGGACAAGAAGGGGCACAAGAAACTGATACAAATGTGATGTAATATTATAATATAGTATAACATACATATAAAATAAAACCAACATACGGGAATAAGATAAAACAAACAGAAGAGAAAAAAACAAAAATGGTACAAGAAACGAATATTGACACAGAAATCAGAGATGCACTTGTTCACACACTCATTGATCACTCACACACACACACACACACACACACACACAAACTGAGATATATACTACATCAAACACTAGTAGGTTTTATATATGTGTGTGTATGTGTATGTATATATTGTGTGTTGTGTGTGTGCACAAAAGCATGTGTGCATGTACATATGTATGTTTATTTATTTATTTATTTATTTATTTAAGTGAAGCGAAAAATAGCTCTGATATGACATCATGAGACAAGGAACCTCTGAAGATGCCATTCTGTTCATTTTCTGTTGGATATCTATTACTGAGCATACAGCCCACCCTTAGAAATAGAGAAATCTTTTTTAATTAAGTAGATTTACTAAGTAAATTAATGTTATATTAATAATTCTGTGAAAAGCAGACAGTATTTAAGCTATTTGTAAAACTGATTAAATACTTTTAAGAGTCAGCCCTGTGATGAAATGTGTGAATGCAGATATGAAATTAGATATTCCAAGATCTAATTATTTTATATATTAATATTCATGAAAATCAATTAAACAAATATTTAAAGTCTGATAGATAGTTTTGCAAATCTAAGAGTAATTGGTTTCACTTTTCTAATTTCAAGGTGAAAAATTGTAAACCTTCTTGAAGTGACTTAAATGTGATTTACTGTGTTTTTAAGTTGTAGATTTTATTGATCAGAGTTCAGTCACTTGGAATTCTTTAATAATTCTGCCTAATATCTGAAGTCCTTATAAATGGATGTTGAATATGTTGATTTCACAAATGCAATTTCATGCACCTTAGAAAATTAAGGTAAAAATATATGGAAGATTTTTTTCCATTTTTTATTGGATATTCTCTATATTTATATTTCAGATATTATCCCCTTCCTCCAATCTGATCTCCCTCTCCCTCCCATTGCCTTATATGGAGGATTATTAAAAGCATTTATTTTGCTTTGGAATGGATTGGAAATTATAAAAAAGCCTTTTTACAGGGTATTTTTGATTTAATGAAGGTAAGGGCTAAGCTCATATGGTTCAGTAGGTAAACAGGTTTGCTGCTAACCCTATGACCTAAGTTCAGTCCTCAGGCTCTACTGTATAGAGAGAATTCATCTTCTAACTTAGATAAAATGCCAAGAGTTAGGTGTAAGGCAAGGCTTGCTTGTACATGTCTTCAGACTCAAAAAAACACACAACAAAGAAACTTTCCAGTGCACATGACTAGAGCTAAGTTAACCCTTCAACATCTCTGAATAGTAAATGTTACTGAAAAGCTTCCATCCAACAAGTTTCCAATCAAATTGATAGCTACTGATAGAGAATGCCTATCATCAAAATCATTTTCCAGAGTTTATGAACATGGAACTGTTGATGATCATAGATTCCAGATAAATAAACATATAAACGTATCTAAATGTAGAATATGTAGAATATTGTTTCTCTCTCTCTCTCTCTCTCTCTCTCTCTCTCTCTCTCTCTCTCTCTCTCTCTCTCTCTCTCTCTCGTGCTTAACAATGGGTGTGAAATGGGTTTTCTCCTCTTTGCTCCTTTGTCTGATAAAGATGGAAAAGAACCCAATAGCGTTCAACCCAATCTGAGCATGACACTGTGACCCTGGAAATTCGTGTTTTATTGTCCTGTACTTCTTCCCACCAAAATATTCAGAGCATCAGAAAATTAGCAACATATAGGGCATAGATAAGAAAGCACCCATCTGGGTTTGGATATTTTGGTTTAACAAAAACCTTGAGGAATTTTGTTTTGAAGCTGATATTTTTTTTTCAGTAAGTTCTTTGAATTTTTCAGAAGTTTTCAATCACTGCTTTTCAAGGGAAATTTTCGTAATTTTTTTTTCAACTGAAGGAGAAGCCATGCTATGCAAACAACAAAGATTTTTTTTTCTTTTGAAAGTTATTCATGTCCTGCTCCTAGAATTGCCAGGGGAATTGAATTTTTAAGAAAAATATTAAGCAAGCATCCAGGGTTATCGTGTGTGTAGTTTTCGAGAGACAACCTACACTCTGAAGCTCTGAAGTTTTATGTTTCTGTCTATGCTCAGAATCTGTGTTTATCAGGAAGGTTTTTAAGTTAGTCAAATAAATTTGCATAACATTTTGCCAAGCTTATTTTTGAAACATGGCTTTAGCGATTCTTTCACTTTTCTGTCTTTATTTGTCCCCATGTGAGGAACAGGAGGAGGGTTTGAATCTGCCTCTCTCCCTCAATAGGCCCATCACTTTGGCATGAAGCTACCTTTTATGTATTTTACAAATCATTTACACACTGAATCTTTTCTCATATATTAAGTGTCCCATGCTTGAGAGTTTTATTATCTATATATAACCTGAAAGACAGTGAAACTCAGAAGCATATACATTCTATGAGCTGCATTCAGGCCAAGCTCTGAAGCTCTTAAACCGAATGAATTTTCATTTTTCATCCTGAAAATATGCATAAAAGTACCTGGCATGCCAACTTCAAAGACAAACTCCAGACACTACTTTTGGGATGTATGACATGATAGGGGCTTTGTTGTTGTGGTGGTGGTTTTGGGTTTTTTTTTGGGGGGGCGGGGGGTTGGTTGATTTGGGTTTTTTCCGAAATATACGAAAATTTTAATATATGAATTAATAAGCATCTTGAGGTGTATCTAAGTAAGTTGTTTCATCTCAAATAAGTGGATCACATTCCAGTTAAGAGTTCACCATTCTCTCTTTGGCTCAGTTTCAGCCTTCTTCCCTCTACCAATGACTATACTGTAGCCACCTGAAAAACTCACTCTCCTATTTGGATTTTTGTTTCATTAGCAGTAGATCATTAAAACTCAGAGACTAAGTTATAAAATAATATTTCAATGATTTGTATAAAGAAGAGGTATTAATTTTAAAGTACAAGGATCTAGTAGTGGTACTCAACTATTCGTAATAACAGAAAACTTTCTAGTTGGATCCAAAGCCCACTTGGGGAAAATATGGGTATCTTGCCTGGCACTGAAAACCTAGTCAATTGTAACGTCTATGGAGATCTTGGATCTTGGAGAACCTACAACTTCCACTTTATGAAAAAGGCTATGAAAAACAAATGTCTCTTTGCAACAGACGGGGACCATTGCAGAAAATTAAAAGCTACTACACTGCTGAGAATAAGTGACTGTGTGGTGCCTGGCACCAACTCAACCAATAACCCAACCTTGCATCCAACATTTAAGAAATATGGAGGGAGGTAGGGCAAATAGATTGTAATCACGGGAGGAACAAAATGCCTGCTGTTAGCATACACCTCCTATAATTGTCAGAGAAGCTACACCCATGAAATCTCAACAACATACTGTCCTAAACAAGACCCTGAACAGCACCAGCAGACATACTGACTCAGAATAGAAAACCCTTAGGGTACTCCAAAACTAAACAAATATTACAGGCAGTTAAAAAATGCTGAGAGTGGGAGAAATGGTCTTGCCCATAGAGAAGCTTTTCAATTGCTTACCCAGTAACCAATTGAAATGGTCATCCCTGAATACCATTCAATGGTATGATCAGACTTTATTTGTGTACTTTGGGGAAGGGGTGTGCATGTGTGTGTGCACATGTGCAAGTCTGTGTATATAAAATAACAATTTTAAAAGACCAGAGGCTCTGATTTTGAAAGAGAGCAAAGACAGGTACATGCAAGAATTTGGAGGAAGAAAAGGAATAGCAGAAAATGGTATAATTATATTTTAATTTTAAAAATTTAAGTATGAAGAAAACCAGATGTAAAGAGAAGAGAGATTCGTTGAATCTGATGGGTCACAGGGAAAGGTGCAATCAACATATATAAGTTTATGAAATGCATAATGAAACTCATTATTATACATAATCAATAGACTCCAATAAAATATATAGAGGGAGAGGGAGGGAGAAAAAACAGATAATAATAATAGTGACCACAAAAGTAACAAATTAGTCAACAAAAGTTTAGCAGTAGACATGAGAAACCTCTGCACCTCTGCTTGAGTTGTTGGTCATGGTAGTCTAATACGAAATGTGGAATTCTATTTTCTCTCAGAAGTTGAAGAATACCTGTTGCTGGAGACACCACATACTTCAGACTCAAAAAGATTCAGCTGGACCTCCTTTGTGTTGTCCAGCTTTCATGGTATCAGGAAGTATTATGTAATCTTCCAAGGAAGGGAAATATTCAATCGCATATCTAGCTGTGGTACCTATCAACTACAACAATGAGAATTTTGGCAAGATATTCCTAAAAAAACAATAATGGCTTGCCTTTTTTTTACACTAACCAATAGCTGCCTAATTAGACTTAATACCAACTGAATAGGAGGGAAATAAGCCTAGAACTGGAAATCTAACCAACTCCCTCATGTTAGTGAGGCCATGGCTCTCTCTCTCTCTCTCTCTCTCTCTCTCTCTCTCTCTCTCTCTCTCTCTCTCTCTCGGTATGTTTATTTATTTTATGAGTACAATGTGGCTGTTTTCAGACAAACCAGAGGGGGTCATCAAATTCTTTTATAGATGGTTGTGAGCCACCATGTGTTTGCTGTGAATTGAACTAAGTACCTCTATAAGACCAGTCAGTGCTCTTAACCACTGAGCCATCTCTCTAACCCCAAGGTCATGTTTCTTAAAACGGGAACCTACTACTGTCTCTTTACTAGACCATCATAATATGTAACTGCACTCTAAATACTTATTTTTATACACACAAGTAAGTATACATTTTACCCATTGTTCTAATTTTATGTGAACTAGACACAAGCAAAAAGTCAAGAGGAACTTTCAGTTGAGAAAACACCTTGATAATATTTGCCTGTAGACAAATTTGTAGTGCATTTACTGATTAATATGAGAAGGTCCATCTTATCATGTATGGTACTATTTCTGGGTATGTGCTCTGGAATGCTACTAAAATGCAAGCTGAACAAAACAGTAAAATACACTCCTCCATGGCCTCTGCATCAACTCCTGATTCCAGGTTCTTACACTCTTAGTGACCTTGCCCTGACTTTTCTCTGCAACGAAGTATGAGCAGACAGCTGTAAGATAAAAATAAACCCTCTACTTATTAAGTTGGTTTTGATCATGGTATTTCATCACAGCAACAGAAATCCTAACTAAAATGTGCACTATCAGAGAAGCTTCTCTTTATAGCAGAGATCACTACAGAAAATTAGTCACAATGCAGAGATCACTACAGAAAACTACAACTAGTAACAATGCAGAGATCAACAGATCCTACAAAATCCATTCCCAACAGATACTTGTAGAATGCAGTTCCTGCACCCAAGGCTCAGGAAACATCATGGAAAAGAATGGAAAGATTTCAAGAGCCAGAGAACCAAGAAGTCTGCTGTAAGATGGTGTCTCTCAGGACAGAGAAGCTGCACCTATGATACCTCAACAACATTGCTGCATAAACAAGACCTAAACAGTGGCAGTATCAACTGGCATTCTCACAAAGAGAAAAACATCAAAAGACCAAAACCCTAGGAAAAAATAAAGAGATAACTGATGGCTACTGAGAGGAGGCAATACCTCTCCCAGGGATGAGCTCTCTAACTGTTTATATTGGAAGGTGGTAACATGGGAGAGGTTAGAAGAAAGGGGAAAGATAAGGGGAGACGAGATGCAATTATATTTCAATGTTAAAATTAAATGCATATGTAACTGATTCACTAGAATCTTGGAAGGTAGCTCAGCAGTTATGAGCACTGGCTACTCTTCCAGAGAATCCAAGTTCAATTCCCAGTACCCACAGGGTAACTCACACCAAGCTGTAATTCTAGTTCTCTGGTATCAGACATTCTCTTGTGACCCCTGTGGGCACCAAGTATTCATGTGGCAAAACATGCATACATATAAAATTAAGACATTTAGTATATTCATTAAAAAGTGAGTTCCTCCTACAAAATGAATGTTAAACTGTGTCTTTTGATGGCAAAGACATAAAATCATACCGTAGACTGGTTGATACTTTGTACTTCAAGGCACAGCTCTAACTCCTTCTCAGTCATAGCCACTGTTTGCTCTCTGTTGCTGTTCTGACACTGGCCAAAGCAACATAAGAGATAAAAATGGTTATTTGAATTTCATTCCCACATAATACCTTAATACTGAAGATAGCTAAGGCAGAAACTCAAGACAGGATCCTAGAGGCAGGAACCAAGGCAAAAACTGTGGAGGCATGCTGCTTGCTGTCTTGCTCAGCTGCTTCTTTTACACATCCCAGGTCCATTTGCATGGCAATAGCACCACCCACAACCATCTGCTACCTCCCTCATAAGTCAGGAATCAATAAAATGCTACACAGATGGGTACATGGGCCAATATCATAAGGCATCCCTTTGTTTCACTTTTCATCTTCCTGAGTTTCTCTAGTTTCCATCCCATTAACAAAACTTAACCAGTGTTATATCTTTCATTAATGGACACACATATAAATATGTTCCAACCCCCACACATGGATAGAATGAACACATTAGTGATAGTTTCTCCACCATCAACACTTCAAGTACCATCAAAATGCACAAGATGTCATTCCTTTTAAACATAATGCTGATGAGTTAAGACCAAATTCCTTCTGCCCGCCATGTGAATTTCAAGTCCTAAGTTAGCTTCGTTTTGAGGTGTATGAAATTGCAGTGCTCTCCCCAAATGATAAAGCTCTGTGAAACAACTGGTGTGATATAAAGAGACTGACACCAAGCATCACAGCTTGATTTCACAGCACACCACATGGACTTTTTTCTAAAAATGAAGAGAATTTAGCATTTCCTTGATATTTGGGGCTATAACGCCATAACTATCCCACCTATACAGTGAGACTTTGAAAAGAGCAGACTGGCTGAAAACAAGAGATAATTTGCATGTGAAGATAAACAAACAGAAGTCTGCAGCATGCCACCTCTAAAAAAAATTTAGTTAATGTCTTTGCTTAAAAAGGAGGAGTAACCAAAATTCCAAGAGAGGTGGTAATAAGCGAGGAATGTAATATATTTTCCATTTTTTATATTCCTAATACATTTTATATAAACTGGACTTGACCTCAATATATGATCAATACTTTCTTTGAGGCTTCATTGGTTTAAAGTTTTCCCTGATCATAATAACATGTCATCACAGTATCAGGTTTTGTCTTTACATCACATGAGAGTCTATAGCCTCAAAATATATTCTCCCAGTAAGTAACTCTTGTCCTCCACAAGGGTTTTCTCCTCCTTATTCCTTGATTTTCACTCTACTTGCAGCCATATCCCACCCAATAGCCATCTCAAACTGCACACTCAAGTATAAACATTCATATGAACTACCAAAGTCAGTATCCTCAGACGCCTTCAATTCAGCTGTATGCATCCATATTTTCATTAATATTTAAGTCATTCAGGAGAATCTTTGCCTAAGACTTATCCTTAATAATATCAGAAGATTATGTAGGAAAGAGGTAAGAAAATGTCAATAGTATTCAGGGGAACTGATATTTAATACAGGGGACAAGACACTCATTCACACAGGCAGATGTATGTGTGCTTACATACACAAACATGGATGCATATATATATATATATAAGCATGAGCACATGATATATATATTTCAAAATATATTGCTTTTGTGATCAAAATAGATTTGTTTTCCCAGTTCTTTTTCAAAAATATATGAGTATGAATGCAAGAGAGACAGCTCAGTAGTTAAGATCAATGGCTGTTCTTCCAGAGGACATGGGTTTAATTCCGAGAACACATAAGGCTGATCACACTCATTAAGACCTCCAGTCTCAGAGGATTAAGTGCCCTCTTCTGGTTTCACTGGCACCAAGTATGCATGTGGTATACAAAAATACATTTAGCCAAAGTATCTATACAAAAAAAAAGAAATAAATGGTGTGTGTGTGTGTGTGTGAGTGTGTGTGTGTGTGTATGTGTGTGTGTGTGAAAGAGAGAGAGTGTGTGTGTGTGTATATAATTATCATTTCTAGTCAAGAGATGTGAAATACAAACAATGCCACTCTGTTTCAGGCCTTGTTCATGTAAAGAATATTCTGGGTCCAGGGAGTGGCACTATTTAAAGATATGGCCGGGTTGGAGTGGGAGTGTGCTTGTTGGAAGAATTGTGCTACCGTGGATGTGGGAATTAAGACCCTCATTCTTGGCTTCCTGGAAACCGGTCTTCTGTTTCCCTTTGGAACAAAATATTGGACTCTCAGCTCCTCTAGCATCGTGTCTGCCTAAATGCTGCCAGGCTTCTGCTTGATGATAATGGTCTGAACCACTAACCCTGAAAACCAGCCTCAATTAAATGTTGTCCTTATAAGCGTTGCCTTGGCCATGTTGTCTGTTCATAGCAATAATATTGCTCATCAGTTAAGAGCACTGACTGCTCTTCCAGAGGTCCTGCATTCAATTCCCAAGAACCACATGGTGGTTCACAACCGTCTGTAATGGGATCCCAGTGCTTTCTTTTTGGTGGGTCTAAAGACAGCTGCAGTGTACTTACATACATAAAAAATAAATTAATTAAAAATAAATATATAAAATAAACTAACATAAATGAGGTTGAGATAGAGCTATGTCACTTTCCTCATCAAAAAATTCATTTTATAGCTGAAGTAGCCACCCAATACCTCTTGTGACATTAATTCTAGCACTGAATCAAGAGTTTATCAACAGGGTGAACATTAAGAAACTTGGGGGCCAACAATAAGAAATCATGCCATCTGCTGAAAAATGTTAAAGCAATTACATTACTTAAAAAAATGGACTTGCTGTTTCTTTCATCGAGTTACCAACAATACAAAACAAAGTCTGATTAAACACTTCACACACCGCTAAGATAAGCTACTGCCACATAACCCTTCCACTTGGTTCCTAACAGACCCCAAAATGAAAGAAATTAATGTGAGAGATATAAGGTTCTAAATGGGTCAATGCTGAAGACGATTGCCTGTAATATCAGGCGCCCTCTATAATGAGTACCAGTGCATAGACTTTGAAATACTCATTCAGCAGAAGATTTTTTTAAACTTTCCCTGAAGAAATTATAAATTAAAAAAGTATAATAACCTCTGTACCCAGACCCCACTGGGAGAAAACCAGTCTCACAGGAATGCTGACACATCTGAGAGCACAGATGAGACCACCATCTCTGCTGAAATTCCTAGCCTAAGCAGAACTTACCCGTAGCCCTCAGGACACAGGATCCTACAAGCAGTCTGGGACAGGATCCTTCCATTACTGTCTGTGCCCTGAACTGAACCCGACCCTGCTGGGAAAGAGCTGGTCCCCTAGTCATGCTGAAACCCAGGCTTGCAAATGGGTCAAGCCAATGTCAAAATGAGCAAGACCAGCTAACACCAAGGATAAGCAGATATCGAGAGACAAGTCTAAGAGTCTAAGCAACAGAAACCAAAACCACTTGGCATCATCAGAACCCAGTTTCCTTACCACAGCAAGTCATGTATACCCAAACGCACCAGAAAAGCAAGACTCTGATTTAAAATCAAAACACATGAAGATGTTAGAGGACTTTAAGAAGGTCATAAATAACTCACTGAAAGAAATACAGGACAACACAGGAAAACAGGTAGAAGCCCGTAAGGAGGAAACACAAAAATTAAGCAGATGGGTGAAGGAATTGAACAAAACGATTCATGTTCTAAAACTGGAAATAGAAATAATAAAGAAATCACAAAAAGAGATGACCCTAGAGACAGAAAACCTAGGAAAAAGATCAGAAGTCTTGGATGCATGCATCACCAACAGAATATAAGAGATAGAAGAGAGAATCTCAGGGACAAAAGATATCATAGAAAACATTGAAACAATAGTCAAAGAAAAATGCAAAGTACACAAAAACTCTTAACTTAAAATATCCAGAAAATTCAGGGCACAATGAGAAGACCAAACCTAAAAATAATAGAAGAGAGTGAAGATTCCAAACTTAAAGGACCAATAAATATCTTCAACAAAGTTATAAAATAAAAATTCCCTAACCTAAAGAAAGAGATGCACCATGAAGTTACATGAAGCATACAGAAATCCAAATAGATTGGACCCGAAAAGAAATTTCTCTCATCACGTAATATTAAAAACAACAAATGCACAAAACAAAAAAAGAATATTAAAAAGGATAAGGGAAGAATGTCAAATAACATATAAAAACAAACCTATATAATCAAACCAGGCTTCTCAACAGAGACTATGAAAGCTAGATGATATTGAGCAGATGTCATACAGACCTGAAGAGAACACAAACGCCAGCCCTGGCGACTATATTCAGCAAAACTCTCAATTTCCATAGGTGGAGAATCCAAGATATTCTATGACAAAACCAAATTTACACAATATCTTTCTGCAAATCCAGCCCTAGAAAGGACAATAGATGAAAAACTTCAACACAAGAATGAAAACTTTACCCTGGAAAGAGCAAAAAAAAAAAAAGTAATCTTCTTTTAATAAACCCAAAAGAAGACAGCCACAAAAACATAATTTCACCTGTAACAACAAAAATAACATAAAATAAGAATCATTGGTCATCAATATCTCTCAATATCAATGGACTCAATTCTTCAGTAAAAAGACATAGACTATCAGATTGGATACATAAACAGAATTCAGCATTTTGCTGCATACAGGAAACTCATATCAGCAACAAAGACAGGCAGTAGTATGTCAAGGTAAAAGGTTGGGAAAAAAACGTTTCGAACAAATGGTCTCAAGAAAAAAGGTGCAATGGCCATCCTAATATTAAATAAGATAACTTTTCAATCAAAAGTCATCAAAAAGAACAAGGAAGAACACTTTATACTCATCCAGGGAAAAAGTCAACAAGATGAAATCTCAATAGTGTATATCTATGCTCCAAATGCAAGGGCACCCACATTCTTTTTTTTTCTTTTTTTTTTTAACTTTATTTTAAAAAACAAAGATAAAAGAAAAGAATTTTAAACATTTTTGCATAAATGTATACAAATACAATTGTGTCAGTGGTTGGTGTTTTTTTTTTTTTTTTTTTTAAGGTTTGATACACTGCATTAAGGTCTTACTATTTACAATGAGAAAAAGTACATGAAAAACAGGGTGTGGAAACCAACAGAATGGGAAAAGATCTTTACCAACACCACATCAGATAAAGGACTAATATCCAAGGTGTACAAGGAACTCAAAAAGCTAGACACCAGAGAATCAAAAAACCCTATTAAAAAATGAGGTACAGAGCTAAACAAAACGTTTTCAGTTGAGGAACACCAAATGGCCAAGAAACATCTGAGGAAGTGCTCAACATCCTTAGCCATCAGGGAAATGCAAATCAAAACAACCCTGAGATTCCACCTCACACCAGTCAGATTGGCCAAGATCCAAAACTCAGATGACAGCAGATGCTGGTGAGGCTGCAGAGAAAGAGGAACACTTCTCCACTGTTGGTGGGGTTGCAACCTAATACAACCACTCTGGAAATCTGTCTGGCGATACCTCAGAAAATTGGATATAGTACTACCTGAAGACCCAGCTATTCCACTTCTGGGCATATACCCCAGAGACACTTTAATACACAACAAAGATATATGCACCACAATGTTCATAGCGGCTCTATTTATAATAGCCAGAAGCTGGAAGGAACCCAGATGTCCTTCAGAAGATGAATGGATACAAAAATTGTGGTACATATACACAATGGAATACTACTCAGCCACCAGAAACAATGACTTAACCAAATTCTTAAGAAAATGGCTGCATCTAGAGAATATCATCCTGAGTGAGATAACCCAGTCACAAAAGAACACACATAATATGCAGTCACTGATAGTAGGATGCTAACCCCAGAGGCTTGCACTCCCCCAGAAACAACTCACAGACTGTATGAAGTCCAAGAAATAAAGAAAACAAAACAAAACAAAAAAAATATTTACAAAACAAGAAAACTTTAACTATTCCCATGTTACATTTTGTTTTACATGTACTTTAGCTCATTGTAACTATTAAGTTTTCAAGGCATACAATCAAACCTTGAAAAAAATCAAGTACTGACTAAAAATATATTCATATAGTTTTATGTAAAAATTATGTTAAAATCTGAAAAAAAGTACTGACAAAAAATGTATAATTTTAAGCAAAACAATGTTTAAAATCTGTACATTTTTCCTTGTTTTGTAAACTAAAGTTGTTCTATAAAAAAAGATATATATAGTTATATACAAATACAAATAAACTATAATCATAAATCTCTATAAATACAAAACAATAAACAAGTAATAATAAATCATGCAAAATACAAAAAAAAAAAAAAAAAGCAGGGTGTAACCCAGACTTTGTCAATGAATTTTTGGTGTGTAAGGATTGAGCATGACATTTTTTGTTTTGTTTTGTTTTTTCTTTTCTTTTCTTTTTTTCTTGAACTTCACACAGTCTGTGAGTTGTTTCTGGGGCAGTCTAAGCCTCTGGGCTTAGCATCTCACTATCAGTGACTGCATATTATGTCTGTTCTTTTGTGCTGGGTTATCTCACTCAGGATGATATTCTCTAGATGCAGCCATTTTCTTAAGAATTTGGTTAAGTCATTGTTTCTGATGGCTGAGTAGTACTCCATTGTGTAAATGTACCAAAATTTTTGTATCCATTCATCTACTGAAGGACATCTGGGTTCTTTCCAGCTTCTGGCTATTATAAATAGAGCTGCTATAAACATTGTGGTGCATGTAGTTTGTTGTATATTAAAGTGTCTCTGGGGTATATGCCCAGAAGTGGAATAGCTGGATCTTCAGGTAGTACTATGTCCAATTTTCTGAGGAATCGCCAGACAGATTTCCAGAGTGGTTGTATCAGTTTACAACCCTACCAACAGTGGAGAAGTGTTCCTCTTTCTCCACAACCTCGCCAGCATCTGCTGTCATCTGAGTTTTGGATCTTGGCCAATCTGACTGGTATGAGGTAGAATCTTAGGGTGGTATTGAATTGCAATTCCCTGATGGCTAAGGATGTCGAGCAATTCCTTAGCTGTTTCTCAGACATTCGATATTCCTCAATTGAGATCATTTTGTTTAGCTCTGTACCCCATTTTTAATAGGGTTGTATGATTCTCTGGTGTCTAGCTTTTTGAGTTCTTTGTATACTTGGATATTAGGCCTCTATCTGATGTGGGGTTGGTAAATATCTTTTCCCACTCAGTGGCTGCAGTTTTGTTTTCTTGACAATGTCCTTAGCCTTACAGAAACTTTGCAATCTCATTAAGTCCCATTTGTTAATCTTTGACCTTAGAGCTTAAGCCATTAGTATTTGGTTCAGAAAATTTTCTCCTATGCCTATGTGTTCTAAGGTTTTCCCTACTTTCTCATCTAATAGTTTCAGTATATCTGGTTTAATGTGGAGATCTTTGATCCACTTACACTTGAGCTTTGTACAAGAGATAAGAAAGGGTCTATTTTCATTCTTTTGCATGCTGAATGCCAGTTGGACCAACATCATTTGTTGAATAGGCTGTCCTTTTTCCATTGAAAGTTTATGGCTCCTTTGACAAAAATCAGGTGACCATATACGTGAGGGCTCATTTCTGGATCTTCTATTCTATTCCATTGTTCCACATGCCTATTTATATACCAGTGCCATGCAGTTTTCAGCACAATTGCCTTGTAATATAGCTTGAGGCCAGGGATAGTGATTCCCACAGATGTTTTTTTGCTGTTGAGGATGGATTTTGCTATTCTAGGTCTTTTGTTATTCCAGATGAAATTGCACATTGATCTTTCCAACTCAATGAAGAACTGGGTTGGAATTTTGATGGGGATTGCATTGAATCTGTAGATTGCTTTTGGTAGGATGGCCATTTTTAAAAAGGTTGATCCTTCCAATCCATGATCATGGGAGATCTTTCCATTTTGTGAGATCTTCCTCGATTTCCTTCTTTAGAGGTTTGAAGTTCTTGTCATGCAGGTCCTTCACTTGCTTTGTTAGAGTCACACCAAGGTATTTCATATAGTTTGTGACGATTGTGAAGGGTATATTTTCCCTAATTTCTTTCTCCACATGTTTGTCCTTTGAATATAGGAAGGCTACTGATTTGTTTGAGGTAATATTTTATTCAGCCACTTTGCTGAACTTGTTTATCAGCTGTAGGGGTTCGCTGGTGGAATTTGTGTGGTCACTTACGTACACTATCATGTCATCTGCAAAGAGTGAAGATTTTACTTATTCCTTTCCGATTTGTATCCCCTTGATCTCCTTTTGCTGTCTAATTGCTTCAGCCAGGACTTCCAGTACTATGTTGAATAGGTAGGGAGAGAGTGGACAGCCTTTTCGAGTCCCTGATATTAGTGGGATTGCTTCAAGTTTCCCACCGTTAAGTTTGATGTTGGCTGTTGGTTTGCTGTATATTGCTTTTATTATGTTTAGGTATGGACCTTGGATTCCTGTTCTTTCCAGGACTTTTAACATGAAGGGGTGTTGAATTTTGTAAAATGTTTTCTCAGCCTCTAGTGAAATGACCATATGATTTTGTTCTTTGAGTTTGTTTATATGGTGGATTTCATTGATGGATTTCCTTATATTAAACCAGCCCTGCATTCCAGGGATGAAGGCTACTTGGTCATAATGAATGATCATTTTGATGTGTTCCTGGATTCGGTTTGCAAGGATTTTGTTGAGTATTTTTGAAATCAATGTTCATAAGTGAGATTAGTCTGAAGTTCTTTTTCCTTGTAGGGTCTTTGTGTGGTTTAGGAACGAGGGTTATTGTAGTCTCAAAAAAATGAGTTAGGTAGTATTCCATCTGATTCTATCTTGTGGAATAGTTTGGAGAGTATTGGTGTTATGGTCGCAATAAATGTCTGATAAAATTCTGCACTGAACCTGTCTGGACCTGGGCTTTTTTTGGTTGGGAGTCTTTTCATGACTTCTTCTATTTCTTTATGTGTTATGGGATTATTTAGATAGTTTACCTGGTCCTGGTTTAACTTTAGGATCATGTATCTGTCTAGGAATTCATCCATTTCCTCCAGATTTTCCCACTTTGTGGAGTATAGTTTTTTGTAGTAGGATCTGATGATTTCTTGAATTTCCTCAATTTCAGTTGTTATGTCTCCACTTTCCTTTATGATTTTGTTAATTTGTATACTCTGTCTTTGCCCTCTAGTTAGTCTGGCTAGAGGTTTATCAATCTTGTTGATTTTCTCAAAGAACCAGCTCTTGGTTTTGTTGATTCTTTCAATGGTTCTTTTTGTTTCTATTTGGTCTATTTCTGCCCTAATTTTGATTATTTCTTGCCATCTACTCTTCTTGGGTGTATCTGCTTCCTTTTGTTCTAGAGCTTTTAGCTGTGCTGTCAAGTTGCTGATGTATGCTCTCTTTCGTTTTGGAAGTGCTCTCAGGGCTATGAGTTTTTCTCTCAGTACTGCTTTCATTGCATCCCATAGGTTTGGGTATGTTGTGTTTTCATTTTCATTGAATTCTAGAAAATCCTAATTTCTTTCTTTATTTCTTCTTTGCCCCTACTATGGTTTAACAGAGCCTTGTTTAGTTTCCATGAGTATGTGGGCTTTTTGTTGTCTTTGTTGTTGTTAAAGACCAGCCGTAGACCATGGTGATCTGAGAGGTTGCATGGCAGTATTTTAATCTTCTTATATCAATTGAAGCTCGTTCTGTGTCCAATTATGTGGTCAATTTTAGAGAAGGTGTCATGTAGGGGGCACCCACATTCATAAAGCAAAACAAACAAACAAACAAAACCTTACTAAAGCTCAAAGCACACATTGCAACTAACCAAATAATAGTGAAAGACTTCAACTCCTCACTCTCATCAATAGACAGATCATGACTACAGAAACTGAAAAGAGACACAGTAAAACTATCAGAAGTTTTGAAACAAATTCATTTATCAGACAACATAGGATATTTCATCCAAAAACAAAGAATATACCTTCTTCTCGGTATGTCATGGCACCTTCTCCAAAATTGACCTTATAGTCAGTCATAAAATAGGTCTCAACAGATACAAGAATACTGAAATAGTCCCATGCATTCTATCAGACCAATATAAGATAAGGCTGGTCTTCAATAATAACCACAACAACAAAAAGCCAATATACACATGGAAGTTAAACAATGCTCTACTCAATGATAGCTTAGTCAAGGGGAAAAAAAGAAAAAAATCCCTTTTTAGAATTTAATGTAAATGAAGGTACAATATATCCAAACTTATGAGATACAATGAGAGTAGTGCTAAAAGGAAAAACAAAAGCTCTGACCACCTCCAAAAAGAATATGTAGAGAGCATACACTAACAACTTTATAGCACAACTGAAAGCTCTAGAACAAAAAGAAGCAGATACACCCAAGAGAAGTAGATGGCAGGAAATAATCAAACACAGAGCAGAAATCAACCAAATAGATACAAAAAGAACTATACAAAGTATCAACAAAACCAGGAGCTTTTTTTTTTTTTTTTTGAGAAAATCAACAAGATTGATAAACCCTTAGCCAGACTAACCAGAGAACACAGGGAGAGTATTCAAATTCACAAAATCAGAAATGAAAGGGGAGACATAACAACAGAAATTGAGGAAATTCAAGAAATCGTCAGATCTCATTACAAAAACCTATAATCAACAAAACTAGAAAATCGAGGAAATGAACAATTTTCTAGACAGATACAGGGTACCAAAGTTAAATCAGGATAAGATAAACCATCTAAACAGCCCCATAAGCCCTTAGGAAATAGAAGCAGTCATCAAAAATCTCCTAACCGAAAAAAGCCTAGGACCTGATGGGTTTAAGTGCAGAATTCTATCAGACCTTCATAGAAGACCTAATGCCAATACTCTCCAAACTATTCCACAAAATACAAACAGAGGATATACTACCCAGGGATCAAGTAGGCTTCATCCCAGGGATACAGGATAGTTCAATGTCATCCACTATATAAACAAACTCAAAGAAAAAAAATCACATCTTTTCTCTAGATGCTAAAAAAAAAAAAAAAACATTTGACAAAAATCCAACACCCCTTCATGTTAAAATCTTAGAAAGGTCAGGTTTTCAAGGTACATACTTAAACTTAGTAAAAGCAATATACAGCAAACCAGTAGCCAGCTTCAAACTAAATGGTGAGAAAATTGAAGCCATCCCACTAAAATAAGGGACTAGACAAGGCTGTCCACTCTCTACTTACCTATTCTATATAGCACTTGAAGTACTAGCCCTGGAGCAATAAGAAAACAAAAAAAGGTCAAAGGATACACACTGTAAAAGAAGAAGTCAAAACATCACTATTTGCAGATGACATGATAGTATACTTAAGTGACAACAAAAATCTCACCAGAGAACTTTTACAGCTGATAAAAACATTCAGCAAAGTGACTGGATATAAAATTAACTCAAGCAAATCATTAGCCTTCCTCTACACAAAGGACAAACACGTTGAGAAAGAAATTGAAGAATCGACACCCTTCACAAAAGCCACAAAGAATATAAAATAGTTTGGTGTGACTCTAACCAAGCAAGTGAATGGTCTGTACAACAAGAACTTCAAGTCTCTAAATAAGGAAATTGAAGAAGGTATCAGAAGATGAAAAGATCTCCATGCTCATGGATTGGAAGGATCAATATTGTAAAAATGTCCATCTTGCCTAAGGCAATCTATAAATTCAATGCAATCCCCATAAAAATTTCAACTCATTCTTCATAGAATTAAAAAGAGCAATTTGTAAATTTATTTGGGATAATAAAAAACTCAGGATAGCAACAACCATTCTCTACAATAAAAAACATCTAAGGAAATCATCATCCCTGAACTCAATCTGTATTACAGAACAATTGTGATTTAAAAAAAAAAAACTGCCTGGTATTGGTCCAGAGCCAGGCAAGTAGACCAATGGAATAGGATAGAAGACCCAGAAATGAACGCACACACCTATGGTCACTTGATTATTGACCAATAAGCTAAAACCATTCAATGGAAAAAGGATAACCTCTTCAACAAATGGTGCTGGTTCAACAGGCAATCAGCATGGAGAATGCAAATCAATTTTTCTTATCTTCTTGTACAAAGCTCAAGTTCAAGTGGATCAAATACCTCCACATAAAACCAGGTACACTGGAACTAATAGAACAGAATGTGGGAAAAATCTTAGAACACATAGGCACAAGAGAAAATTTCCTGAACAGAACATCAGTGGCTCATGGGACCTCATGAAATTGCAAAGTTTCTGTAAGGCTAAGGACACTGTCAAAAAGACAAAATAGCAACAACAGATTTGGAAAAGATCTTTACCAATCCTACATCTGATACAGGGCTAGTATCCAATATAAACAAAGAACCCAAGAAGATAAACCCTAGAGAAAAAAATAATCCTATTAAAATTGGGGTACAGAGCTACACAGAGACTTGTTAACTGAGGAATATCAAATGGCTGAGAAGTCATCAGTGAAATGCAAATAAAAACAACTCTAATATTACACCACGCACCAGTCAGAATGGCTAAGATCAAAAACTCAGGTGAGAGTACATGCTAGTGAAGATGTGGAGAAAGAGGAATACTTCTTCACTGTTAGTGGGATTGTCAACTGGTACAACCACTCTGGAAATCAGTGTGGTGGTTCCTCAGCAAACTGGACATAGTACTACCTGAGGAACCAGCTATATTACTTCTGGGCATATACCCAAATGTAGCTTCAACATCTAACAAGGACACATGTTCAACAATGTTTATAGCAGCCTTATTTATAATAGACAGAAGCTGGAAAGAGCCCAGATGTCTCAACAGAGAAAGGAATACAGAAATTGTGGTACATATACACAATGGAGTACTACTCAGACATTAAAAACAATGTTTAGGATATTCCTAGATAAATGGATATAACTTGAAGCTATCATCCTGAGGGAGGTAACCCAATCACAAAAGAGCACTCATGATATGCACTCACTTATAAGTGGATATTAGGCAAAAACAAAAACAAACAAACAAACAAGCTTGGAATACCCAAGAGACTATCCACAGAACATATGAAGCTCAAAAACAAAGAAGACCAGAATGTGGATGCCTCAGTCCTTCTTAGAAGGGAGAACAGAACAGGGAGGAAATCAAGGTAAATACAGGATGAAGGACTGAAGAGAAGATCTACAGAGGCTGCCTCATCTGGAGAACAACCCCATATGCAGCCACCAAACCCAAGCACTAATGCTGATGCCAAGAAGTGTTTACCAGGAACCAGACATGGATGTCTCCTCAGAGTCTCTCCCAAATTCATATAGACACAGTTGAGAATGCTTACAGTTAAACCTCAGACTGAACACAGGGACCCAAATGAAAGAGCTAGAGAAAGGACTGAAAGATCTGAAAGGTTTCTACACTCATGGGAATAACAGCATCATCTACCAGCCAAGGCACCCAGGTGGAGCGGGTGATTGGGAGAGGGAGCACCTTCATGGAAGCAAGTTCAGAGGGAGGAAGGAGGGGAGTGGGGTGGAAGGGTATAACATTTGCAATGTAAATACAGAGAATATCCAATAAAATTGGAAAAAAATCACATGATAGCAGATGCTGGAGATGATGTGTAGAAAGAGGAACAATTGTTGGTGTGATTGCAAGCTGGTATAACCACTCTGGAAATTAATCTGAAGGTTCCTCAGATAATTGATTATAGTACTACCTAAGAACCCAGCTATACTACTCCTGGGCATATGCTCAAAAGATGCTCCAACATACAACAAGGACACATGCTCCACCATGTTTATAGCCCTCTGATTTAAAATAGCCAGGTTCTGGAAAGAACTCAGATGGCCTTCAACAGAAGAATGGATACAGACAACTTGATACATTTACACAATGGAGTACTACTCAGCTGTTAAAAACAAGAACTTTATGAAATTCTTAGGCAAGTGGAAGTATCTAGAAAATATCATCCTGAGTGAGGTAACCCAGTAAAAAAAGAACACACATGCTATGTACTCACTGATAAGTGGATATTATCCCAAAAGCATAGAATAACCAAGATACAATTCACAGACAATATGAAGCTCAAGAAGTATAACCAAAGTGTGGATACTTGAGACCTTCTTAGAAGGGAAAACAAAATATTCTCAGGAGAAATATGGAGAAAAATATTGAAGCAGAAACTGAAGGAAAGGCCATCTAGAGACTGCCCCATGGGGGGGATCCAGCCCATATTCAGCTAACAAACACAAACTATATTGCTGATGCCCAGAAGTGCATGCTAACAGGAGCCTGATGATAGCTGTCTCCTGAGAGGCTCTGCCAGAACATAACAAATACATAAGTAGATGCTTGCAGCCAACCATAGAACTGAGATTGGAGTTCTTAATAAAGGAGTTAGAGGAAGAATTGAAGGAGCTGAAGGTGTTTGCAACCCCATAAGTACAACAATAGCAATGAACCAGAGTTCTCAGAGATTAACCACTATCCATAAACACCTGGATGAACCCATGACTCCAGCTGCACATATATCAGAGGATGACCTTTTTAAGCATCATTAGGAAGAGAAGGCCTTGGTCCTACCAAGGCTTGATGCTGCAATGTAGGGTAATGTCAGGATGGGGAGGTGAGTGGGGGTCAGTGGGTAGGAGACACTTCCATAGAAAGAGGGAAATGGGAATGAAATAGGGAGTTTATGGAGGACAACCCAGGGAAGGGGGTAGCATTTAAAATGTAAATAAAATATATTCGTTGTAAAAAGAAAAAGAAAGAAACATATACCAAATAAAATAAATATGTAGATATGCAAAAAGAAAAAAAAGTATAATATCAAGAATGTGCATAGACAATAGTTATTCTTTTTGTTTTTCATCACAAAGCACAACCTGAGATTAAAGCAGATCTTAGAAATATTAGTATACAGAATGGCTATCACAGAATGATAGAGGTTTGCCTTAAAATCCGTATGATGAAGCAGATACATTCAATACCTTGTTCATGAAGCTATATAAATGAAAAAATAACAAAAACATTAGCCAGAGACTCTGATGAGTGGAAAGATAGCCATCTTAATAGACTTAGTGTATGCTTTTCTTGTCGTTAAGATTGTCATTAGTAAGCAACCAGCACCGACAAGCTGCGTTTTGTAGATTTCGAGGGCTAACAGCAATAGGATGTGGGTGGTCCTTATTGTTCCTCAACGTATTTTTTAATCCACCCTTGAAGAACCATGTGGGTAGACAGGTGTCGGGGTTAAAAATTCATATGGTATGTGATAGGATTTGGGTGAGGAAATGGAGCAGAAGGGATGGACATTTTAACAGCTTGTGGGGTTTTATAAGTGGAAAGGAAAGGGGGAACATATTTCCTCCATTGGGAAAATCCATTGAAATATGTAGTTGTGCAGTGAAAAACCAAAATCTAATTTCTTCCAAGAAAAACTTTTGAAAAAGAAATAATACACTAGAGGGCTAAAAGACTATGCAAAACTGGGGTGTTCTTCACGGAACTTTCTAGTTAATAATAACCGATTAATTATATGCCAATGTGGGGCAGGGAGAAAAGGGGGACAGACTCCTGTTATAATCCATTTTTAAACAGGCACCACATTGACACATTTAGTCAACAAATAATTATTGTGATTGAGGGTACATATTAAAAAATCTGACTACAGGCTGTGGAGAATGCAAACTTTGGTCTTTAAAAATAAGTTCTGCTCTTGTGTAAGTTGTAAAGAAGAAACAATACAAGAATAAGTATCTGCACAAGATGCATTTGGGTAGGAGTTTCACATGGGGAATTTGTGACTGAAACAATGACGCAAAAATGTGCATGATTTTATCTCCCCTGTACAAAAAAGGGGAAGGCTCAGAGGAGCTCAAACATTGTAAAGCTGTTATAAAATAAAGATAACACTTGTCCTTTGATTCATTTGAATGTTACTAATAAATAAGTGCCAAGTTCAAATGAGGAATCTATGACATCATAATGTAAAATAACTTGACATTTGAGGTATATGTGAATGTCATAGATAGATAACAATTGATAAATGATAGGTAGATGGAAGCTGTAGGGTAAAAAGGAAGGAAGGAAAAAATGAAGATAGAAAGGATAGAGGGAGGAAAGGAGGGAAGGAGAAAGGGAGGAAAGGAAGAAGGGAATGAAGCAAAGAAGAGAGAAAGAAAAGAAAAGGAAACAAAGAAGGAAAGAAGAGAAGAAAGAAAAATTGATATAGATAGATATTAGATAATAGATTGATTATTTACAGAAAGACGAAAATAGATGCAAGATATACACATGATAAACAGAAGATAGATACATAGATATAGAGAGATAGAGGATAGATAGCTAATAGATGTTATGAATACATAAAAGACACATATATAGACATTACTTTTCAATGCACTATTTTATTATAATATTTTAATTATTACCACTACTCCAATGAATAGCCTTAAATATGTAAAATTATTGATGAGTTTGTTGATGATACAGTATGTTTCTTGGATGCAGCAGAAGAATGAATCCATAACCTATTTATGCATCCATTCTGTTAGTCTGTGCAAAATTGCAAAATTAACACCATTACAGTTGAGGGATATCGATGAGCATTATTTGTTAATTCCTGTTATATTGTTGTTGCTGCTGCTGTAGGTTTGGTGGTGATGGTGGTGTGCATGTGTACATTCATGTATGTGTGTGTGTGTGCATGTGCACATGCACATGTTTTCCCTCTTTTGATTTCCTTGTCTGAGATTATGTATTCTTTGTACTTTCTTATGTGAGGTTGCCCTCTTTAGGTTGCAGTTTTTTTATTAACCTTTACTAAGTCTAGCTGTGTAAACAAATATTACCTAAATCTGGTTTTATCATGGAATGTTTTATTTTAGGCATCTCCTTTAGTTTAGGAAAATTTTTCTTCTGTGATTGCTGAAAATATTTTCTGGGCCTTTCACCTGGTTTTCTCCTCCTTCCTCCATTTCTATCATTATTATTTTTCATCCTTTAAGGTGTTTCAGATTTTCTAGATGCTTTGCATCTGGCAGCGTTTAGATTTAACATTTTTGTTGACTGGTGTATCCATTTTTTCTGACATATCTTCAACCCCTGAGGTTCTCTCTTCCATCTCCTGTAGCCTATTAGCGAGACTTAGCTCTGGGGTTTAATTTAAGTTCCTAAATTTTTCATTTCCAGATTTCCCTCAGTTTGATATTTTTAATTGACTCTATTTCCACAGTTCTGGTATTAAATTGGTTTATTCATTACTTTTTATTCTATTTCTTTTCATAGGTTTGTTCTAATGATTTTTCATTTTCTCTTTAAGGATCTCTATCTCATATGTAATGACTATTTTAAGGTTTCTTCCTTGTTCTTTAGCCTATGTTAGAATGCTCAGGCCCTGCTGTGGTAGGGTTTCTGGTCTTTGATGGAAAGATATTGCTCTGACTATTCCTGAATGGGTTTTTACAGTGACTTCTAGGCATTTGGTTTGCTGATATCTGGTCTTGCCTTTGTGAGCTGTGTGTATTTGTTCTTGGTTTCTGTTTCTTCTCTGCTTAGAAGAGTGTGCTTGCTGTGCATTCTCTGGTAGGAGAATCTTATGGGTTCCTGATATGTGAGGCCACTGGGGGTTCCAGATAAAACATACTTCTACATATTGGAAGCTACAAATCTAGGAATGGAGATGGACTAGCAGGAGAGTGAAGAGGTCCACAAGAGGGAAGAAAACAGGATGTTGTACCAAGACCTGCTTAGTATCCTAGAAATCAGGGCTGAGAGTGAGCAGAGGTGGAGGAGATTTCTGCTACCAATCTGGGAATGATACTGGCAGATTGGACTAGAAGGAATGGAGGGAAGGGTGAAGGTCTGCAGTTAGTCTGCCTGCTTTGCTGGCTGAAGTGGTCTGTAAGGTTCCTGAGGAATTCCTGTTGGAGTTTGGGGGATGTGATAAAGGAATGAGTGAAGAAAGGAAGTTGGGAGGGGATAGATCTGTGATTCGCTGGAGTTGGTGTGGGGGAGGCTGCCGTGTAAGTGGGGATGAGACTGGAGGATGGGAGTTAGACAAAAGGATGGATAGATGAAGATCTGCTGTTAGTCTACCTGCTTCTCTGATTGGAGTCTCTCTGGGTTATTATGAAGTATTCAGAACAATATTGTTAACTATCATTACTCTATTGTAATACAACCCCAGAATTCTGTGCCCACTAACCAACCTGATCTTAGTCAGCCTTTTCCTACCCTACATAACACTGTCATGACTGTGGCCCACCACCTCTTTTAACCCATGATGCACAGCATAAACTAGATCACCTTACTTCTCCCGCTTCTTTTTTTTTTTTTTTAGTTATAATTACATGCAGTATGAAAATGTTTCTCACTTGTATGGGGGTCTCAAGCCCTTCAGAGCTTGAAAGACCATTGCACAGGTATCACCTATCAGAAATCTACAGTTCATAACTTGCAGCAAAATTACAGTTGTGAAGAAACAACAAACACGATTTTATGGCTGGAGGGTGCATCACAGCAACATGAGGATCTATATTAAAGGTCTACAGCATTAGGAAGGTTGAGAACCACTAATGTATGGTAACAAACCTCCGTACCATGAACATTGGGCCGCCCCTAACAATCATCCATAAATCAATCTTCATCCATAAATCACTCGTGAAATTTTAACATGTATTAAGTTCCAAAAAACTGTTAACTTTTTCCCATAAATAGAAATACAAGTTACATTTCCTGTTCAAAATGTAATAAAACTACGAATTAACAACCCAAACCCTTTTATTTCCTCTTTACATACAATATCTTCATTTAATTCAAAAACCATACTTTGGGCCAAGAGGATATCACAAAAACAAAAGGATTAGAAAGAAAGACCCCTTTGCCTAAAACAAGAAACGCAAGACTTCTAAGAGTCAAACTACTCATATGTTTTTCAGAAGATCCTGAAATGCAACTTCAAGCCTAATAAAGCAAAAAGTTGGGTATGGGAGGAGAAAATGGAGTTGGGATATTACAAGCGCCTAAGAAATTGGGACATTCTAATGAAAATTTAAAAGGACTTTTGGGCTCCATTCTTTCTGCTGCTGTAATGCTATTAGACAGAGGAAGACCCAGAAACTCCAGGGCCATATGAGCCATGGATACAGCCACATTGGTTAGTATCCCAAACATCCAGGAGACCACAGGAATACAGGAGGCATGTATCACTGCGGGATGAACTTTATCAAATACCATCCAGGGTACTTCAGGAAAATTGGTCTGAGGCATTGCTACTTGAAGAGGAATAAGAGCTTCTGCCCAACTGTCAACCTGGATAAATTGTGGACAAATAGATAAATCAGTGAACCAACATGGGTCAGTGCTGCAAAAATTAACAATATTGGAGCTGCTCCCATCATTGATATTGTGTGATTGGGCTACTACAAAGTTCTAGAAAAGACAAATCTCCCTAAGGACCTGTCACCTTGAAGGCCAAGTACTTTAACAGAAGAGCTGAAAAGATGATAAAGGGTGTTAGAGGCGCTTGTAGCCTAGTGGCTTGAAGCCACTCAGGAGGTTAAATTAAATGTGAACAGTTTTGAAAAAAAAAAGACATAAAAATAAATTAAAGCATATTTGGAACCTGAAGTTAGGACAGGAAATAATAATGCTTGGAAAAGCCAGGTCAGGACACAAAGTTCAAATTGTCAGGAATTGTCTTTTATTTTTGTTTCTTTCCATTTTTTTTATACACGGAACAACGATGTTTGCCTTTATCCACCAAGACTGACCATGAAACAAAAGACTGTGATATGAAATGTGTATAGTACACTCAAGAATACAGTTAGGTAGAGTTTGGGTCACTTTAGTACTGTGTTTTACTTTGCTTTCTCTTTTCTGTAAAAGCCAGATGTGGCACACACCTATAACCCCAGCATTTATGCATCTGAGAGCAAAATTATGAGTTAGATGCCAGCCAAGACTGTATTATCAACATAAAGGTTTGTTTGCAAAAGACAATTGAAAATTTCAAATCCAAACATCTGTGAATTTAACCAGACAGTAGAGCACGCTTATCCAAATATTCAGCCTAAAAAGAACATGGAACCAGAAACTCACCCGTACCCTTCACTTTCACACTTAAGACTAGGTCATTTTTAAAGAAGCATTGTTCTGTAACACAGTTAAAATCCAGTACTGTAACACAAGCATAAATACTATTTTGGAGTTTAAAGTTGATGGTGCAAGCATTTATAAAATGTGCTATACACAGTTACTAGTGCTAGGATGAGTCCAGTCCATAGAGAAATAATGAAGAGATCAATTCCCAGAACACTCATAGGAATGCTAGGCACAAACACACAAGCGTGCACACACACACACACACACACACATTACTACTACTACTACTACTACTACTACTACTACTACTACTACTACTACTAATCAACATAAAATAAAAAAAAGATTTTGGATTTTGAAACTCAAAGACCACAAGCACTTCTTAGTAACTTCAGAGAATTTATTTCCTTCCTTTTGGTGAAAATGCCTCAAAATGTCACCCCATGTATAAAGCTCTATTAAAATACTGGTGGTATTTTGACTGAATTGATATAGCACCACAATGTGCCTTGTATTGCTGTGAGATCTGCGAATGTTATAACTCTCACCTTCCTTTGTGTGGAGCTGTCATGGCAGAATCAGTGCTTTGCTCACACTATTTCCACATTTACAGACACACGCCATTCATTTGTAGCCATTTGCCTTTAAACTGTGTGCAGAGGAACAATGGAAGGCAAGTTTTGCCCTGCAATCATTTTTAAAGAACATATTTTAAGCCATATCCACAGAAATTCGCAAAGCTTTAAGAAGAGGGGGAGAAAAATAATGTTTCCTCAGCTTAGCTATACCAAATAAGAAAACTCATACATAAAACATTGCAGAAGTAATACAGCTTTAGTTCAATCTGTAATTTGTGAGCTATCACAGACTTTCTGACTTGGCACCACTCGGAATGTTCACAAAATGTCATTGTAAAGGTTTGAGAGGACTCTCCAAGGACCAATTAAAGAAAGGGAGAACCAGGAAAGATTGTTCTCCACAAAGAAAAGCAGGAAGAATGGCTTAGGGTAAATGTGGCTTCCCAATTTTCTTATTTTGCTGGTGAATAGAAAAACATGAGCCCAATGCAAATAAGTGTGGTCACCCTCTTGTCCAGTCACTTGTTTATGGTCATTAAGAGGGTGACTTCTTGCAGTCCATTCTGGTCATGTTTTCTCTAAAACCTAACTGCCCTCCAGCCCCAAACACTTAAACAAAATTATTGGTTGCATTGCTCCACAACCATGTGGGGTGTGTGTGTGTGTGTGTGTCTGTGTGTCTGTGTGTGTGTGTGTATGTGCCTGTGTGTGTCTGTGTGTGTGTCTGTGTGTGTGTGTCTGTGTGTGTGTGTCTGTGTGTGTGTCTGTGTCTGTGCATGTATGTGTGTGTGTATGTGCGTGTGTGTGTGTGTGTATGTGCGTGTGTGCACATGCAGTGCACATGTGTACATCCATATATATATATAACTGATACTCATTTAATTGACAGAAAAAAAACAAAAGAAATTAGAGATTTGTCTTGGAAAATACAAACAGAATAGACTTCCTTGTTCTGTTTAGTATTGCTGATATATTCTTAATATTATATACTAATTATGCACAATAATAGGTTTATTGTAACATTTTTATGCCTACATATAATTTTAGTCAATTAGTAAACTCCCTCATCCTCTCTCTTCCTATTCACATGCATACTGTTTCTTTCCCTTTTCCCAACTAATTTTTCTTCTATTTTCATGTCTCCTTTTATTTTCATGGGGTGTGACTGTAATCCAAAGAGTTTAGCTAGTCACTCACAAAAGCATGAGTGTGAGGTTGTTTGTGAGATAATAAACCAGTTTCTATATCATCAAAGAAAATGTCTCATTATCCTCCTCCCAGCCGATAAGTGCTGGTAAATTCTCAGGTGGGTGGGGTCCCAATTATACCCTCTCCCTACAAAAACACAGAAATTTTGAGTACCTTTCCAGGTGGGGAGATGTAGTACCATGGTGGATGGGCATGTCACGGTGTACACATGGAGGTCAGAGAACAACTTAGTGTACTCAGTCTACTTTCAATTTCACACGTATTCCAAGGATCTAAGTCAGGTATTGGTGAGCATGTGAGTGCTTTTATCTGCTAAGCCACTTCACCAGCCCCAAGGCACAAGAAACTTTACGAACTGTTCTTCATCAACCTAAATTCATTACCAACCACCAATGTTGTGTTTAATATAGTATATATTTTAACTTCCAAACCAATGTGTGAAGTGTGTAACAGGCTTTCAAAAGCTGAGTCACTCATTTATTGTCTCACTGGGGTAGTTGAATCATAGCTTTCTATTACATCTTTCAAACAAACCCTTTCCTGGTCTCCCTATGTATTCTTCACCCAAATGTAATGGACATTAGTGGATTTTTACATTCAAACAGAAAGCTCCTGTATGTTATTAATAGCGCTTCTTGTCACTCAGTAGGTTCAGTCAGACTGTGAATGGGAGAGGTTATCAAATAGGTAACAATATTGGCAGGTGAACAGGTTCCTTCCCTTAGCCTACCTACTTTAATGAGTTCAAAACTTAGGAATTCTTCTTTCTGAACTCTTCTGTATTTTGCATCATGCTTGGAGATAAAGAAAACTTCTCCAGCCACTGTTATAGCATAACAAGGCTAGATTGCAAGGAAACTGGAGCTCTTTTGTATGCGAGTTCTCCTTTTCTGGCTATGCTCTTGCTTCTGTTTTGCTTTTCTTGTTTGCTGTCTTAACCTCTGAAGGAAATCAGAAAAGTTTCAGTTCTCGAAAGGGATAAGAAATTAAGCAAAACAGAATATCTTAATGCCAGGTAGGACTAGAGTAACAAATAATAAATTACTGTGGGGTCTTGGGTTAAATGACACCTTCCTCTGTGGGCCATTAAGAGATTTTTTTTTAATTCACAAATTCAAAGTACTCAGCCATGTCCCTTGAAACAATTTGCCAGCCATCTATGAGACCCAATTAGTGATTTGTCAAACTGAAGGTCTTGTGTTTGTTTATTTGTTTGTTAGTCTATTAAAGGAATTATGTATTCATTTTGGCTTTGATAATCCATAATTCTACTTCTAAACAAATTCTTGATAACCACTTATAGTGTAGATATACTGAGATATGAAATACAAAGTTAACAATCCTTTCCTTAAGCTATCCAGAAACTGCCCTACCTGGTGATCCAGCCCATCTGCAGATACCAAACCCAGACAATATTGCAAATGCCAAGAAGCGCTTGCTAAGAGGAGCGTAGTACGGCTGTTCCCTGAGAAGTTCTACCAGCACCTGACCAATACAGATGCAGATACTCATGGACAACCATCACACTGTACAATGAAGAAAATAGGGGAAGGACAGGAGCAGCTGAAGGAGATTGCAATCCCATAGGAAGAGCCACATTATCAACCAACCAGACCCCCCGAGTTCACATGGACTAAACTACCAACCAAAGAATACACATAGAGGAACTCGTAGCTCAATCTGCATATGAAGCAGAGGATTGCCTTATCTGGTATCAATAAGGAGGGAAGGCCCTTGGTCCTGTGAAGGTTTGATGCTCCAGCCTAAGAGAAGTCTAGGGCAGTGAGGTGGGAGTGGGTGGGTGTATGGGTAGGTAGGTAAGCTCCCTCATATAACCAGGGGAGGGGAGATGGAATAGAGGATTTTCAGCAGGGAAACCAGGAAGGGAGATAACATTTGAAATATGTAATGCAAATAAATAAACTATCCAGTAAAAATAAACAACAAACTTTTCCTTAATGAGTCTTTATATTTTATTTTGCTATGACCAAGTGGTCCATAAAAGGTTGTATTCTTGGTCATGGTGTAGTAACACCATTGTATATTCCTCTTTTGGACAAAATGTCAATTCAATTGTCTTCTTAGTTAACTTACTGAAGACAGGTGGTGAAGCCCAACTTGGTAGACATGCCAGAAGCAGGTCTCTGACCATAGTACCTCCAACTGCAGGACTGGAAAATTGGGTAAGTGAAAAGAACATATTTAGGGAACCATTCACCTGCAGCAAATTTAACTCCAGATGAAGATGAAATATTGAATGGGATTCCATACAACTTCTAGAGTCTTTATTCCAGGAAGTTCTTTTTCTTATCATTTTTCTACAGCTATCATCTGCTGCTTTTGCCTCTATTTGGTGAACAAAAGCAGGAAAAATGAGTATTTAGACTTTGTTTTATAGTGTTGGAAAATTCTGACCCTAACTAAAATAATCTTGGCAGAATTTTTAGGATAGTAAGAGATTACTGACAAGGCACCCAAAAACTGAATTCAAGGATTAACTCTAAATAAGATCAATAGGAGAGAACACATACTAGTGATAAGGGACAGTCAAGATACCAAGATCAGAGGGTTAATGGATGGTGTCTTCAGAGAACATTAACATGAGAAGAACTTGTCACAATTGAAACAAAATCATGCCTGGCATGATGTCACTTTTCTGTGATTTCAGGAGAAGGATGGCTAAAACAGGTTTGTGAGTTGGAGGTCAGTCTAAACTTCATAGAGACTCAGAAACAACAACAGAAGTATAAAAAAGTGAGGTCATTTTGGTTGACCCAAAAGTCACCACAGGCAAGAAAGTAGATCCGGGTGAGTTTTATTTTCATTTACCTGACACTATGTTCTCAGTTCTGTTTTATTTGTATGGCCCTATAATATTTGTTTCAAACATTAGCATGGTTCATCTAAACATTAAGGTATAAAACCAAAGAGTGGTAAATTACCACTGGCAGGAAGAAAAATATTCTAAATAAATACCAGGACACATCTCTTTAGGTATCAAACTCTTGAAACAATGGATCTCTAGAAAGTGGGATGTTCCAAAAAAAAGTCTTGGATTCAGAAAAGGCTGAAGTATCAGACTAGCCAGGAGTGAAGCATGTCTGTGGAAGAACTCACAGAGTCCTGATTACTTTCCAGACCACCTTTCAGAAAAGTCTCGAGTCATAACAAACATACACCAATGACAGGTCAGACAACACTTTGACTAGGACTCATGTTTGCTAAGGGCTCCTGTCCTCTGTTTCGATGAAAATCTAATTTTAGATCTGTGACTATAGACTTGCTGTTTCATTGGATTTCCTTCTTCCTTTTCTTACAGTTGCCACATTGAACGAGAATCCTCTCTCTGTTTTAAATATAAGGATAAGATGTAGGCGCTCAGTTGAAAGAGGCAAGCAACATTTGTGTCACTGATAAAGAAATCAGAGGGATCAGAAGGGAGTGTACCTTTGTAAAGGCAAATCGAGGGGGAGGGCGTGGGAGCAGGGTGGAGTAAAGGGCTAATATCTCAAATGTAAATATAGAGTACCTAATAAAAAAAAGAAATCATCATTTTAAAGTTGATGTATAGGAAAACTAGAAGGTTCATTATATTAATCACTGTATCTTGGCAATTTTTCTGACCACAGAACATGGAAATTAGTACAAAAATATTAAAAATCCTCAATTATTTAGTACTTAAGTATCTTATCCAAGCTAGGGAAATAGACAGGCAGAACACTGTATTGACTGTGTAGCCATGAACCTGGAGAAAGTTCTTGGTACTACCAAGTACTCACATATCCCTGTTTTATTTTTATTTATTCATTTATTTTTGCTACTCGGTGACCAAGCCTATATGTGTCTTCCAGATTTTTCCACCAATCCTCAATTCTCCCATCAATTCCTCCTCCATGCTTTCTTTTCTAGCTTCTGTACACTTTACTATCAGAATATGATACATGGTTCTCTTTGTATTTGGGATGAACCGGTTATGCTTTTGGAGAAGCCAATTAACTCACTTTCTAGGCATCCCATTCCTTCCTGCCAGCACAAGCACAGTTGTCCCTGTTGTTATTCTACTCACTGTTTTCTGAATCCCAATGTTCTTCCTCCCTCTTCATCCGTTATTGGGCCAACACTGGATTGCTTCCCTCATTTTACAAAGAATGTGATAAATTCATCCTGACTGAAGCTGTTTTCCCTCTGACTTCAATTCTGTACCATTTCTACAGTTCAGAACTCCTGTCTTCTTATTCTTATCAAAGTCACCAATTATCTTTCTTACAAAGATGTTATTATCAATGTATTCAGTTTCCATACTCCAGAAGAAGAACAACAAAAACACTTTTCTCCCTAAGACCTAGGAAAAAAATAAGTTTTGACCAAATTTGAGTTAGATACCAATACTGAAAAAATTAAAAAAATAAATGGCAGCCACCTGGGAAACGGAAATTCCATACTACCTTATTATCAGCGTGTTGTGGTATGTGTATATGCTATTTGTGTGTATATATTCCTGAGCAGATATCTGTTAGACGCCAGAAGTCAATATTAGCTGTCTTCAGTGATAGAACCCCATCATTTTTTTGATGTGTATGCATAAAGATATTGTGCATGAAGACAACTGGGCATGTGAATGTAGAAGCCAGAGATAAAAATCACCTGGTTTACTCTGTAACTCCTTATCTTACCTTTTAAGACAGATCTCTCACTGAACATGGAGCCCTCTGACTGACTAAACTGGATGGCTAGTGAGGGTCTCAGTCTCCAAGAATTCTCCAATACTTGCTTTCCATGCTAGAATCATAGGCAGATGCCACCAAATCTGGATTTTTATGTGGTTGCTGGAGATCTGAATTTGTATTTGCACAACAAGCACTTCATCCATTGAGCTACCTATCTAGTCCTTTATATTACTGTTTTCTAGAGAAGTTTTTCCTTTCTTCTTCATTAAACTAAAATATAAATGCATCATTTCTCTTCTCCCTCTTTTCTCTCTTGCCTATCACATGCCTGAACCACCACCTAAACTTATAGCCTCTTATTCTTTAATTATTCTTTAATTATCTCAGTAATACTGTTACCCACCTGTATGAGTTTCTAGACCTGACCACTTTGTATTGGATAACCAGAGGATTCAATCCCGAGGAAGACTAACTCCTCCTCACAGCAGTTATTAGTTGCCTGTAAATCTTTTGCTAGAGATAGAACTTTGTAGATTCCCCCCATGTACATTGGGAGGTACAACTGTTGTTATAATTGTTTGATTCTTGCTCAGGCAGCCAGAGATTTTGAGATTTCATGGTCTTAGCTTTTCTGTTATATCTAGAAGGCCCAATATCACAGTCGAATTCCTGGTACTCTAGATCTTTAAAAAAAAATTTTTCTATCTCCTCTTCTCTGGTGTCCCTTGATCCTTGTGTTTGTTTAGGAATTGTGCTGTAGATGTATCCACTGAGGCTGAACACTCTATGTTGAGTGGACTGGTTGTGGCTATCTGTAACCTATCTCATATATCTCTGTAACTTGTACTGTAAATCTTCTTATACTGTGAAAAGAAGCTTCTCTGATGAGGCCTAAGATCTATATTTATTCATGAATACAAAGGTAAATATGCAAAATGAAGTTAGGAATTATACTGGTTTAGGACCATGACAGTTATAGGTCCTCTTCTAGTATCTATGACCTCACTAGCCCATATAAAACTAGGTAGATTTATACTGCCTTCCATGATTCTCCTCTTGATAAGTGGAATGTAATTAGAGAGTAGTAGGTTACAACCAAGATATAAGTGTCACTACTGTAGTTTTAGAAATATCTTACCATGCTAGTTATTGTTTTTAGACATCATAGCTGGATAGGAATATTGGCTGCTTTTCTCCCTTAGCAGCTTGCAAAGCACCATTTGGAACAATAAAATCTAGTCATCAGGGAAAAGGCTTTGGGGTCAGTTCCAGTTCAAACCCTATAAAACCTGTACCCAAACTATAGGATCTCTTCAGCAACAGACACTTACTTTTAACTTCTGAAAGAAAACCAAGGGCATCAGCAATAGGCTATATTTTGGGGAGTCTCTTACACTATCTTGGCCAACAACTAGAAAGGAGATTTCTCCATGCATGGTGCTGGGTTTTGTTGTTGTTGTTGTTGTTGTTGTTGTTGTTGTTAGGCTCTCAGAGCAGTACCATTATTTGTCAATCTCCCCAAGTGGTATAATTCCATCTGTAAGACCTTTGTTTATAATTTAGCATCCAAAAATACTTTCCACATCATAGCTACTGTATTATTCGAGGTGATATATAAATGTCTTCCTAATTTGATGGTTGTTTTGATAAAAAAAATTTAAGTTACTGATTAAATTAAAAAAAAAACTTTCTACATTAAATAATCATTTCTTAAGGAAGAATTACTAGATGTGCCACCTTGAACAGTGGAGATCCAGGAACTCAGGTCTGGTGAGACTGCTCTTCGAGTAGCCGGGATTTAGAGAGGTCTGGACCCAGTGCCCAGAAAGCCGGCCCCCCCAATTGGTTCAGCGGAACAGGAACTCTGCCATAGGGACTCAGTTTCTTTTTTATTTTATTTTTTTTTTTGCCTTTTCAAGTTTTTATTTTTATACATTTTTTGTATTAAAAAGAAAAGCATAATAATTACCACCAATTGCAAAGGACTAGAGCAGGTCCAGAATAATGAATGAATCACTTCAGCCTGGAAGCAGACACTCTCAATAATATTAATGTTATAATACAAGCTCATTCAAGTATTTTACATTTTTTTGTCCTGTTGAATGTGATATCCTAGCACATGGTAAAGACAATGTACGAGCGTTAAGGTGGAACCTTCTCTGCAAAGCCCATAAGAGTTTTCCTTATGTGAGAAATGGGCTTAACGTTTTCTTCTGCCTCTGCCATCGCCATGGTTGGAGGAGAGGGTGGGAGCTGGGGAGAACCTAGGGGCCCTTTAACAAGAGAGACTCTGGGGTCCCATCCAGGAGGACCAGACCAGGTAACCCAAGCCTCTAGCACTCCCCACCATTAGCCTTGTCTTCATGCCCTTTCCCTCATGTCCAGACCTTCCAAGCAGCTTGCTTTCTTTTGTAAATGTCATCAAAAAGGAGTGGGAAGGAGCTACAGAACAAAACACTTAACAACTTGACATGGGGCTCAGCACCTCTGTCTGAACCTGGTGTCCAGGCTGGAGTATGGGCAGGTAGCCTTCTCTTCGAGTAGCAAATTTACTCCAAGGCTCAGAGGGCAAACCACAATCTGCCCCTTGCTGGGTCCAGGAGGATGACGAGCCCTGCACAGGCAGAGGATGTTCTGTCTTAGGTCTTGGATCCCATGGGAAGATGGTGATGGGGAAGTGGCTTGCTCTAGTGGCCCCCGCCACTCCTGGCATACTTGTCACAGATACATCGGTCCTAAATTCAAGTGTCTTCAGAAGGTGAAGATGTAAACTACTCTGCAACAGAAACTCTTAACATGTCACAAAATACTCTCCCTCTCTCCCTCTCTCCCTCTCTCCCTCTCTCCCTCTCTCCCTCTCTCCCTCTCTCCCTCTCTCCCTCTCTCCCTCTCTCCCTCTCTCCCTCTCTCCCTCTCTCCCTTTCTCTCCCTCCCTCCCTCCCTCCCTCCCTCTCTCTCTCTCTCTCTCTCTCTCTCTCTCTCTCTCTCTCTCTCTCTCTCTCTCTCTCCTCCCTCCCTCCCTCCCTCCCTCCCTCTCTCTCTCTCTCTCTCTCTCACTCTCTCTCTCTCCCCCCTACCACAACCCCCTCAGCCTGTGTTGAGATGATAACCTCGCCTTCCCACCCCAGAGGGGCTTCTTCCCTCAGAGAAAATCTGGAGGATCTGAGAGAGGATGGCTGGCAAACCTAGCCCGGATAGTCTAGATGGAAACCACCTTCCCTGACACACTGGGCAGGCCTTAAGCCCTGAGGTTCTGTGGTGCTGGATATACAGGATAGGGCTGAGCAAGGAAAGGAAAGGGGAAAGGAAGCTCACTGGTGAAGGTGCACCATAGGGCAGGTACCAGACCCAGGAGAAGGCCTCAGATCCTAGCAGCAGATCCTGACCCCGTATTTTTTTTTTTTTTTTTGAGACAAGTGAGTCACAGGAGCTGACAAGGGGTTCTCACATTCTAAGCACCAGGAGGACAGAGTGGGGCAAGGCATGAGCTAAAAGTAACAAGGTATCCAAAAACATAGGGCAGGGTCTTGCCAGCCTGGGATACTGTCTTAGTCCCAACTTTTGGGACAATAGAGGAACTCAGTGATGAGGAGGGTCATACAAGTTTCAATTAACTGAGTAAAAAGACCATACCCCCTTGTGCCAGCCAGATCCCAGTGTGGGGTAAGCATGCAGTCTCCCCAACCTGTGTGCTCAGTCCTTTATTGCCCTCCTCAGCTCCTGGTGACAGCAGCCTCCAGCCACTCCTCTGGCATTTGAAGTGCAGCTCAGGCAGTCAGTGGCTTTTGAAGAGAAGTCAGGTATACTCTATGTCCACATATACCTTCCTGCCAAGGGGCTTCACCAAATGGCAGGATCCCCCAGCCCTTGATTCCACTCACCCCTTGATCCCAGGCAGGGTCAATGAGATCGTGGGCAGAGATGGCTTGCAGGGGGTCATGGTATTAAGATGGGAAGACCACACCAGACCCTTAGAGAATGGTACCTTTCTCCACCTTGTGATACAAACCTCCTTGAGGCCAAAGGTCTTTTAAGGTTAGACACAGATCTAAACTGTGGACATCAGTGGGTATTCATCCCCTTGTTCTGGAGATGGGGAGATGTGCAGACAAGTGTGTACCAGGCAAGACCAATTCTGTTTACAACAGGGATTCGGTTTCTAACCAAGAACCGGTGCATGCAGAACAGGCACTCCGGCAATCTTCTAACAGAAACAGCTGATATCCAGGTACACAGGCCTGGTGAGACTGCTCTGCAAGTAGCCGGGCACAGAGAGGTCTGGACCAAGCGCCCAGGAAGCATGTCCCCCCAACTGGTTCAGGGGAGCAAAAACTTTGCCGTAGGGACTAGGTTTCCACGCGGAGGGCCCGTGCATGGAGAACAAATGCTGAGGCCATCAACCACAGGGAACAGCGGAGATCCAGGGACACAGGCAAGGTACACAAGAAAGACAGGAACCAATCACTGACAACGAGACCACTTATAATCACAGACAACAAGATCGCAAGAGGAAAGTGAAAGAACTTACACAAGGGAAACCAAGAAAACCTGACAACACCAGAACCCAGCTCTCCCATCACAGAAAGCAGTGCAATGCCAAACACTCCAAAAAAAAAACCTCATACCCAAAATCATACCTGAAGATGATGATAGAAATCCTTAAACAAGAATGGAAGAAAAAGCATAAAGAAATAGAAGCTTTTAAAGAGGAAACAAGAAAAACGCTCAAAGAAATCAAAGAACTAGAGGAAAACAGAACCAAAGAGATGAAGGAATTGAAGAACAAATTTTATATGGAAATGGGAACAATAAAGAAAACACTAAAAGAGACAAACCTGGAGATAGAAAACCTAAAAAAGAAATTAGGACTCACAGATACAAGCATCTCCGACAGACTACAAGTGATGGAAGAGAGAATCTCACAAACAAAACAGTCAGAGAAGATGCAAAAGCCAAAAAGCTCCCAACCCAAAAGATCCAAGAAGATCTAAGAGATCCAAGACAAAATGAGCTGACAAAACCTAAGGATAATAGAAATAGAAGAGGGCAAAGAATATCATCTAAGAGGCACAGTAAATATCTTCAAAAAAATTGTAGAAGAAAACTTCCCTACCCTAAAGAATGAGAGGACCGTGAGCATAAAAAGAAGCCTACAGAACTCCAAATAGAGAGGACCAGAAAAGAAATTCTTCCTGACACATAATAGTCAAAACGCCAAGGGCCCAATGCAAAGAAAGAATACAAAAAGAAGTAACAGAAAAAGGTCATGTAACATATAAAGGCAGACCAATCAGAATCACACCCTACTTCTCAACAGAGCCCATGAAAGCTAAAATATCCTGGACAGAAATCATGCAGACACTAAGAGAGCACAGGTGCCAACCTAAGCTACTATACCCATCAAAATTCTCCATCACCATAGATGGAGAAACCAAAATATTCCAAGACAAAACTAAATTTACACAGTATCTGAACACAAACCCAGCACTACAATGAATTATAGGGGGAAAATCCAATACAAGGAGGGAAACTACATTGTAGTAAAAACAAGAAAATACCTAAGCAGGAAAACCAAAAGAAGAAAGACACACAGGCACAATTATACCTCTAAAAGCAAAAATAGCAAGAAACAAACCCAATGATTCTTTAATATCTGTTAATATAAATGGATACAATTCCCCAAAAAAGATATAGGCTATTAAACTGGATACATTAACAGAATCCGGCATTTTGAGTGATACAGGAAACTTATCTCAGAGAGAAAGACAGACACCATTTCAGAGTAAAAACTTGGGAAAAACTTCCAAGCAAACGGCCCCAAGATGCAAGCTGGAGTGGCCATTCTAATATTGAATAAAGTATATTTTCAACAAAATGTTATCAAAAAAGATAAGGAAGGATACTGTTTACTCATTACAGGGAAAATTTGTCAGGAGGAACTCTCAATCCTTAATATATATGCTCCAAATACAAGAGCACACATATTCATAAAAGAAACCCTACTAAAGCTCAAAAAAGACATTGCACCCTACACAATGATAGTGGGAGACTTCAATACTCCACTATCATCAATGGACAGATCATGGAAACAAAAACTGAACAAGGACATAGGGAAGCTAGCAGAGGTTATGAACCAATTGGAATTAATAGTCATCTACAGACCATATCATCCTAAAACAAAACAATACACCTTCTTCGCAGCACCTCACGTCACCTTCTCCAAAATTGTCTATATAATCAGTCACAAAACAAGGCTCTAAATATATAAGAAGTTTGGAATATTCCCATGCATCCTATCAGATCACCATAATCTAAGGCTGGTCTTTAATAACAACAAAGACAACATAAAGCCCATATACACATGGAAACTAAACCATGCTCTATTAAACGATAGAATTGTCAAAGAAGAAATAAAGAAAGAAATTAAGAATTTTTTAGAATTTAATAAAAATGAAAACACAAAATACCCAAACTTATGGGATGCAATGAAAGCAGTACTGAGAGGAAAATAAAATAAAATAAAATAAAAGATACCCTTCCAATAGTCACAAAAATATTAAATACCTTGATATGACTCTAACTAAGCAAGTGAAGGACCTGTATGACAAGAACTTCAAATCTCTAAAAAAGGATATCGAGGAAGATCTGAGAAAATGCAAAGATCTCCCATGCTCATGGATTGGAAGGATCAACATTATAAAAAATGGCCATCTTACCAAAAGCAATTTTCAGATGCAATGCAATCCCCATCAAAATTCTAACCCAATTTTTCATAGAGTTGGAAGGAGCAATGTGCAATTTTATCTGAAATAACAAAAGACCTAGAATAACGAAATCCATCCTCAACAACAAGAAAACATCTGCAGGAATCACTACCCCTGACCTCAAGCTATATTACAAGGCAATTGTGCTGAAAACTGCATGGTACTGGTACAGAAATAGGCATGTGGATCAATGGAATAGAATAGAAGATCCAGAAATGAGCCCTCACATATATGGTAACTTGATTTCTGACAAAGGAGCTATAAACATTCAACGGAAAAAGGACAGCCTCTTCAACAAATGGTGATGGTTCAACTGGCACTCCGCAAGCAGAAGAATGAAAATAGACCCTTTCTTATCTCCTTGTACAAAGCTCAAGTGCAGGTAGATCAAAGATCTCCACTTTAAACCAGGTACACTGAAATAATTAGAAGAGAAAATAGGGAAAACCTTAGAACACATAGGCCCAGGAGAAAATTTCCTGAACAGAACACCAATGGCTCGTGCTCTAAGGTCAAAGATTGACAAATGGGACTTAATGAGATTGCAAAGTTTCTGTAAGACTAAGGATACTCTTAAGAAAACAAAACGGCAGGCAACATATTGGGAAAAGATCTTTACCAACCCCACATCTGATAGAGGCTTAATATCCAAGGTATACAAAGAACTCAAAAAGCGAGACACCAGAGAATCAAACAACCCTATTAAAAAAAATGAGGTATAGAGCTAAAGAAAACGTTCTCAATTGAGGAATATGGAATGGCTGAAAAACATCTAAGGAAGTGCTTGACATCATTATCCATCAGAGAAATGCAAATCAATACAAGCTGACAATTCTACCTCACACCAACCAGAATGGCTAAGATCAAAATTTCAGATGACAGCAGTTGCTGGCGAGGGTGTGGAGAAAGAGAAACACTTCTCCACTGTTGGTGGGGTTCTAAACTGGTACAGCCACTCTGGAAATCAGTCTGGTGGTTCCTCAGAAAAGTGGACACAGTACTACTTGAAGACCCAGTTATTCCACTTCTGGGCATATACCCCGAGAAGCTCCAACAACAGCAAAGACACATGCACCACATTGTTCATAGCAGCCCTATTTATAATAGCCAGAAGCGGGAAAGAACTCAGATGTCCTTCAATAGATAAATGGATACAAAAATTGTGGTATATTTACACAATTGAATAAAACTCAGCTATCAGAAACAATGACATTATGAAATTCTTAAGAAAATCCATGCATCTAGAGAATATCTTCCTAAGTGAGATAACCTAGTCACAAAAGAACACATATAATATGCAGTCACTGATAATTGGATACTAACCCCAGAAAGCTCTGAACATCCCAGAAACAACTCACAGACTATGTGAAGTTCAAGAAAAAACAAAGGCCAAAAAAAAATTATGCTTAATCTTTACACACCAAGAAAACTTTGACTATTTCCAGGTTACATCTTGTTTTACATGTACTTTATTTACATTGTAACTTATAAGATTTTAATGCATACTATCAAACATTTTAAAAAATCAAGTATGGATAAAATGTATTCATATACTTTCATGCAAAAATGCTTAAAATTTGTACATTTATCTTTGTTTTTTAAAATAAAGTTCAATTTATAAAAAAGGAAGAATTACTAATTATTGCTTTTTGAATTTTATAATGTAATTTTGTATTTTATAGCTATTGTACATGCCTAATATTTAAAATGTAAAGAATGACTCAGGGGAATCTTTTCTAGTTTCATTCATTTTTGGAAAATTTTATGGTGTTGGTGTTTATAACAAGAGGGCTGGGACCCAGAGACCTGATGGCCCAGAGACCTAGGGTGGAACCAAACATGACAGACAAAAAGAAGTCAATGAAATGATTCCTCTTGTTATACTCATAGATTGGTGTCCAGCCCAATTGTCATCAGAGACGATTTACCCAGCCACTGATGAAAACAGATGCAGAAACAGACAGCCAAAGGCAAACTTGAGGAAGCCTATGGAAGATAGGGAGGAAGGACTGAGGAAGCCAGAAGGATCAGAGATCTCACAGAAAAACAAAAAACAAAACAAAACAAAAAAAATCCAAAAAACAAAAACCAGAATGACCTAACCTGGTTCAAAGGGCTCACAGAGAGTAACCCACCAATGAGGAAGCTTGCATCAAACTGACCTAGTCTCTCTGCACATATGATACAATTGTGTATGTAACTTGGTCTTCTTGTGGAACTCCTAACAGTGGGTTCAGGGGCTGATTCCAGCTCTGTTGCCTGCTTTTCTCTCCTACTAGTTTACATCAGCCAGACATAAAAGGAGAGCAAGTGCCTACTCTTATTGCACCTTGATATGCCATGGCTGGTTGATATCCCTGGGAAGCCTGTCCTTTTCTGAAGAGAAATGGAGGAATAAATAAGAGTGAAAGATCAAAGATGAAGAGAGGAATTGGAGAACTGAAAAGGCAGAAAAGAGTAGTTTGAGTGTAAACTTAATTAATTAAATACTTTTATAAAATGTGAAGTCTTAAAAGTAACAGTAATAATCTTAATTAGCATTAAATTTAATTTTTAAAGTTAGACATGGAGAGAGGGGTTAGTAGCATCTTATCATACAATGTTATTGAAAATAAAGATTTTCATCATTATCTGTGTTGATGGAAGCTATTGGACCACCTTCTGATGTTTTCTTAGCCAGGATGGAAGTGTTTGAAGGTGTGCTGTAGAGAACAAAAGTTATCACTATCTAAACAGATTTAGAAAAGCAAAAAAAAAAAAAAAAATTATCTCTGAAATTAGTTCCTACTGCATTTTGGCTTTCTCAAAATGGAGATCACTGGTTGAAATTTGGGGAAATAATCTGATATCTGTTTGTTTTAATGATTTTCTATTCTCTGGGAATTTCTTTGCATTTCTTCAAAGATGCTGCCAAATCTCTTGTGCAGAAGCCTATTTTCTTTTATCCATCAAACACCTGCCATTCCTTGCCTCATAGTATCGTCCAGGAGTGTCTATAAATAAATGGGTATCTACAGGTAGATGAAAAAAAAAAGAATGTAAAGTTAATGGTAACAGGTATTGTAGCTTGTGCCTATAGTCCTTGCACTCACAAAAATACACACAAAACTATTCACAAAGCTCCTTGGTTAACCATGGGAAACATAAAGTTTCCTTCTAAAATGAGTGTGTGTGTGTGTGTGTGTGTGTGTGTGTGTGTGTAAACTCTTAAACTTAGAATGACATTTAGAATGGAGCAACAAAGTGCACTCCTCAGTACAGAGGAAGGTTGTAAATATATATTGAATTATAATCATAGCTTATATTCTCAAAGGAGAATTTTTCATTGAAAATAAATTTTTTACAATATATTCTACTCACAGTTTTTCCTCTCCAGATCCTCTGCAACCTCCTTATCTACAATCCTCCAAAACTACACCTTCTTTTTCTCTCCCATAAGAAAACAAATAAGAATCTAAAAACCAAAAAATAAAATTAAAAATAAAACAAGAATAGACCAACACAGACAAAAATAGCCAAAAGACACAGGGATACACATATTCATACACCAAGAAAACCCACAAAACAAAACTAGAAATCATAAGCAAAATTTAAAAAAATAGAGTCTGTTTTGTGTTGGCCTGTGCTGGGCATGGGCCTTCCCCTAAGTGTGGCTTGTATACCTAGTGAGACTCCATTGGAGAAAACTAATTCTTTGTTTGCAAGTGGTAATCAATTGGAGATAATCAAGTAGAATTTTCAAAGACAGAAGGAATAAGGGATGATTCTGAATGAATAGAAGACAGAAAAATATCTTGAGCTCCAAATCTGCCAAGTGTGGCAGCGTAAGTCATCAATTCTAAGAGTTTAGAAGCTGAGGGTGGAGAACAATGAGTTTGAAGTCAATCTGAGTTATAAATCACATTTCTGTCTCAAAAAAAATACCTTTTAAACTTTCCAATAAACAGTGATATTTGGCAAGTACAGGGGTTGAGTCGGATGTCAGTGCCAGATGGTGTGTAAGGAGATCCACACAGCCCCATCATGCAGAGATCACAATGACATAGTTACATGGTCTCCTAGTGCATGCTGTCATGTCAGAGCAAGAGGGTTTGAATAGTCGTCATGCAGTTTGTAGTAAAATGTATGGAGCTGCAAATCATTATGTTCAGTGAGATGAGCCAGATTCATAGTGAGTGGTTTCCTTCAGATTCAGAGTCTGGATGGTAGAAAAAATTACAAGAGTAGAGTGTAAACTGGAAAGAGAAGAAAGCAGAAGAGGGGACATGATAAAATAACGGGAGTAAAAATGATCAAATTACCTAATATGCATTTGTGAGAATGTCACAAAGTCACCGCTTAGCTAGTATAATTAATATGCACTGGATTTTGGTGGGGGCAAGGGTCAGGAGGGGAGGCTTGAAACAATACAAAGCTCAAGCTAACTGAAACTCTTTATGTAACTGAAGATGACCTGGAACTTCTGGTTATCCTGCCATGTCCTGAGTGTTGGAATTACAGGCACGCAATATTATGTGTTTTCTTAATGGTCCTGTTATTATTCATTCAAAGAGCACCCTAATTTTTCAGTGTTTACATTCTAAAATTACACTAGCATTCAATAAAGCAAAAATCTGTGCTGTTCCATGAATGTAATGAGGCCTCTAGGAGCACACCCATATCTGATTTTTTTTTGTTTTGTTTTGCTTCAACAAACCATTCTTGAGTTCATATATCAGCAAAGTGAACAGCAACATAATCTTAGTTCCTTCTTATTGACTTATGTCAGGAAGAAAAGCCATCACTTAATGCATATAAAACCACACAGGGATCATGTGTCCAGAATCAAATGCATTGTGAGGCCCAAGACCAATGATATCAGCTACTTTGTAAATGAATTGCAACTCCTAATTCTGCTTCAGTTTACAAATCTGATAATCCTAAGGCTTGTAAGAAATCAGCTCTAATCCTTTTTTAAATGTTACTCAACAGGTTCTTTCCCAGTACATGGGGAGCAAATAAATTTTTCTCATCACATCCTCAACTAATTCACTTTCCCTTCACAGGAATTTCTCAGAAATAATTTAAGACTGAGTCCTGAGAATGATTCTCATCTTGCAGAGCATACGTTTGAAACACAATGTCTCTTCAGCCAGCAAATCACTTGTGAATCATGACTCAAAGGTTGAGTTTCTTGTTGCTCTGTGTAAAAATTAAACATAAAAAATAACTGACATGCAGTGTCCCTATCTGCGTTGTTCTTCATGTAGTACAATGTTGGCTTAAGTGGAATTTTAAAATTTAAGCCTTGTCTATGTTAATTAATAAAAAGTTCTCTGATTATCCAATCACAGTCTGTGATTCAAAGATCTGGAGAATTTAATTAATGTTTGACACACATTATAAAGCCTAGAGAGGATGGAGGACACCAGAAGAACAAAGCTCTCCAAATAAACTGAGTACAGTTCCTGTGATTCACAGAAACTGAAGCAGCAAGCACAGAGCCTACATGCATTGTCAACAGCTCCTCTATGTATAGATTATGGCTTTTAGGTGAGCATCTTATGGGACTCCTGAGTGTGAAAGTAAATGGGTCTCTGATTCTTGTGCCTTCTCTTGGGTTCTTCCCTTCTGTTAGTTTGCCTCATGTGATGCCTTTTGCATTATCTTATATTTTATTTTGTGTTTTGTTTCTGTCTCTTAGAAGCCTGTTCTTTTCTAGAGAAAGATAGAAAAGAAGTGACTCTGGATAGGAGGGAAAAGGGGAGGAACTGAGAGAAGATGGAGGAGAAATGGTAATAAGGATATAGTATGAAAAAAAGAACTGACTTTTAATAAAAGGGGGGTTCACATTATAGGAAAAGCACAGAATCTTTACTGCCCCTTCAAGCAAACCAAAAATAAACATTTAAAACAAAATCAGGGGCTATTCTAAAATATGTGGGATAATAAGAGACTGCAACAAATTACCTCCTAGTCAGAATCACTCTGATATGATATTGATCGTTGGTCACACAAAAATTAAATATGGGGTAAATTTCTTTCACTGTGAAAATTAACTGGCAACCCTAAATTCTCACCTTCGACAATAATAAGTTTAGATTTCATATAAAATAAACAAATTCAAAATATACTTCTCAAATTAGAAATAACATGCATCTCCTTACACCTACACTTTCTCTATCATTCCCACCTACTAAATATACTCTATTTGCCTTGATAGGAATAGGATACAAGTTATAAATATGTAAATTTTATCATCAGCTTCCTGTGAGAATAGAATACATTTTCCAAGAACAGGGCTCGGCCCATCCGCAACCTGGACCAGCAGTTCCCAAAGGTTTAAAGACTAGTGAGAAGGAGATCTGGACAGCCAGGGAGCAGAGAGAACTCTGCCAGGTGGGCACAGAAAGCGCGCCCCTGCCCTGCCTGATCAAGGGACCAGGAACCCAGCACTGGGACCTCTGTCCCCACCCAGCAGTTTTGGGGCACAGAACAGGGCTCGGAATATCCGCCACCTGGACCAGGGGAGATCCAGGGACACAGACCAGACACAAGGGAAAGGCAAGAACATATCACTGACAACAAGATGGCAAGAGAAAAGCAAAAGAGTATATCCCAGGGAAACCAAGACAACCTGGAAACACCAGTACCCAGATCTCCCATAACAGCAAACATTGGAATGACAAACATCCCAGAAAAAGAAGATGTAGACCTAAAATCTAACCTCAAGACCCTGATAGAGATCCTTAAACAAGAACGGGAGAAAAAGCAAAAAGAATCAGAAGCTTTTAACGAGGAAACAAGAAAACCACTCAAAGAACTAGAGGAAAACAGAACCAAAGAGATAAAGGAATGGAAGAAGAAATTTAAAGCAGAAATTGATACAATAAAGAAAACACTTAAAGAGATAACCCTAGAGGTAGAACACCTAAAAAAGAAATCAGGAGTCACAGAAGCAAGCATTTCCAATAGACTACAAGAGATGGAAGAGAGAATCTCGGGGGCAGAAGACAACATTGTAAACATACACAAAACAGCCAGAGGAGATGCAAAAAACAAAAAGCTTCTAACCCAAAATGTCCAGGAGATCCAGGACACAATGAGAAGACCAAACCTAAGGATAATAAAAATAGAAAAGGGAGAAGAATATCAACTAAGAGCCACAGTAAATATCTTCAACAAAATTGTAGAAGAAAACTTCCCTACCCTTAAGAATGAGATGACCACCAGCATAAAAGAAGCCTTCAGAACTCCAAATAGGTTGGACCAGAAAAGAAATGCCTCCAGACACAGAATAGTCAAAACACCAAGTGCCCAAAGCAAAGAAAGAATACTAAAAGTAGTAAGGGAAAAGGTCAGGTAACATATAAAGGCAGACCAATTAGAATCACACCCGATTTCTCAACACAGATTATGAAAGCTAGAAGAGCCTGGACAGACATCATGAACACCCTAAGAGAGCACAAGTGCCAGCCCAAGCTGCTATACCAGCAAAACTATCAATCACCATCGATGGAGAGATGAAGATATTTCAAGACAAATCTAAATTTACACAATATCTGACCACAAACCCAGCACTACAATGAATTATAGGTGGAAAACCCAATACAATGAGGGGAACTACATCCTAGTAAAAACAAGAAAACTCATAAGCAAGAAACCCAGAAGAAGAAAAAGACACAGACACAACTCAACCTACAAAAGCAAAAATAGCAGGAAACAGATACCACTATTCCTTGATATCTATAAATGGACTCAACTCTCCAATAAAGAGACATAGGCTATCAGACTGGATACATAAACAAAATCCACCCTTTTGCTGCATACAGGAAACTCATCTCAGAGAAAAAGACAGACACTATCTCAGAGTAAAAGGGTGGGAAAAAAACTTCGAAGCAAAGAGCCCCAAGAAGCAAGCTGGAGTGGCTATTCTAATATCGAATAAAGTAAATTTCCAACCAAAAGTTATCAAAAAAGATAAGGAAGGACACTTTTTACTCATTACCGGGGAAATCTGTCAGGATGAACTCTCAATCCTTAACATATATGCTTCAAATAAAAAACCACCCACATTCATAAAAGAAACCCTACTAAAGCTCAAAAAAATACATTTCACCCCACACAATAATAGTGGGAGACTTTAATATCCCACTCTCACCAATGGACAGATCATGGAAACAGAAACTGAACAAGGACACTGCAAAACTAGCAGAGACTTTGAACCAACTAGAATTAATAAATATATACAGAACATATCATCCTAAAGTAAAAGAATACACCTTCTTCTCAGCACCCCATGGCACCTTCTCAAAAATTGACCACATAATTGGACACAGAACAAGCCTCAATCAATATAAGAAGATTGAAATGCTCCCATGCATCCTCTCAGATCACCATGGTCTACGACTGGTCTTTAACAACAACAAAGACAACAAAAAGCCCACACACACATGGAAACTAAACAACGCTCTGTTAAACCATAGCAGGGTCAAAGAAGAAATAAAGAAAGAAATTAAGGATTTTCTAGAATTTAATGAAAACAAAAACACAACATACTCAAACCTATGGTATTCAATGAAGTAGTACTGAGAGGAAAATCCATAGCCCTAAGCACTTCCAAAAAGAAACTGGAGAGAGCATACATCAGCAACTTGACAGCACACCTAAAAGCTCTATAAAGAAGGAAGCAGATACACCCAAGAAGAATAGACAGCAAGACATAATCAAAATTAGGGCAGAAATAGACCAAATAGAAACAAAAAGAACCATTGAAAGAATCAACAAAACCAAGAGCTGGTTCTTTGAGAAAATCAACAAGACTGATAAACCCTAGCCAGACTAACTAGAGGGCAAAGAGATAGTATCCAAATTAACAAAATCAGAAAGTAAAGTGGAGACATAACAACTGAAACTGAGGAAATTTAAGAAATCATCAGATCCTACTACAAAAAAACTATACTCCACAAAGTTGGAAAATCTGGAGGAAATGGATGAATTCCTAGACAGATACATGATCCTAAAGTTAAACCAGGACCAGGTAAACCATCTGAATAATCCCATAACACCTAAAGAAATAGAAGAAGTAATCAAAAGCCTCCCAACCAAAAAAAGCCCAGGTCCAGATGGGTTCAGTGCAGAATTTTATCAGACATTTATTGTGGACGTAACACCAATACTCTCCAAACTATCACAAAAGATATAATCAGATGGAATACTACCTAACTCATTTTTAGAGGCTACAATAACCATCATTCCTAAACCACACAAAGACCTTACAAGGAAAGAGAACTTCAGACCAATCTCACTTATGAACATTGATGAAAAAAAATACTCAATAAAATTTTTGCAAACCGAATCCAGGAACACATCAAAAGGATCATTCATCATGACCAAGTAGGCTTCATCCCTGGGATGCGGGGATGGTTTAATATAAGGAAATCCATCAACATAATCCACCATATAAACAAACTCAAAGAACAAAATCACATGGTCATCTCACTAGATGCTGAGAAAGCATTTGACAAAATTCAACACCACTTCATGTTAAAAGTTTTCGAAAGAACAGGATTCCAAGGTCCATACCTAAACATAATAAAAGCAATATACAGCAAACCAACAGCCAACATCAAACTTAACAGTAGGAAACGTGAAGCAATCCCACTAAAATCAGGAACTTGACAAGGCTGCCCACTCTCTCCCTACCTATTCAACATAGTACTGGAAGTCCTGGCTGGAGCAATTAGACAGCAAAAAGAGATCAAGGGGATACAAATCAGAAAGGAAGAGGTAAAAACATCACTCTTTGCAGATGACATGATAGTGTACTTAAGTGACCCAAAAATTCCACCAGAGAACTTTTACAGCTGATAAACAAGTTCAGCAAAGTGGCTGGATACAAAATTTATTCAAACAAATCAGTACCCTTCCTATATTCAAAGGACAAACATGTGGAGAAAAAAATTAGGGAAAAGATACTTTTCACAATAGTCACAAAAACTACGAAATACCTTGGTGTGACTGTAACTAAGCAAGTGAAGGACCTGCATGACAAGAACTTCAAACCTCTAAAGAAGGAAATCGAGGAAGATCTCAGAAAATGGAAAGATCTCCCATGATCATGGATTGGAAAAATCAACATTTTAAAAATGGCCATCCTACCAAAAGCAATCTACAAATTCAATGCAGTCCCCATCAAAATACCAACCCAGTTCTTCATTGAGTTGGAAAGATCAATGTGCAAATTCATATGGAATAACAAAAGACCTAGAATAGCAAAATCCATCCTCAACAGCAAGAAAACATCTGCGGAAATCACTATCCCTGACCTCAAGCTATACTACAAGGCAATTGTGCTGAAAACTGCATGGTTCTGGTACAGAAATAGGCGTGTGGATCAATGGAATAGAATAGAAGATCCAGAAATGAGCCTTCATGTATATGGTCTCCTGATTTTTGACAAAGGAGCCGTAAACATTCAATGAAAAAAAAGGAAAGCCTATTCAACAAATGGTGATGGTCCAACTGGCACTCAGCATGCAAAAGAATGAAAATCGACCCTTTCTTATCTCCTTGTACAAAGCTCAAGTGTAAGTGGATCAAAGATCTCCACATTAAACCAGATACACTGAAACTATTAGATGAGAAAGTAGGGAAAACCTTGGATCGCATAGGCATAGAAGAAAATTTTCTGAACAAAATACCAATGGCTCATTCTCTAAGGTCAAAGATTGACTAATGGGACTTAATGAGATTGCAAAGTTTCTGTAAGGCTAAGGACATTGTCAAGAAAACAAAACGGCAGCCAACAGAATGGGAAAAGATCTTTACTAACTCCACATCAGATAGAGGCCTAATATCCAAGGTATACAAAGAACTCAAAAAGCTAGACACCAGAGAAGCAAACAACCCTATTAAAAATGGGGTACAGAGCTAAACAAAACGTTCTCAACTGAGGAATATGGAAAGGCTGAGAAACATCTATGGAAGTGCTCAACATCCGTAGCCATCAGGGAAATGCAAATCCGAACAACTCTGAGATTCCACCTACACCAGTCAGATTGGCCAAGATCCAAAACTCAGATGACAGCCGATGCTGGCGAGGTTGTCGAGAAAGAGGAACACTGCTCCACTGTTGGTGGGGTTGTAAACTGATACAACTACTCTGGAAATCAGTTTGGCGTTTCCTCTATAAATTGGACAAAGTACTACCTGAAGACCCAGCTATTCCATTTCTGGGCATATACCCCAAAGAGACTTTAATATACAACAAAGATACATACACCACAATGTTCATAGCAGCTCTATTTATAATAGCCAGAAGCTGGAAAGAACCCAGATGTCCTTCAGTAGATGAATGGATACAAAAATTGTGTTACATTTACACAATGGAATACTACTCAGCCATCATAAACAATGACTTAACCAAATTCTTAAGAAAATGGCTGCATCTAGAGAATATCATCCTGAGTGAGATAACCCAGTCACAAAAGAACAGACATAATATGCAGTCACTGATAGTGGGATGCTAACCCCAGAGGCTCGGACTGCCCCAGAAGCAACTCAAAGACTGTGTGAAGTTCAAGAAAAAAAGAAAAGAAAAAAAAAACGTCATGCTCAATTTTTACACACCAAGAACACGTTGACTAATTCTGAGTTACACCCTGTTTTACATGTACTTTTTGCTCATTGTAAATATTAAGACCTCAATGCAGAATATCAAACTTTAATAAAAAGAAAAAATAAAAAAGTCAAGCACTGACACAATTGTATTTGTATACATTTATGCAAAAATGTTTTAAAATTTTTTCTTTTATCTTTGTTTTATAAATAAAGTTTTAAAAAAAGTTAGTTACCAAAAAAAAAAATAATACATTTTCCACATTTTTGTGCTTTAATGTCTCAGAAAAACTCCATACATACTCAATCATTTAGACTCCTTACCAATTTCCCCCCCTTGACACACCAATGAATGGCATTGTTGTCACAATTTCTTTGATGTCCTCACTTTAACCACAGCTCCTAGTGAGTATCTGTACTCCTGCAGGGTATGAAAGAGCAATGTAATATCAATAACCTTACATGTTGAATATACTATGATTGTTCTCCCCTTTTTTCGTCAAAGCTGGTTACTTTACCATGTATATGGATGGGAAAAGAAGTTATCCAAAAGCACAGAAATATGTTCACATGAAGACAGAACTTCTACATCAATTCCACTCAGATTCACTTGCAAAAAATCATGTGGCCACAGCTAGCTACCAGTGAGGCTGGAAATGAAGGCTCCAGCTGGAAAGCCATATGCAGCATCAATCTATAACTATGAGATAAGGGATAATGCATGTGAAGGAAGATCATAAAAGATGTCCTGGGAATGATTAAAAGACAATACATAAAGTGTGACTTGTGCCAAGTAGCAAATAAATATTGGTTTCCTGCCTCTCCATGTTTGTTTTCTCATAATGCTAGAGAATCACTGCCATAAAAAAGTTATTACACACAATTTTCCCTACATGACAGAAAACTCCTATATTATTTCCTGAGTCTAATGTATGCCACTTAATCACAGAGAGCCATCTGCTCCTCTCTGCTTTCCAAATTTGCTTACTACCATGTATAAGGATCAAGAACTTTGTGACTCTGGTTTATGTTATACTTTCATCATATTTAAAACTACTAGAAACAGAGCTTCATATTATAATTATAAAGTCTACCATCTAATGTCAGTGCTATCCTGACATTGATAACAAAAGCAAATATTCTAAAACACATTTTATGTTCTGGGTTGAATTTAAACCTGCAAAAACAAAAATAAAAGCAAAGCAAAACAAAACAAAACATAAAACCCTTACTGTCAACTATAAATTTGATACATGCATCTTCCCACATATCCCCTAAACTCAGTTTTCCCTCTTACTCTGATTTTATCATAGATTGAAATATTTGTTACAACAGGTAGGTTATTTGTAACTGAGGTTTCTCTCTGTTAGATAATATTATAGGTTTTTTATAAGCAAAGAGAATATTCAATATATTATACAGAAGTGTTTCTTTGTCCTAAGAATGACCACTACTCTTCTTATTCATCATACCTTCTCCTCCAAGCATAATACCTAGACATTTTTATAGTCCTCAAAACCTTACCCCCAAATAATAATTTTTTATTATTTTCTGGAATGTCACATTGTTAAAATGCTACGCTATATAGCCTTTCAATATTCGTTTCTTTCACTTGGAAATATATCTTTTCATATCAAAATATTCTAAGTTTTGGTTTATTTGGTGTTGTGTTTTTCTTTCTTTCAAATAGGAACTCTTGTATCCTAGACTACCTTCAAACTTACTCTGCAACTAAGCATATAAATCTTCTTGTCTCTTTCTCCTAAGTGCTGAGATTGCAGGTGTGTACCACCGTGTTGGGTTTCTCGGGGTGCTGACAATTGAACTCCAGGAAGCATACATGCTAGAACCTCAGATTATATTATTTTTTATTTATGAATACAAATTATATGTATATTATATTTTATAAATTCCTTTTTTGTGTGTTTGTACATAAGTGTGTATGCATGTGTGTGCGTGTGCATCTGCTTGTGTGTGTGTACCCATGTCATAGTGTTCAGGTTGAAGTCATGTGACATCTTGCAGAAGTCAGTTCTTTTCTTCTACCGTGTGAATTCCAGTGTTTTATCAGATTGTCAGACTTGGCAGGAAGCTCCTTTACTGGCTGATCCATCTCCTGACCGCTGATGTTTTCTTAAAACTTTTGAACATTTGTATACATTCTTATGATAAAACTATATCCAAGACCTTTGCCATTTTAACTGAGTTATTTGTTCTCCTGCTTTTGTGTTTTTATGGATTTATTGTTGTAAAATTATTTTCAGGTGAGCATGCAACAAATTCTTGACTGTTTTCATTAGTCAATGAATTGTTTTACAAGTATGGTTCCTTTTGCAAATGTAAGCATCATATGGCTCTGCAGAGTAACTAATGTCTGTAATCCCAGCACTTGACAATTTGAGGCAGAAGGGCTAAAGTGAAAGCCTCCTTCACCAAGACATTAGATAGATACATAGACAGACAGACATAGATACATAAATACACAGATAGATACATAGGTGTAGGTAGATAATAATCAGACTATAATAGGTGATAGATTGATAGATATATACATACATACATACATACAAGATAGATAAATATATGCATATGTACATGCATATATACATAGGTACATAGAAACATAGATACATAAATAGATACATAGATGAGAGATAGATAGATGACAGATAGATAGATAGATAGATAGATAGATAGACAAATAAATAGATACATTCATACATACATACATACACACACACACACACACAGAGAGAGAGAGAGAGAGAGAGAGAGAGAGAGAGAGAGAGAGTATATGGACACTATAAAATTAATAAGATTTACTTCTGGCCAGGCCTGGTTTTGAAGGTCTACAATCTAGCTATTCACATGACAGAAATGTTACAGGTTGAAGGGCAGCTTGAGTAACTTTAGACCCTGTGTCACAAAGTAAACCTGTTTGATTTTGCAGTCAGGCTGTAAATATTTAAATATTAATCCTTGCCTACAAACATTTTAACCATTCTCCTGCATTCTCACAAATAGTGTCTCTTCTGCTTTCAGGTTAGATATGTGTGTTTCAACCTAGATTCCTCAAATGAGGAAAACATGCAACATTTTATCTTTATTACTAATCCAATTACCACAACTTTCTTCTTAGCTAAAATTAAATTGTTTAATTTAACTAAAGCAATCAATACAAATGAAAGGTGATGAGTTGGGTTAAGATACCAAGTGCCAAGGTGTTCAATAGGTTACAAATTTTTCTGTTGTTAGTTTTTGTCCTGACCTCCCTAAGTGATAGATTATGAGCTAAAAGTTTTAAACTAAAATAAGTTTCTTTCTCTCCAAGTTGCTGTTTGTTGGTCATGGTCTTTATCACAGTAACAAAAACCATAAGTGTAACATGACTAAACCTTAAGTTATCATCTGCTTTTCTTTTAGATATTGTGACAAAGTAAATGAACAAGAATCAAAATGTTTCTTCTTTCCTCATGGGACAATGTGCAGCATCTTACATCCAAGGTGGCCCAAGCAGAAGAGATTATGAGTCATGGTCAGTATTGCCTTTCAGAAATCTCCAGGCATGGGCTCTGTATGAAACCGAGCATGAGAAGGGAATGAGGAAGAAAAGAGAGGGAACAGCCTGCCCTGATAAACTGCTGTAATCACCTCTGGTGAGACCTGGAAGTCATACATTACATTTTGGCCTGAACCTGGAGTTTTCAGTGAATACAGCCAAGTTTGGAAATAGTTATCTTTCATAATGTGAAATTTCAAGAAAGCTGACTTACAGATTCTGAATTATTTTTAGTATCAAGTGTGCCACACCAATCCTTTGCTGATGACCATTCATCAGTGTCATAATCTCCCAGATTAACTCTAAACTGACACCCTCAAAATCTGTCTCTAATCCCTTTATTCATCTGTACTTAATTTGTATGGAGTCAAGTCTGCATGATAGCCTTGCTAAAATGCTTGCATTTACCAAATGCTCTGTAATACCTCTCATGTTTTTCTTAGAGTGTGTTCACCTCTTTATAATGCATAGCCTGGCATCTCTTAATATCTAATTCAAATATTACCTCCTCTAGGAAGTTTTCATTCGAACTCAACAGAAGTTCCACACCTTAATTTCAGACTAGTCTACAAATGTGGGACATTGCAACTTTATTATTGTATTTTGGAAATTTTAGAAAAAGTTAGTTGATGTATTTATAGCCAAGTGCTATCTATCTTTTTAATACCCATTTTCTTCTTTGTTATAGCAATAAAACTTTCATTGGTTACATAGTTTTACCAAATCAAGGTAGATTTTCAACCATTCTTTGAAGCTGTATATGTTCATTTTCTCTGTTTTGGAGAATGGTATCTGAACAGAATACATTATAGGCTCTTCTAGAGCTAACTTAAGAGATACAATAGCATTGTTTTTTTGTTTTTTTTTTTTTTGTTTTGTTTTTTTTTTTGTCTTTTAAATCTGTGGATATACAAATGTAAAAGATGTTCATTGTCTGTTTAAGACTGAATGTATTTTAAAGACTGCATTGTATGCTTTAAAAAAATCTCTCTACGTTACTCTCTGAAACCATAGAAAACCTATGACTTTCTCATTCTTGTATGTTTTATATTTCCAAATCTTTTAAGCTGCCACATTAGTATGTACCCAGATTCCCTGCAACCACTTTACCATCAGTTTTTGTTATCTAAGAGAAGAAAATGCCATAAGCTCTCTTTTATACTTTGGCGGTTTGGCTGGGTGTTGTCTTGAACTCTGCACACCTTCTTATTGATCCAGTACAAATAAGGCCTCTTCTTGAAGTGATCAACCTTTGTAACAATTATAGTCCCTCTTTCAACTTATGCCTTGACAGAAACATTAAGTTTCATAGTCCTCTTTTACTCTCCAAACTGTATTTCTTTCTCTTCCATTTGCTCTTTTTATTTTATACTCAAATAAGGAAAGTTGGGAGTAACTGAGCAATAGATGTGATGTTAAGCTGTCGTGGCATCTCCACCAAAGAAATTAACCCACTGTTAAAGAAAAGAAAAAAACTTGACTTCAGGCAATTTCTCAGGACTTGGGAAGACAAAAACTATATTCTTTGCCAAAATATTATAGATATAGTCTCTAGGATATAGGCCTCCACCATCTACACTGCTCTCATTACTGCTGCCTCCAGACTCCTATTACTATGGCTGTTTACTTTCTGTTTTTAGTCTTCAACTGCCTTTTTTTTTACAACTTTATTTTTAAAAAAAAAAGATACATATACAGATTATTAAAAGCATTTTAGCATAAATATATATAAATATATTTTTCACAGTACTTGATTTTTTAAAGGTTTGATTATATGCATTGAAATCTTACTATTTACAAAAATCATAAAGTATATGTAGAACAAAATTTTGGAGCATCTTTGGGGTATATGCCCAGAAGTGGAATAATTGGATCTTTAGGTAGTTCTAGTTCTATTGGCTTTCCAAGCCTGACTTCTTATAGAATGTAGGACTACCATCCCAGAGATGGAGCATGCCACAATAGATAGAAATGTCTCCCATCAATAACTAATCAAGAAAAAACCTTAGAGCTATCTCTCAGTTAAGGTTTTCTCTTTTCAGATAACTCCATTTTGTGTTTCAAGTTAACATAAATTGAGCCGTACATGCAATAAGACTCTACAAATGATAACTAAGTTTTCCTTTGTTGAGGGATACCAATTGAAGATAGTGTCTTTTCCACTCTTGGTCCTGGGACCCTGTCTGCCTTAAACCTGTAGACCCAGCTATACCACTCCTAGGCATATACCCAAAAGATGCTCCAGTATATAACAAAGACACATGATCCACTATGTTCATAGTAGCCTATTTCTAATAGCCATAAGCTGCAAAGAACCCAGATGTCCTTCAACAGAGGAATAGATACAAAAAATGTGGGACATTTACATAATTGAGTTCTACTCAGATTTTAAAAACAATGACTTCATGAAATTCTTAGGCAAATGGGTGGAACTAAAAACTATCATCCTGAGTGAGGAAACCCAGTCACAAAAGAACACATGTTATGCACCCACTGATAAGTGGGTACTAGTCCAAAAGCTTGGAATATCTAAGAAACAAGTTACAGACCTTAAGAAGCTCAAAAGAAAGGAAGACCAAAATGTGGGTGCTTCAGTTCTTCTTAGATGATGGAACAAAATACTCATGGGAGAAAATATGGGGAAAAATAGTGGAGCAGAGACTGAAGAAAAGATCATCCAGAGACTGCTTCACCTGGGGAATCCATTACCATATGCAGCCACCAAACCCAGGCAATATTGTTGATGCCAAGAAATGCTTACTCTCAGCAGCACCATGTGTTTGTCTCCTCAGAGGATCTGCCAGAGCCATACTGATACAGTTGAAGATGCTTGTAGCTAACCATTGGACTGAGCACAGAAACCCCAATGTAAGAAAGGACTGAAGAAGGGTAAATGGTTTGCAACCCCATGAGAAGAACAACAATATCAACCAACCAACCCCCACAAAGCTCCCTGGGACTAAAACACCAACCAGTGAGTACACATGGAGTTACCCATGGACCCAGCTGCATGTGTAGCAGACGATGACATTGTCTGGCATCAATGGGAAGAGAGGCTTTTGGTAAAGTGAAGGCTTGTTTTCTCAGTGTAGGAAAATGCCAAAATGATGAGATAGGAGTGAGTGTTTGGGAGTGGAAGCATCTTCATGGAAGAAAGGGGAGGAAGGATGGAAAAGGGAAACTGGTAATATTTGAACTGTAAATACACAGAATATACAATAAAAAGTGACTAAAAAAACAAAATTAACTAATCATATTAAAAAAAACTCTACCAAAAAATTAAAAACTGCTGCAAACATTAATATCCCCCATTTTAAAAAAAAACTTAACTTTTTAGAAGCCATTCAGTATCCTGTTTATGGAAGTGTATACTTAAAAAGGATCAAGATCATTCTCAATTTATGACTAAGAAGCACTCACATACACATTTGGAATTGACTGAAAGATTTTGAAGACAAGCTTTATCTGATGTATTTTAATTCAGGTAGAAGGATGAGGGGGAAGAGAAATTGGGAGAGTGTGCACCACATATTTGATTAGCTAAGATTGAAATTCAAACATTATTAAGCGAAGATATTACATATAGTATAGTATATAATACATATATGTATATATGTTACATTTTTAACATAAGCTTCCCTATTAAAGTTTTCAAAAATGCCTAAAATGTAACAGAATATATTAGCAAAAAATTGTTTGGTATTGGTAGCTTTTTCAAAGCGATTATTAAAAATACAAATTAGATGTAAATACCGTGTTATTTTCATAGAATGCAGATGATATCAAATAAGCTTATAGATTTATTTGCCCTAAACCTCTCTGTTTACAATTATTAGTGCATTAGAAACAACATACTTGTGAACAAACTGTATCTTCAATTGACTATTGTTTCATGGATCACATATTTTTAATTGCAATTATTTAAATTAAGAATTATTTCACCCAATTTATTTCTGATCATGTCAAACTTTTCATTCTGCACCTATGCTAGATACCTTTAAAATAGACTCAATTTATTGTTCACTGGCTAGAGAAGTATCCTTCCATATGGAAGCCTTTAAATTGTAGGGCCAGCCTTAAATGATCTGATACAGACAATATTCTCCAAACTTGACCCTAGCTTCATGCTTTCAGTTTGATATGCTCTGACCCTCACTTCTGCCCTAATGTAACTCTCTCATCTGGTTCCATCTAAGTCATCCCGTGGGAAGTTCTGCTTTATGCTTTGAGTGTGTCATTTCCTTCTTTAGAGCAGAGAAAACATGAGAGGTTCAGGGGGTGGGGAGTGGGGTGTTTTATAAAGAACAAAGTGTGTCACATGTCCTGGTAGAAAAGTAAGAGGAAAGAAAAATTATCTATGGAAGAACAGTTAGATGTTGAAAATGTGAACAAATTATTATGATTCCATAACCCTGGTTTTTAATGTTACGCAGGGTATGATCCTGCTGTTTTAGGCTGTACCTTTCAACCCTGTCCCAGAAAAACACAATCTACACCACTGTCTGCTTCTCTCCAGGAAGTCATACTTTGTTACAATATTTCTTTTGCATTTCATCCTAGTTTGATTTTGCACTTTAAACTTGCATCTTATGTGAACTCTGTCCACAACTAAAAATATTCAGTTCCCTCCCTCTATCTCTCATGATTATTTTGTTCCCCCTTCTAAGTAGAACTTCCACACTTAGAGGAAGGAGAGAGAAAAGGGGGGACAGAATCAGGTGTGGGAGGAAGTCGGGGAGAAGTACCGAGGGTCAGGAAACTGAACAGAGGTATGTAGCAGTTGGAGAATGGGGAACTGGGATAGCCACTAGAAAGTTCCAGATGCCAGGAAAGCTAGAGGCTCCCAGGACACCACGGGATGATATTAGTTGAAATACCTAACAATGGGAAGAGAGAACCTGTATCCTGAGGTTAAGCACAGCCCCTTGTTGAGGGATGGAGCCACTCAGCCATCTTAAAAATATTAACACAGAATTGTTCCTGTCTAAATAAAATGCAGGGACAGAGAGTGGATCCATCCCGTGTGCAGACACCAAACCCAGAAACAACTGCTGATACCAAGAAGTGCTTGCCGACAGAAGCCCGGTATGGCTGTGCCCTGAGAGGCTTTTTCAGAGCATGACCTGTACAGAAAAGGATGCTCACAGCCAACAATTGAACTGAGCACTGGGACCCCAATGGAGGAGTTAGGAAAAGGACTGAAGGATCATTGGAAGATCAACAATATCAACCAACCAGACACCCAAGAGCTCCCAGAGACTAAACCACCAACCATGGAGGGACCCATGGCTCCAGCTTTATATGTAACAAAGGATTGTCTTATCTGGCATCAAATGGGAAGGGAAGGCATTGGTCCTATGGAGGATTGATGCCCAGTGTAGGGGAACACTAGGGCAGTGAGGCAGGATCAAGTGGGAGGATGGGGAAGCACCCTCAAAGAAGCAGGGGAAATGAAGTGAGATAGGGGGATTGCAGAGCAGAAACTGGTACCTTGGATAATATTTAATATGTAAATAAATAAAAATATGTAAAAATATATTCTGATCCCTTTAAAATAGCCAATAATAATTCAATATTGTTTAATCTTTGTCTGTCTGCACTCTCCCCCCCTGCATGTGTTATGGTGTGTGTGTGTGTGTGTGTGTGTGTGTGTGTGTGTGTGTGTGTGTGCCATCTGTATATAGGTGTCACTGGAAGCTACAAGAAGCTATTGGATCACATAGAACTTAGAACTAGAGGTAAAAATAGTTGTGAGCCACCTGATATTGAATCTGGTCCTGCAGAAGAATGAAAAATGCTAACCGCTGAACAATCTCCCCAGCTCCCGTCCAATATCACTCTACACACTAAATACATAGTTTCTTCATCACTCTCCAAAACAGTATTTGATATAAGTTCAGTAATTACTTAATTGTTTTGATCTCACTTAATGTAAATAATATAAAGCCAACATACTTTTTATCATCTAAAGAATAGTAGAATTCATTAATACTGAGTATTAGAATGAGTTTAATTGTGTATAAACAGTTTCTTTGGAGTAAAGTAGCAGATCATTTGTAATAAATCAATTCACTAACATATCAAATATTAAGAAAGTAACAAGGTTTATGTTTGACAAATAAAAATAGCAAATTGACCCAGTAAATTTTTTTAAGATTTATTTAGGGTACAGGCTGAGCAACTGTGACCTGGAACAGATCTTAGGAACTTCTGTTCCCACCCGGAGACGACTTCAGGATGCAGAGCGGAGCCTGGCCCAACTGCCAGCCGGAAAGGCGGCTGGTACAGGCTGAGCAACTGGTGAGTGGGAGACCTAGGCTGAAGGGGAAGCAGAGGGATCTCTGCGGAGTGCACACAGAAAGGGCACCCCCTGCCCTGACCTGCCCTGTGCTCCCCGATCCAGTGACCGGGAACAGATCTTAGGAACTTCTGTTCCCACCCGGAGACGACTTCAGGACACAGAGCAGAGCCTGGCCCAACAGCCAGCCGGAAAGGCGGCTCGAACAGGCTGAGCAACTGGTGAGTGGGAGACCTAGACTGCGGGGGAGCAGAGGGATCTCTGCGGAGTGCACACGAAAAGGGCACCCCCTGCCCTGACCTGCCCTGTCCTCCCCGATCCAGTGACCGGGAACAGATCTTAGGAATTTCTGTTCCCACCCTGAGATGACTTCAGGACCCAGAGCGGAGCCTGGCCCAGCTGCCACCCGGAACCTGGGCTGCCGGGGAGTAGAGAGATCTCTGCGGAGTGCACACGGAAAGTGTACCAGGGACACAGACCAGATACAAGGGAAAGGCAAGAACATATCACTGACAACAAAACGGCAAGAGGAAAGAGAAAGAGTATATCCCAAGGAAACCAAGACAATCTAGCAACACCAGAACCCAGCTCTCCAATAGTAGCAAACATCGGAATTCCAAACACTCCAGAGAAAGAAGACACATACCTGAAATCATGCCTCAAGACACTGATAGAGTTAATTAAACAAGAAAGGGAGGAAAAGCAAAAAGATTCAGAAGCTTTTAAAGAAGAAACAAGAAAAACACTCAAAGAACTCAAAGAACGAGACGAAAACAGAACCAAAGAAATAAAGGAATGGAAGAGGGAAATTAAAACAGAATTGACACAATAAAAAAGCGCTAAAAGAGATGACCCTAGAGTCAGAACACCAAAAAAAAAAAAAAATCAGGAGTCACAGAAGCAAGCATTTCCAACAGATTACAAGAGATCGAGGAGAGAATCTCGGGGGCAGAAGACAACATTGCAAACATAGACAAAACAGCCAGAGAAGATGCAAAAAACAAAAAGCTCCTAACCCAAAATGTCCAGGAAATACAAGACACAATGAGAAGACCGAACCTAAGGATAATAGGAATAGAAGAGGGAAAAGAGTATCAACTAAGAGGCACAGTAAATATCTTCAACAAAATCATAGAAGAAAACTTCCCTACCCTCAAGAATGAGATGACCACGAGCATAAAAAAAGCCTTCAGAACTCCAAATAGGTTGGACCGGAAAAGAAATACCTCCCGGCACATAATAGTAAAAACATCAAGTGCCCAGAGTAAAGAAAGAATACTAAAAGCAGTAAGGGAAAAAGGTCAGGTAACATATAAGGGCAGACCAATCAGACTCACACCCGATTTCTCAACAGAGACTATGAAAGCTAGAAGAGCCTGGACAGACATCATGAACACCCTAAGAGAGCACAAGTGCCAGCCCAAGCTGATATACCAGCAAAACTATCAATCACCATCGATGGAGAGATGAAGATATTTCAAAACAAATCTAAATTTACACAATATCTGACCACAAACCCAGCACTACAATGAATTATAGGTGGAAAACCCAATACAATGAGGGGAACTACATCCTAGTAAAAACAAGAAAACTCATAAGCAAGAAAACCAGAAGAAGAAAAAGACACAGACACAACTCAACCTACAAAAGCAAAAATAGCAGGAAACAGATACCACTATTCCTTGATATCTATAAATGGACTCAACTCTCCAATAAAGAGACATAGGCTATCAGACTGGATACATAAACAAAATCCAGCCTTTTGCTGCATACAGGAAACTCATCTCAGAGACAGAGACAGACACTATCTCAGAGTAAAAGGGTGAGAAAAAAACTTCCAAGCAAACAGCTCCAAGAAGCAAGCTGGAGTGGCTATTCTATTATCGAATAAAGTAAACTTCCAACCAAAAGTTATCAAAAAAGATAAAGAAGGACACTTTTTACTCATTACCTGGGAAATCTGTCAGGAGGAACTCTCAATCCTTAACATATATGCTCCAAATAAAAAATCACCCACATTCATAAAAGAAACTCTACTAAAGCTCAAAAAATACATTTCACCCCACACAATAATAGTGGGAGACTTTAACACCCCACTCTCACCAATGGACAGATAAAGGAAACAGAAACTGAACAAGGACACTGCAAAACTAGCAGAGACTTTGAACCAACTAGAATTAATAGATATATACAGAACATACTATCCTAAAGTAAAAGAATACACCTTCTTCTCACCACCCCATGGCACCTTCTCAAAAATTGACCACATAATTGGACACAGAACGAGCCTTCATCGATATAAGAAGATTGAAATACTCCCATGCATCCTCTCAGATCACCATGGTCTACGGCTGGTCTTTAACAACAACAAAGACAACAAAATGCCCACATACACATGTAAACTAAACAACGCTCTGTTAAAGGATAGCAGGGTCAAAGAAGAAATAAAGAAAAAAATTAAGGACTTTCTAGAATTCAACAAAAATGATAACACAACATACCCAAACCTATGGGATGCAATGAAAGCAGTATTGAGAGGAAAACTCATTGCCCTAAGTGCTTCCAAGAAGAAACTGGAGAGAGCTCACATCAGCAACCTGACAGCACAGCTAAAAGCCCTAGAACAAAAGGAAGCAGATATACCCAAAAAGATTAGACGGCAAGAAATAATCAAAATTAGGGCAGAAATAGACCAAATAGAAACAAAAAAAACCATTGAAAAAATCAAGAAAACAAAGAGTTGGTTCTTTGAGAAAATCAACAAGATTGATAAACCCCTAGCCAGACTAACTAAAGGGCAAAGAGAGAGTATCCAAATTAACAAAATCAGAAAGGAAAGTGGTGACATAACAACTGAAACTAAGGAAATTCAAGAAATCATCAGATCCTACTACAAAATCTTATACGCCACATAATTGGAAAATCTGGAGGAAATGGACGAATTCCTAGACAGATACAAGGTCCCAAAGTTGAACCAGGACCAAGTAAACCATCTAAATAACCCTATAACACCTAAAGAAATAGAAGAAGTCATCAAAAGCCTCCCAACCAAAAAAAGCTTAGGTCCAGATGGGTTCAGTGCAGAATTTTATCAGACATTTATTGGGGATAGAACACCAATATTCGCCAAACTATTCCAAAAGATAGAATCAGATGGAATATTACCCAACTCATTTTTTGAGGCTACAATAACCCTCGTACCTAAGCCACACAAAGACCCTACAAGGAAAGAGAACTTCAGACCAATCTCACTTATGAACATTGATGCAAAAATACTCAACAAAATCCTTGCAAACCGAATCCAAGAACACATCAAAACCATCATTCATCATGACCAAGTAGGCTTCATCCCTGGGATGCAGGGATGGTTTAACATAAGGAAATCCATCAATGTAATCCACCATATAAACAAACTTAAAGACCAAAATCACATGGTCATCTCACTAGACGCTGAGAAAGCATTCGACAAAATCCAACACCCCTTCATGTTAAAAGTCCTGGAAAGAACAGGAATCCAAGGCCCATATTTAAACATAATAAAAGCAATATACAGCAAACCAACAGCCAACATCCAACTTAATGGCGAGAAACTTGAAGCAATTCCACTAAAATCAGGGACTCGACAAGGCTGCCCACTCTCTCCCTACCTATTCAACATAGTACTGGAAGTCCTGGCTGGAGCAATTAGACAGCAAAAGGAGATCAAGGGGATACAAATCGGAAAGGAAGAGATAAAAACATCACTCTTTGCCAATGACATAATAGTGTACTTGAGTGACCCCAAAAATTCCACCAGAGAACTCCTACAGCTAATAAACAATTTCAGCAAAGTGGCCGGATACAAAATTAACTCAAACAAATCAGTAGCCTTCCTATACTCAAAGGACAAACATGTGGAGAAAGAAATTAGGGAAAAGGTACCCTTCACAATAGTTACAAAAACTATAAAATACCTTGGTGTGACTCTAACTAAGGAAGTGAAGGACCTGTATGACAAGAATTTCAAACCTCTAAAGAAAGAAATTGAGGAGGATCTCAGAAAATGGAAAGATCTCCCATGCTCATGGATTGGAAAGATCAACATCTTAAAAATGGCCATCCTACCAAAAGCAATCTACAGATTCAATGCAATCCCCATCAAAATTCCAACCCAGTTCTTCATAGAATTGGAAAGATCAATGTGCAATTTCATATGGAATAACAAAAGACCTAGAATAGCGAAATCCATCCTCAACAACAAAAAAACATCTGCGGGAATCACTATCCCTGACCTCAAGCTATATTACAAGGCAATTGTGCTGAAAACTGCATGGTACTGGTACAGAAATAGGCAAGTGGATCAATGGAATAGAATAGAAGATCCAGAAATGAGCCCTCATGTATATGGTCACCTGATTTTTGACAAAGGAGCAGTAAACATTCAATGGAAAAAGGACAGCCTATTCAACAAAAAGGTGCTGGTCCAACTGGCACTCAACATGCAAAAGAATGAAAATAGACCCGTTCTTATCTCCTTGTACAAAGCTCAAGTGTAAGTGGATTAAAGATCTCCACATTAAACCAGATACACTGGAACTATTAGATGAGAAAGTATGGAAAACCTTAGAACACATAGGCACAGGAGAAAATTTCCTGAACAAAACACCAATGGCTCAAGCTCTAAGGTCAAAGATTAACAAATGGGACTTAATGAGATTGCAAAGTTTCTGTAAGGCTAAGGACATCGTCAAGAAAACAAAACGGCAACCAACAGAATGGGAAAAGATCTTTACCAACACCACATCAGATAGAGGCCTAATATCCAAGGTGTACAAGGAACTCAAAAAGCTAGACACCAGAGAATCAAATAACCCTATTAAAAAATGGGGTACAGAGCTAAACAAATCATTTTCAGTTGAGGAACACCGAATGGCCGAAAAACATCTGAGGAAGTGCTCGACATCCTTAGCCATCAGGGAAATGCAAATCAAAACAACCCTAAGATTCCACCTCACACCAGTCAGATTGGCCAAGATCCAAAACTCAGATGACAGCAGATGCTGGCTAGGCTGCGGAGAATTAGGAACACTTCTCCACTGTTGGTGGGGTTGCAAGCCAATACAACCACTCTGGAAATCTGTCTGGCGATACCTCAGAAAATTGGATATAGTACTACCTGAAGACCCAGCTATTCCACTTCTGGGCATATACCCCAGAGACACTTTAATACACAACAAAGATATATGCACCACAATGTTCATAGCGGCTCTATTTATAATAGCCAGAAGCTGGAAGGAACCCAGATGTCCTTCAGAAGACGAATGGATACAAAAATTGTGGTACATATACACAATGGAATACTACTCAGCCACCAGAAACAATGACTTAACCAAATTCTTAAGAAAATGGCTGCATCTAGAGAAGATCATCCTGAGTGAGATAACCCAGTCACAAAAGAACAGACATAATATGCAGTCACTGATAGTGGGATGCTAACCCCAGAGGCTTGCACTCCCCCAGAAACAACTCACAGACTGTATGAAGTCCAAGAAATAAAGAAAACAAAAAATATACATATATTCACAAAACAAGAAGACTTTGACTATTTCCATGTTGCGTTTTGTTTTGCATGTACTTTACGCTTATTGCAACTAGTACGTTTTCAATGCATACTGTCAAGCCCTTGAAAAAAATCAAGTACTGACTAAAAATCATATTCACATGGTTTTATGTAAAATTTATTTTAATGTCTGAAAAAACAGTACTGACAAAAATGTATAATTTTAAGCAAAAAATGTTTAAAATCTTTACATTTATCTTTGTTTTGCAAAATAAAGTCGTTTAAAAAAAAGATTTATTTAGTTTACCTATGTGCATGTTCTATCTGCATGTACACCTGCAGGCCAGAAGAGGGCATCAGATTCCATTATAGATGGTTGTGAGCCACCACGTGGTTGCTAAGATTGAGCTCAGAACCTTTAGAAGAGCAGACTTGCTCTTAACTGTTAGCAATCTCTCGAGCCGCTGACTGTATTTTTATATTGAGAAATTATAAATTAACTCTCTTGATATCAGGTTTGTTTCATGTCCAAAATTTATATACAGCTCATCACTATAAAGAAACAAAGTAAAAACCAATGACTCAAGAAATTTAACTTAGATAAGGATGGCACTAAAAAATAGAAATTAAAATGTTCAGGCATAGATTTAAAACATAGTAAGTTAAGGTAGGGTGAAACTTTAAAATTCCCAGTGTAATTTGAGACCTATCCCTTGTGAGAGAGCTAACTCCTGACACTATTAATGATATTCTGTTATGCTAACAGACAAGGACCTTACTATAATTGTCTCTTGAGAGGCTTCATCCTGCTGCAGAGGGAGACAGATGACAAGTACCCACAGCCAGACATCAGGTGGAGCTCAGGGAGTCTTTTGGAAGAATAGGGAATAGAGCTGAAAAACCCAGAAGGGTCCAGGACACCACAGAAGATTTTAGAGTCAACTAACCTGGGCTCCTGGGGGTTCACAGAGACTAGATCACTGACCTGGGAGCATGCAGAAACTGAACCTAGGCTCCCTCCACATTTGTAGCAAATGTACAGCTTGGTCTTTCTGCAGGACCCCTAGCAAGTAGAATGGGGGGTCATCTCAATCTCTGTTCCCTGCCATTGGATCCCCTTTCCCCCTATCTAAACTGCCTGGTTGGGCCTCAATGAGAGAAGATGTGCTTAGTTATGCTGAGAGTACATGTAACATGGTGAAGTGGTACCCAAGGGGGACTCATCCTTCTGTGAAGAGAAAGTGAGGGGTCAATGGGAGGAGAGATTTGTAAGTTTGAGACTAGGAGGAGAAGAGGGAGGACAACTGTGATTGTGATATAAAGTAATAAAAAGAAATAAATCATTGAAGAAAAATCTGAACAAATGTAAAAAAGAAACAAAGGAAGGAAAGGGAGAAAAAGAAGGAAGGGAAAAGAGAGAGAAAGAAAGAAAGAAAGAAAGAAAGAAAGAAAGAAAGAAAGAAAGAAAGAAAGGAAGGAAGGAAGGAAGGAAGGAAGGAAGAAAGAAAGAAAGAAAGAAAGAAAGGCCCAGTGTAGCAATCCAATATGACAATAGGTAGTCAACAAAAGAGAAAGCTCCTGGAAGTAACTATGGATATAAAAATTAGTGACTAAACCATAAATTGACTTTAAAACTGCAATGGTATTTCCCATTGCCCTTTTCCTTACATTGTAAATGTATCCATTTATTACTGCAAGAAGTAATAGTATAGATTTGTTCATTTGTAAACGCTGTTATTTTAAATTCTCCTAACTCTTTTTAACTTTCAAAAAATTGTGAGGCGCTGGGAGGTAGCTACTGAGTAAGAGCACTAGCTTCTCAACCATGAGTACCTAAGTTCAGATACCCAACATCTAAAAGGTTGGGTGTAGCCAGGCACTCCTAAAATGCCAGGACTGGATGGGATTTAGGGAGCAATATGAAGACTTGCTGGCTATAAGCTCAGCTTCAGATTCCTTGATATACCTCATGTCAAAGAAATTAGGAAAATAATACCCATTGTCCTCTGACTTCTTCACATAGGTGCAGGCACTAACCTACATACTTCATTATGTGAACCAAACATGTACCACACACACATCTGCATAGATGTTCACACATATGCACAGACATGCACACACATGACATTACGATGCGTGTTTGAAATAGTTTATTAGTTTTTCCACCACCTGCAGAATATGTTAGTATAGTACTAGTTGTTACCCAGCCTGGTTGCTGGAGAAAATCAATGTGCAGATGTAATATCAAGAGTCATGTCAAGGAGAAGCCTGGAGAGGAAAGAACTCCTTGTTTGTATAATGATATTCTTCATTATAGAATTAAATATAGACATCCAAATCTCTATTTCCTTAAAATACCAATCTGCTAGAATGAGCAAGACATTTCATTATGAATCTATTTTTAATGAACTTGTTGGATTGAATTTCCTGATGTTCTGGCCAAAAGAGTTAAGAATGTATATCAGAATCTTTCGTTGATATATGGTACCTCCAAAGCATGTAATCAATAAATGAAAAATACCCTACAAGAAAAACCCAGCAGACAACTTTCACAATATAATCATTAAGCAAAATTTTCATGAATACATTCGTTATTTTAAAGATAACCTTGAAACCCTGTTCACTTTTTGCATAAAAACTGTCCTCTGAATATCAACATCATATACAAAATAAAACCAAAAAGTAAATTATCTAGACCAGATGCAGATGGATAATGCATGCAGCATGCTCTAGTAACTCACTAGAGGGGAAAATGGTGTCACTGGGGGCTGGGGTGTGCAGGGTGTGGCTCCTAACTAGACTGAGCATCACTTCTACAAAGGAACCTCTTCAGAAGAAAATAAGAGTAAGTCTGCAATTAAGTCCTTTGAAGGATTGTCTCACTGATGCTGTCTAGACAGCTTTTGAATGTAGGATGTAGGACACCATATCTATCTGAAGTGCAAAGCTCCTTTTTCAAAAAAAATTTTTTTCCTTATTACCTTAGGATCAAATAATAAATAATAATAATAAATGCAGTTTGAGGAGGAAAAAGCCACACTCCCATTTACTCTCCTTTTTTGTGTGTGTTTCACCTTAAAAGAAGCTTTGATAGTTTGATACTTCAGTCAGCATCCAGCTTATTTCCGTGCTAGCATGTTAACCTTTTCCCTCTGGATACTTGGGATATTAATATTATCCTCTGTAACAATCACCCGACGAAATGAAGCATTTACGCAAATACTGCAAATTAGATTAAACTGCAGTTCTGATGTAACCCTGTGACATACAGTTTCTTGTGCATTAAGCCAAATGTACAAGCATTTAATGACTAATCCTTTTAGGTATTTTAATGCCCACATGAAGATTTATTGAGGAGAAAGGGAAAGCATATGTGGTTTTCCGTTAGAGCCTGCCTGCGGGCGGAGGATTGAACAGATTGGCTTTTTTTTTTTTTTTTTTTTTTAATTAATATTTCAGTTCTTTGTGTTTTGGCGGGCAGGTTGCACGTGGCCCTAGTACTGAACGGACAGCTCCTCTCTGTTAGGCTGAGCGCTGAGGGCTTGCAGACTCTGAGGGCATTGGCGGACCCTGGAGGGAAGAGCGAAGGAGGGGGTGGGAGAGTGAGATCAGGTGTTGCACCTCCCCCTCTTTCTTCTACCGCACACAGGCATAGGCTTACCTCCTCTTCTCCTCTAGAAATTAATCTACTGATCGATATTGGTGGAATTAGTCAAACTAGCAGCTTCTCCTTTCAGCCACAGAAGGGGAGGAGAAAGCTTGTCAGACCCTCCTTCCTCCCTTGGGCTTACTACAAACAACTTTTCTGATGCTAGGAGGAGACCTTTGAAGATGAGAGAGGCAAGTTCGCCTGCATTTTAGGTTTGCCTGCTGATCGGAAGGTATTAACTAGTCAAATCTCCAGGATCACAATTCGTTTTTAGCATCATGAAACCTTGGTGAATTCAGTAATACCACTACACCAACACCATCCATTGAGGGGTGGGAGAAAGGGTAAAGAGAGAAGAAGATTTAAAAAGATAGATAGCTAGATAGATGGATAGATAGATAGATAGATAGATAGATAGATAGATAGATAGATAGAGATACAGATATTCATACGTTTTTATATATGATATCACACATAAAGTATGTGGCCTCGTTAAATATTCTAAAATATCAGACATGCTTTAATAGCTTTCTCGATATGATACTGTTTTCAATGCATGTTAGAACTTTGTTTCAAAACTGGTTTCTAAAATCTAGAAGAGTTTAAAGAGTTGTGAGTTACAAGTTATAAGTAACCATATAGCACCTATAAGAAACTGGACACATTGAGTTGTTAACATAGAAGGCTAGAGATTGCTCAGCAGTTAAAAGCCCATGCTGCTCTTGAACACGATTCTAGTTCAGATTCTATCATTCCAGCACCTGAGTAACTCCCAACCACCAGCAACTCCAGCTCCAGGGTATCTAATGCTTTCTTTTAGCCAGAGCATGAACTTGCACTAACATGGCACATTCATGTGAGTGTGTGCACACATACACACACACAAAAGGAAAACGATTAATCTGTTACATTCTGTCATAGAACTACTGACTAAAATATATATTTTAATGTATTTTCTCTTATATATTACATCCAGACTGCTGTTTCCCCTCCTTGGCTCCTCTCCTCTAAGTCCTATCCCCTGACCCCCACCCTTACCCCCAGCCAAAGTCCCTTCTTATCCCTTCCTCCTCCATACCTCTTTAGAAAAGGGCAAGCCTCCTAAGGATATCAACCAAACATAGCATATCTTATTCTTATAAGTCAAGGAATTTCCCCTCATATGAAGGTTATAGGGGGCAACACAGAAAAGGGGGTCTCAAAAGCAGGCAAAAGAGTGAAAGACAGCCCAGGCTCCCACAGATAGGAGTCCCACAACACCAAGATAAACACACATGACTTTTATGTAGAGGCCTAGATCAGACCTGTACTTCCCTGATGGTAAGTTTCGTCTTTGTGGTCTTCTTTGAGCCCAGGCAGGTTGATTCAATGGGTTTTCTTGTGAAATCCTTGGCCCCTTTGGCTCCTACATCACCCCCCTTCCAGAGCATTCCACAAACTACCTAATGTTTGGCTGTGGGTCTTTGCATCTGTTCCCATCAGTTGCTGGATGAAGCCCCTCTGATGACAATTATTGTAGGGTCTTGTCTACAAGTTAGCAAAATATCATTAGGAATCATTTTATTGACTTTTTCAGGTTCTATTTCGTGATATTGTAGGCCTCTCAGCTATCCAGCCTCTGGTAACTGGTCCTCCAGGCAACATAGGGAGTGGGCTTCCAATTTACCACAGAGCACAACTTGTAGGCAGAACAAATTGTAGGTCAATGGTTTTGAGGCTGTTGTCCCAACCCCTCCACTGGAGGTTATGAGAATCTTTTTAACAATGAAAAATTACTTTTGTTTTCTGAGTTCACACTTCTCAATGGAATTCCTTACACATATATTAAATGTGTTTCCACATTTTTGTTTAAGTAGACCTAATTGGGCACTTCTTGTTTATTATTTTTAAGTTTCTCATTTATTATTGTTTTGCCTGCATGTATGTCGGTTTACCACTAGTGTGTCTTGTAAAGGCTAAAGAGAGCATCAGATCCCCTGGGACTGAAATGTAAACAGTAGCAAACTGATATACACATGTGAGAAATTAAAAATGGATTCTATGAAAGATTAGCCAGAGATCTTAAGTGCTGATCCATCTCTCTAAAGCCAGCATTGTATTATTTGTTAATTTGGGTATCTATGTGTGTGAGTGGGGTGGGTGTAAGGGGTGTGGAGGTGTGTCTGCAAGCACAGGTGTATGGAGAAGGGTGGGGTATGTGCATGTGGGTGCAAGAATTCTTGAAATTCTTGAAGGTCAAAAGCTTCAAAGCTCCCAGAGCTGAAGTTACAGGTGGTTTTGAGAGCTGCTGAGTAGTTGCTGGTCCTCTGGAAAAGCATCGTTATCTTCATTGCAGAGCTACCTCTCCAGCACCTATGTGCATTTCTATCTCAAGCCAAATGTCACTCCTATTTCTTTATTTCTTAAACATTTTAGGTCTTTATTTTTTTAAGATTTACTTTATGTATGTGAGTACACTGTAGCTGTCTTCAGATACATCAGAAGAGTGCATGGACTCCATTACAGATGGTTGTGAGCCACCATGTGGTGGCTGGGAACTGAACTCAGGACCTTGAGAAGAGCAGCTAGTGCTATTAACCTCTGAGCCATCTCTCCAGCCCAGTCACTCCTATTTATTTTCAGTTCCCTCTCCTAATAACAAGGTAATAATCTACTCTCCATTTAAACGAATAACTATCTCTGGCCAATGTACTTAGAGGAACGTCCCACCCCCCTTCATCTTGAAATTAGAATACATAAAGATTTCTCTAGTGCTCTACTTCACCAGGTAGAGAATTACTACCTGCCAAGGTCTAAACCCACAATGGTGCAAGTCACAGAGATTTGAGACTTATTTATAATCCACTATGATGTTGCCTCTAAAGTACCTTTAAAAAGTCTTTTAACAAAAATATCAATGAAACATGAGCTATCTGGGATGTGTTGTTAGAAGACATTTATATACCAGTGTCATTCAATAGAAGTTAAATGCAAATGACAAACAGAATTTACATTTTTTAATGTTCATAACTAGAAAGTAAGAACACAAAAGCAAGATGATTTCTCATTGTACATTTTATCGTCAGCACCTCCAAAATATTATCCTCTTTATCACAGTAGAAATTTGGAAATGTTTTCCATAACCTTTTATTCAAAAATATAGAAATCAAGTGGGTATTGTGTACTTACAGCACATGGTATTTTCAAGTAATTTTATTTCAAATTACCAGTATATTCTAGGCAAAACTCACCAAACATATGCCTAGAGTTGATATGTTTAGGTTTGTTTCGTATTCGCATAAGAGATGTTATACACTCTTAGAAATCATAAATCACTTCAGTGAAGACATTAGTAAGAACTGTTTTGGATGGGCATGGTGGTACATGCCTTTAATACTAGCACCCAAGAAGCAGAGGCAAGTAGTACTATGTAAATTTAAGGCTAGTTTTATCTAGATGGATAGTTCCTAGGATAGCCAGAGATATACAGTGAGACTTTGCCTTAAAGCAAAACAAGACAAAATGAAAAGATATTTCTTTTTTTTTAATTTTGTAGTTATATTTATGTACAGAAAACTTAAGTGTACATTTAACCCAGTTTAGGGGCGAGTTCTTTAACCTTTGCCTTTGCTAGCTTGGCAATTCGAGCCACAGACTTAGGACCCAGAACGTTGCATCCCCAGTGGCGTCAGATCTCATCATATCTGTCATTATAATTGGTCCTAATAGCTTCTACCAGCTTAGCCAGAGCACCCTTGTCTTCTGAGTTAACCTGTGTGAAGGCAACATAGGTGCATGTCTTCCTGTGGACCAGGCGCCCCAGCCTGGCCTTTCCCTTGATGATGCAGTAGGGCACCCCCATCTTTTGACACAGGGCATGTAGGAAAACCACCAACTCAATGGGGTCTACATCATGGGCAATCACCACCAGCTGAGCCTTCTTGTTCTCCACCAAGGTGGTGACTGTATTGACTCCTGCTCGGAGGACAGGTGGTCTTTTAGTTGGGATGTCCCCTTTGCCAGCAGCTTTCTTCTCAGCACGGGCCAGTAGCCTTTGCTTCTTCTATTGCTTTGTCTCTGGCCTGTACTTGTGGGCAAGCTTAAGCACCTGAGTAGCTGTTTGCCTGTCCACTGGGTGAACTGGTTAATGGCAGGAGGTACTTTGAGCTGCTTATAGAGGATGGCTTTTTGACTCTGCAGCCTGATGTAGCAGGCCATTTGACGAAGCGTGTTAGATCTCTTTTGGGCTGGATGTCCTGCCGAATGCCGAAGTTCTTGGGCCTTTTCTCAAACAAAGGATTGACCACTTTTTTGGCCTCTTCCTTCTTGACAACGGCAGGGGCCAGGGCCACCTTCTTCCCCTTGGCCTTCTTCCCTTTGGGCATGCATCTTGCTCAGCTGGAGGAGAGAGGAAAGGATATTTCTATAGTTTGGAATTTTGTTGAGTGATGGGGGAAGAATCTACAGAGAAATGGTTCACATTGTGTTTAGTGGTCACACAAAACAAAAGAGCTATAATTGGAGATATCAAAAAACTTTAAAGAAATAAAATAGTGTGAGAATAAATTTATGATTGATAAAGAAGCATCAGTTTTTCCCATTAGCAGAAGAGAAATCTGACTGGTATTTTGTGGCTCGTACAACCAAAGTCCTTTGTTCGGATGAAATTAGAGGAGGTCCTTTGCACAGAGTGGACTAGCCTAATGGGGATGTTCTTTAAGAATGTTCAAGAGGGGATTGCTACAATATGACCTGACAGTGAGTACCAGGCAGAAATGTAGTGAGACAGAGGCCTAGTTGACAGTAGCTGGTTAACCCTTTGACATCAGGGTCTGGTGTTATTGCTTTTCTCAAAAAGATGGTGACAGTTTGTGAGATGGACAATGTTAGCTGTCATTAATTTGCCATAACTACAAGATTAGGATGATATCAGGTTTTTTTCTCCAAGTGCTTCTTTCTTTGGCTTGTCAGTAGCCACACTCTTCTGGTGGCCTGGCATGGGCTTTTCTCTAATGTCATGTCCATATCTTAATACTGGAATACAACCCACTCCTACCATCTCAATCCACCTCAACTACAGCTCTCATGGAAGGCCCCATCTCAAGAAGGACTACATTGTAAATTAGAGCTTCAATGGATGAATGGACTGGCAATTGGTATCAATTCACAGTTATATACAACCTAATATTAATTTTCTGTATTTACTCGTATACAGAAACTCTTCAGTAGAATCAAATTTGTATCAATTCCAATACCAGTTACAAGCTCTGCGTATCTTCAGTTTCTATTTTTTATCTTCTTCCTCTATAGCATACTGCCTCCGTGGGGGAGGGGTGTAGACTGCCATTATAAAACAGCCCTCTGTTCATCATTAGGTTGATCCACTTCTTATGTCTAGTCAGTGAATTACTTCTTCAGAAAAGACATTTGTGGGTTGTGGAGTTGGCTAGGTGGGTACACAGTTGTCACACAAGTGTAAGAACATTTTGACTACTGGGGTCCAGAGCACATGTAAGCCAGACATGATATTTCATGTCTGTAACCTCAGAACTTCTACTATAGGCTAGGAGGTGGAAAAGGAAAATCCCTGCATACAGAGATGTTAGCTGGGTGTATGCCTGCCTCATAAACAGAGAGACAGACAGACAGAAAGAGGCAGAGAGACTTGTGATCTTACTGCTGTTACATTCTACCATGGTGTACCTGTGCATACATACTCACATATACATAAACATAAATTATACAGAGGGCAAGAAAGAGGTGAGAGGAAGATTAAAATATAATTAGAGGCTTAAGAGAAAGCTTAGCAGTTAAGAACACCAGCTGATCTTCAAAAGGATCTGGGTTCAGTTCCCAACACCCACATGGCAGCTCATAGTAACTCCAGTCCCAGGGCATCTGATACCCTCACCTGGCCTCCACATGCACAAGGAATGCACATGAAGCACAGATATGCATACATCCAAAAACATACACATACATACATATAATTTTAAAGTAAGATAAATGAACAAAAATAATAGATTTTTGTTGTTGTTTTCACAAAGCTTTGTCTTTTGTAACCCTGGCTAGCCTTAAACTTCTGAACCTCCCACATCCACATTCTGAGAACATAGATTTTACCACATCCATCTAAGAAAAGATGGGGGAAGGTTTAAGACACTTAACTGTTTCTCAAAGTCATCAAGTTGCATCATCCCAACCTAACAGCCTCTACCTCTATATTAAATGTTCCTCACTTAGTTTAGATTTTTATTATGAAAAGGCACCGTGACCACTACAACTCTTATGAAGGAAAATTGGGACTAGCTTACAGTTCAGAGGTTTGGTCCATTGTCATCATGGTGGGAAGCATAGTGGCTGGCAGGTGCTGGGGAAGGAACTGAGAGCGCTACATCTGGATACAAAGGCATCAAAAGCAACAGTGAGCCAAACTTGGAGAAGCTTGAGCATATGAGAATCAAAGCCCATCCCCGTAGTAACACACTTCCTCCAAGGAGGCCACACCTACTCCAACAAGTCTCCACTTCCTAATAGTACTACTCCCTAATGGCCAGGCATTCAAACATATGAGTCTATACAGAGCAGAGGTTATTCCTATTCAAACCACCATGATTACATAGTTGGAGAAATAAAATCGATTTCTGTGCTGATATCAGAATAAGACAATAGATTTTCTTATCTGTAGATCTGTAAGTGAATGCAATATCCTCAGGAGGGGGAAAAAAGTCTTTAAAGTAATCTTCTTTTTCTGACTTTTGAAAATCATAGAAAAATGGAGTAAAATATTTGAAACCCTCATTTCAGAGACTGAGTAATTTGAGGCCATTGCTTTTTGAGTCTTGAAATCAATGAATTTGTCTCAAGATAATTTCTACATTTCAATTTTTTTAAAATTTGCTACCAACTGGATCTAAATTTCACTTGAAATTGCTATCTAAAAGTGTATGACAGTGAAAATTTTCAAACATTTCACAATAGCTCTCCTGTTGATTCCACAAAAGTCCAGTAAGCAATAGAAGACCTTTCTCCTCTAACCTACATTTGCAAGATTCAGGGCAGCTTAGCTTTGTCATCACAGAATTCTTAGCATTCAGATTGCAACACACCCACAAAGATTCTTTCCACCTGTTTATCTAGGAAAAGAACCTGTTCTCTCTAACTCTTTGCATATGAATACATGTGAAGTAGGGTTCAATCATAAAAAGGATCTTACACTGTAGTATTTATCAGAATGTCAGCATTCATTAGAGGTACTTCTAATATATTATGCATATTTAATTCATCAACATCTATATGTATTGGCAGTAGCTTGCACTAGAGAAAAGTTCCAAAGATATATTCAGTTTCTGATTTCTCAGGTCTCAAGAGGTATTTTTTCCCTTGTGAAGGCAAGAAAGTATCCGTCTGCATTGTCTATTTGCTAAACTGCTTAAAAGTGAGCCTTCCATAGAAAGTCCAGTTGAGCCAGGTGTCTAGGGTGTGCTAAGTGCCAATGTTTGAGCAATCTCTAGAGGATAGTGTCCTCTGCTTTTCTCTCCCAGTAATTTCTTAGGAAAGGCTCTCAATCTGAAAATAAGGAAAGATGCTTGGTGATTAAGAGTAAAAAAGAAAAACACATTCAGAGAGGATGGCACAATGGGAAGAGTAACAACCAACTGTCTCTGGGTTTGTAATTCCAATCACTGTATGAGAACATTCACAGACAATGCAAGAGTGCCTCTGGTACCTTCAAGCCAGAGATAATGTAAAAATGTAGAAAGGTGTTAGGATAAAGACATCTTGACCAATCTGAGTTTAGACTCTTTGTACAAGATCCTCTGATATGGAATATCTAAAGGCACGCAGATCACAACTGAGTATTGCCAAAGATGGACTATGGCCCCAAAGTGACCCACGCCAATGAGGTCAACCAGCTCAAGGTCAACTTCATCTCCAAAAATGAAGATGAGTTACAGAAACAAAACTTATGAGTAACTGTATGGCTGGGGAATCTAGTGCAGGCCCTTGCCCATGATAAGCAAAATCTCTGTCACTGTGTTATATATCCCAACCTCAAGCTGCCATCTAATTTAAAGCACTTTACAAAGGGTGGAAAAGTGTTTCCTACAGAAATCTGTCCCCATCTCCACTTAATACAGCCTAGCTGCCAGGCAAAAACAATGTGTCTAGAATCACAAAGCCCAGGGGTGATACCTTCTTTCACTTGCCCTGACAGAAATTAAGAGAAAGGGATCAATCCCCCAGACTACTTAATTATAACAGAGACTTCCAGAGCTGACTGAGGAGAATGAGACATTATGAAATACACCCCACCGAAACAGGAAAATACTTTTCAATGAAATGTCCTACTGGAAAATATACGTGGGAAAGCAGAATCTTTGCAGATTTCTGAACCATATGTATTCTTGAGTACAAAAGTCAGGGGAAAAAAGATAGCAAGAAACAAAGAAATAAGGTAAACATGGATGGGCCAGGAGTTTCAAAACAGAAACTACTGAAGGGTAAATAAAAGACAGACGTGAGGTCTAAACAGCGTGCACAGAGCGCGGAGATCTGGCAAGATTACATAATGAAGTCAAGAGAGTGTAAAGGCAAACACTCACACAGTCAAGTTGGAGTATAAAGGGGAGATTGCACCAGAGATTAAGATAAATAAAATAATAAGGCATTGTTCCAGTACATAAGGAAGAAAAGGTCAATGGGAAAATAAACGGGGCCTCTGAGAGGCTACTGGAGTAATTGACCGAAGATGCAGACAAAGCTCTTCAAGGAAAAAGAAGTAACTGGAGGCTGTGGCTGCCTCAAAGCTCCCCAAGGCTACTAGAAGGGAGAAGAGGCAAGGTCTCACAATTTGTAGCTAGACCGCAGGGGGATTGTTGCAAAGTAGGAAAGTTTCTATGTATGAAATAGGATGACCACAGAAGTACTGAAGCCAGAGAAGTGCCTCTTAACCACACACACACACACACACACACACACACACCATTGTCTCTGGGACAGTGCCCAGGATAGTGAGGCAGTAGTGAAATGGAAATCTTCAGAGATTAGCAGAGGGGTGTTCAGAAGCAGAAGGGGATCCTAGAGAAACTAAACAGTGCCTTGCTACATGGCTGCAGGGTGTGAACTGAAGATTGGGCGGGGCGAAGGATGAAGAAGAAGAGGAAGGTGGAGGGACCGAAGAAGGTGGAAGTGAACAGGAAAACAAGGAGAGGGCATTTAAAAATATTCTGAGCAAAATGTTGAAGAAAGAGGGAAAATAAACCACTAATTTTCCATAAAGGAAAAGGCAGGGAGGAAATTAGGGATGGCTGAGCGCTCCATTCTGCAGATCCTGCTTGGGGATGGATGGATGCAGATAGCAGAATTCTATCTCCAAAATCAAGGTTAATTGTGTAAACTTGTATCTGGATAAAGGATTTTTCCCCTGCCATTTGTCTAAAATCCTGTATAGAAAATGAGTAGCAGTGCAAAGTTCCTGTTACTAGGATATCTTCTTCAGTAGCTTCCTTGATACCATTTCTATTACAATAACAACCAACTTTCATCCAAGTCCTACGTCATCTTCATCATCCACAGTGATCTTATGCCACCCCTTGCACACACATAGAGGCACACAGTCACACAAGCATAAACCCAGGCACACATACAGACACAAACACAGGCATACACACACACACAAGCACACATATAGGCATACACTAATGCATACACATGCAGGTGCAGGCACACACACAAACACATATAGGCACAGACACACACAATCAGGTATACAAACAGACACATACAGAGGCACACACAGACACACACAGGCACACACATAGAGAAGCACACATGCTGACACACACACCAACAGAGATAGGCACAAACACAGGTATACCCACAGACACAAACAAAGCACACAGTCACACACACTGGCATAAACACACACACATACACACACACACACACACACACACACACACACACACACACGATTTCTCCCACACACTGGTATTGATGATAGGACCTTAAAGTTCTCACTGTTGGGCACTGCTTCTAACACGAAAAATAGCCACCACCTTAAGTTTCTCAACAGCTGTAAGAGATACTTTCTTTAGTTTTTAGGCTTTGCAAGAGTTATTTTATTTTGTTTCCTTTTGTTTTGCAAGTAAAATAAGATATTTCAAGTAGAATCAATCTTGGTGACTGGCCTCTGGCCTCTGTGGGTCCAGGAGCTCTCCTATTACAGCCTTCCTACTTGAACACCCCCCCTCATTTTCTAGGTGCTCCCAGAGGCCACTGTGGGATTTAAAGCTTCGCCCTCCCCAGCCTGGAAAGAAAGAACTAGAGGGCACTTCCAGAAGCTGCTGATGCTGAGACTGGCTCTCCAAAGATTCCTAAAGCAACCTGGGAAAACCTTAAAGACATCTTGAAGCTTCTGACTGGTAGTGAACTAGCCAGGGTGAGGGACCACATTGGAAACCCCAAAAGCAAAAGGTAACCAATGGGGAAACTAAGGGATGAGTTTTCCTCAAAATTCACAGGACTTCCAGAGGATACTGCAAAGACACCATAAACAGCACTCGGGAATTTTCTCATAAACGTTTGGAAAAGAATGAAAAAAAAAAAAAAAACAAGAAAGAAAAAACATTTTCAATTTTAGAAAAGTTTATTACAGGGAAGGTTCAGTCTGGAGATAAAGTCACAACCATTAAGTTCAAAGTCCTACTTAGCCTGTGATTTTTCAACACTGGCAGTTTGTGTTATGAAAGATGTCTGCGCAAAGGTGATAAAAATTATAGCAACTTCTCTACTCCTGTACTCCAGCGGTGACTTGTCCTTGGTATCAAATGAGCCAATGCCCCCCCAACCCCCCTCTTCGCTAGCATAAAACTTTTTAAGTGCTTGGTAAACAGAGGTGATTAAGTCAACCATGAGGCTGTCAAAGGGACTTTCAAAACCTCGTAAGCGAGTGGAGTAGATAAAGGGCAAGCTCTTTTGGAACACAGGCATTTCTTGGCCCAAAGGAGTAAATTTCTCCTGGGAAAAAAAAAAAGGCATTGAGCGGAGAGAACTGGCTTCCAGCCTAAATGAGGGCAGCCAGCCGGGAGGCCTGCGGGGCATCGCGCCCTAGGGGACCGCGCCCTGCTGCCTGCGGGTGCGCACTCAGGACTAGATGGACAGGCCAGACAGCTCCGAGAGACACTAAGAGGGTTACGGAGTTTGGCTGTGTCTGAACTCTAGCCTTGGCTAGACAGCTGTTTGAGAGGAACAAGAAGTCGCTTAGACAAGAGCCTGGGCTCCTAGTTTCACTATTATCAAAGAGAAGACTTCAGACGAATTCTTCCTATTTAATTTTCAACTAATACGTTCGTAAGGGTTTTTAATTGCTTGCAAATGCATTTTCTCTGTACGATTATGGAATCCGTGTTGCCTGTCGGCTGTAACGCTGAGGCAGAATGCAGATCCGTGTTAGACGTTTGACAAACAGCTCACGGAGGGAGGGGGTAGGGGGGAGGGTCAGGCTGGAAGAGGGAGAAAAGAGAAGGAAAGGGAAATTTTAAAAATCAGTGACAGCCCTTAAACCGAAAAGACGCAAGAGCCTGACAGAAATGTCAATTTCCCCTACGTTTTGTAAAGTCATCTTTAAAATTAAAAAAAAAAAAAAAAAAAAAAAAAGCCCTGCCTTTTCTCCTCTGCAGTTGGGAAACATTTTTATGTAAAGTGGCTCTTAGCTTGCTGAAGGTGAAGTGAAGAGGCACAGGGAGAGGAAAGAGTAGCTAGACTTTTTAGAGGAAGAGAAGGGGGAGGAGGAGGAGAAGGAGGAGGAGGAGGAGGAGGAGGAGGAGGAGGAGGAGGAGGAGGAGGAGGAGGAGGAGGAGGAGGAGGAGGAGGAGGAGAAGAAGAAGAAGAAGAAGAAGAAGAAGAAGAAGAAGAAGAAGAAGAAGAAGAAGAAGAAGAAGAAGAAGAAGAAGAAGAAGAAGAAGAAGAAGAAGAAGAAGAAGAAGTACCAGAAAGAAAAGCATGCAAACACTAGAAAGTGGGTGGATAGAGTAGAGGAACCCAAAGAGATAGGGGTTGATGTAAATGTAAATAAGACAAGGGATGGGGCTGTATTTAAATGAGTCAAGAGATTAAGCTGTTTTTTAAATAAATCAAGAGAGGAGAGAGACACAGAGACAGAGAGATTGAGAGAGAGGAGAGATGGGATTCCATGTTAAAACATCTTTTGAACTGTCTGGAGTCTCCACTTCCCAGAGGAGAAAAGGGGGATCCAGCAGATGTTTCAGAAACTGATTGTGAAGTCCAATGTATTTTTCTGTTCACCCCTTGCAGGAATGGTCTTCTCACTGGCCCACTGTAGCTGCAATAAGAGAGGCAGAGAAGAAAAGCACCATCGGAAACCCATGGACCAAGAAAGGTTCCAGGTCATGAAAATCTTGAGTAATTGAAAGTTAGATTACCCTAAGCTGGAGGAATAAAAAAAAAAAAAAAAAAAAAAAAAAAAAAAAAAAAAAAAAAAACTCTTAAAGCTCCAAAGTTCTGGTTAGACACCATATACTCATGAAGAATTCCTCAAAGGACTGGGAATCATCAAAGAGGGGTTCCTATGGGCAAACAAAGTCAGAGCAAGCCCAAGATAGGGCATTGAGGTCTTTGAACTGCTCTTCTCCCTAAAATTGTCATTTTTTAAAACATTCGTCTCAAATATTGGGTCATGGAGGTGAAGGGGCAATGGGAGGATCCACAGAATTGAACTAGTTCTTGCAAATAGTTGTGTAATGGACATTTCATCCACTGAGTGCTCTGCTGCTCTGTCTGCTAAGCATCCCATCCACCTTTGGAGTGTAGAGTGTTCTACTGTTGTCCCCAAAAAGAACAATTTAGAAGCCAGGGGCTCTGTGACAATGGAAAATGTCTCTTATTGTGCATGTTCATGCCTGGGTTGTGGGGCAACATGCATCAGTGGAGAAGAATACACTGGATTCCATTCTTAGACCATGTACACAGATACTTGCTCAAGGCATAATAACATTAATAGATCAATCTTCCTTCCACTTTCCTCTTTAAAAAAAAAAAAAAAACGATGAAGAAAGAAAAAAAGGAATGAAGAAAGGGGAAGGGAGTGCAGACAAATGCAACCTGGAAAAAGAAAAGATGTATTGTTAATTCCTTTTGGTAAATGTATCTGAGTGTGAGAGAGTGGTAGAAATTGCCCAAATGAAAGCTAGTACTGTGGCCTAGTAGTAGACAATGTACTTAAAGCCTGAGCTTGATTCCAAGATACACACACACACACACACACACACACACACACACACACGAGATAAATCATGTTAAATAATTGCAACCATTACTCTATTTAATAATGACACAAACAAATTGCTTAGAGGAAGCCCCAAGTAGGGGAAGGGGGAAAGATGAGGATGAAGAAGAACGAGAAAGTTAAAAAATATATATTTAAATTAAGGATAAAAGCTGAGATATCTGACTGCTAATTGTTTGCTAATCTCAGATTTACAGGAGGTACATATCCTTTAGAATGGGTCCAAACTCACACAAACTACGTGGTATCTCGGGAAAGGAAACTACAGTTTCCTCAACTACTCTTCCAGCTCTGAATCCTAACCAAGGCAGTATATATATATATATATGTGTGTGTGTGTGTGTGTGTGTGTGTGTGTGTGTGTTCCTTCTCAGGAGGTATCAACTAGCAAGGTTGTCTCATGTTCTTGTGTGCTATTTTGAGTAGGTATGCAACTGGCCTCTAGCTGAGACCAGGATGTACACCACCAGTTTCCCTTTAGAAGGAGCCTCAGGCAGCCAGTCACCATGAATCCAATATGCTGTGGCCAGCTAATTCAATTATAACACCCCCCCTGGAGAATGTGTAGCCTATCTCTCTCCAAGAAAGGAGCAAAACAGAGAAGAGAGGAATTAACTTTGCTGAAAAGCTCAGTCTTTGGGTCAAGCAAGATGTCACTTATTCATTGCTGAAGACTATTAACTGGATGAGAGGAAAACGGGATGGGGAGATATCTGCCAGAAACAAATCTAGTGGCTGCATGTCGCACACATCAAACATATCTGCCTCGATGAATTTAATTATAAAACAAGCACACTGAGCAACCACAGAGCAGATGGAGGGAATACTGACCAGTTAGTGCATATGGCACAGATTATTGCCCCATATTCTTTCATGGTAAAATGGCATTTTGTATTCAATATTGATATAGGTGGGAGGAAGTAGTTGACCAACTGAAGTTCCTTTTGTCTAAGATGCTGATAGAAACAGTGGAAACTTGTGGGGGGAGGATGGAAAGCTCCCACAGAGCCTGACAAAGTAGCTCCTATAGCAAAGAGGTATAGACTTCTCCTTTCTGTTTCATCTCCCTTGGGTGGATTTAAATATTGCTCTCACTCTCTGACCATTAGTTTCCTCCTAAGCCCAAGCGTGTTCAGCAGCTTGCATAAAGAAACCCTGCATATTCTTTATTTGGTTGTGTAAAGCTCACTCAGGGAAGTGGTGTAGGTATAGGGAAAACAACTCAACTGCCAGCAATTCAGTAATGTCATGAAGTATTCAGACAGAAGCAGCAGCTAGGAGGTACACTGCGATAGGTCCTCCTCGTTGTCCTTTAAACAGAGGTGCTGCTGATTGCTGTCTCTGGAAGAATGAGTATGTTGATCAATGTTGTTCCACAGCAAACTTAGGCAGCCACACTTTCCTGAGCTTTCAGTCCAGGTTGCCCTAGAAGAGATGGTGGTGCATCTCCTCCTTGGACAGAAGCTAAAAGTAAAAGTCCCTTCACTTTAACCAGAGGCAGTTCTTGACAGTTGGGAGTGTTGAGGACAGATAGATTTTACGTGTCTGAGAAGATACTATCCTTTCTTTTTTTAAATGCCAACTCCTTATAAAATTAACTGTATGCACCAGCAAAAGTGTCTTATTATTCAGAATGTTAGTAGGAGGCCCTCCATATTCTTTTGTAGGGATAAAGCTGAACTTTTCTCAGGGGCAAGAATTCTGGGATAGAGTTACAGAAACAGGCTCCAGATGCTGTGGACATCTGTGTATAATCATATCATTTATTTTCATTGTGGATAAACTATGAGAACTGGGCTCACACCTAGCAAACAAAGACTCTGATGCATGTGTTGGGGATACTTGCTCTAAGTGCCAACAGTGTTCCTCTTTCCCTCCTACTTAAAGAGCAAGTCCTATAGTCTTCATTTTCATCCTCACTGGTCTTGCTTGAAAAGCCTCCTGATTTCAATAAACTGTAATGTGGAATTTCAGGGTGGGACTGGAGAGAAGTCCATCTTGACATGGGGAGCAAATATTGGCTGCTAATCCTGTGTGGAAGTGAGCATCTCGGATCTCTGTTACAGACAATGCATTTTAATTCTTGTCATGTGTCCTTGTCCATTTGTATAGAGCCAAAAGCTCTGAGTGACAGCCTCAGCTACCCTGGATGAGCATGCCCTAATAAACCCTCCCAAACCCTCAACCAAAAAAAAAAAAAAAAAAAAAGACGCATGTCTGTTTGCCTGCGGCTTGTTATTAAGACACCTTCTCAGCTTAAACACTTAAAAGCGAACCAAATGAAATAGCAATTAAGACTGAATTACCCTGTCTATCTCTGAGATGAGCCAGTGGGGCCAGCCAGCCCACCAGGTTTTGGATATTTTTTCCCTCTTGTATAAGCAGGTTTGCTGATAAAACCTTGTAGAGCCTCTGTGTTTTTAGCTTGCTGCCATTACACACACACACACACACACACACACACACACACACACACACACTTCAAAACACTAGACAACTCAGATCAACCCAAATTTTAGATGAAGTATAACTCTAAAACTGTTTAAAAGTTGAGAAACCTACCAAAAAATGTGTGTGTGTGTGTGTTGCTGTCCCTTTCCAGCATCCTTTTTGTAAAAAAATTTTCCCTTGTTGAATGATCCATTCTTCCTCCTTCCAAGAAAGAGAGAAGAAGAAGAAGAAGAAGAAGAAGAAGAAGAAGAAGAAGAAGAAGAAGAAGAAGAAGAAGAAGAAGAAGAAGAAGAAGAAGAAGAAGAAGAAGAAGAAGAAGAAGAAGTAGAAGAGAGGAGATGGGGGGGCAAGCAAACAAAAAAAATCAAACCAAACAAAAAACACCACTGTTTACAGAAAAAAAGGGGGGGGGGAATAGGCTGGGTTGGGGAGTGAAAGATATTTATTTAAGTGCATAATATGTTCATATATCCTTATTCTCTTACGTTTTTCCAGTTGTCCCACTTCTTTGCAACAGAAACTTAGGACTGTCCATAAAGGTTATTTATCTCAAAAAAAAAAAAAAAACTGTTTTAATTAAAAAATAAAATGTTAGTCAACACCTGGTATTGCCTTTCAAGACAGAGGAAGAACAGAAATCCAGTGTAAATGTGAGGGGAAAAGGCATTGTTTTCACTTGGAAGAAGGCAGACATCCCAACTGGACAAGACTGATTCCAATGCCTTTTTGGGGAAAAAAAAAATCAGTTTTCAGCATCTAGGGATTGGAACCAATAGGAACAAATGCTCAGTCATGTAAAAGAAAGGTTTAATTAATATATATTTCTGTCTGTAACCTGCGTGTATTGGGGGTAGATTTCTATCTGCACAATAAAAATGTGTAAATGCTCTCTGCAGAGATGCGTCCCCACCTCAGTCGGTATCGAAAAGCATGATAAAGGTTGTGGAAAATGGATAAAAATGTTGAAAGAACCCCCAGTTCCTTATTAGGCGAAGATACAATATTTATTCCTTGTCTCATGGGATAAATCTCTTCTGCCTATTGTCCTCCCCGTTCTCAGTGCTGATGCTTAATTTTCAAAACTTCTATATTACCAAGGGACCTACGACATCAGCCAAAGAAATTCTCAGCAAGTACAAAATCTGTTCCAGGGAGCTGCTTTTGTGCAGAGGGAAAATTTTGTTCCTACAGGTTTTTAAGTGGGTACGAGGCAAGGAGCTATCTGATCCGGGCAAAACCATTACAGTTTAGATCTCTATCTACGGAACATTTTTTTCTTCCTTTAAAAAAATTGGAAAATACAAGAAGTTTTGGATTTTTTTCCTGATTCTTTTTTTGGAGGGGGAAATTGCATCGTAAGCTTTTGGAGAAACCCAACATGTCAACTACCTTTCCCGGACTAGTCCACGATGCGGAGGTATTATTACTTTTTTTTTTTTTTTTTTTGTGAGCGCGCGCGCGTGAGTGTGTGAGTGTGTGTGAGTGTGTGGCGGCGGCGGTGGTGGTGGCGGTGGCGGTGGCGGTGGCAGCTTCCCCAGCCTCTAATCTATATTGGACCGTTACGTTTAATTATAATCTGGCTTTCGGGAGAAGTTACGGAAGGGAACGGGAGAAAGTTCGTTATGACATCTGTCGCCAGGGAGGACAAGTCTCCTCCACGTTAAACACCATTTGCCGTAATGAGGGAGAAACATAATCTTAACAATGGGGGGGGGGGAAGAAAGCTAGAGACACAGAAAGGATTCTCCAAAAAGCAGAGAAAGGGGACTGGTTGGGGGCAGTAGGTGGATGTGGGGGGAAGGAGAAGAAAGCAATGCGTGCCTTTTGGAAGTGGTTTATTCACGGAATGGTTTACAAGTAGCTACGGAGGCGAGCAGGTTTAACAATTTGCGCGGACTGGAATTTTCAATATATATGTAGATATACATGTATATATGTGGATGATGATCTTTTTTGAGCAGCCCAGGCTGAACACCTCCGCAAGTCCAGGAGACATTTCAGTGCTAGGGTCTGACTGGAGCAGCGAGGTGCTTCCTAGCATTTTCTGTGTGTGGACTCTCCTGCTCCCCGAAGCCCCCAGTCACCTGCAAACCTGACTCTAACGCCTAGCTCCAGGCACAAATTGGGAATTGAAGGGTGTGTGTGTGTGTATGTGTGTGTGTGTGTGTGTGTCTGTGTGTGCGTGCGTCTGTCTGTCGGTCTGTCTGTCTCTCTGTCTGTCTGCGTGACTGTGTGTGCACGTGTAATGTCGCCCGCACCTATATAGGGTGGGGGATTACCCCCACCCCACCCTGCTCTCTCCACTGTGAAGACGAGGCCGCCCACCCCCAGTTCAACTGTTAGCGAAGTCTGCTTGGTGAAGGCACTTACTGACTCCGGCTGCTCTCCGGAGCCCAGCGTGCGCTCTCTCCTTCTCCTGGAGAGAACCTGGGAAAGCTCCTGGGAAAGCTCCTGGCTCTGGGAGAGTGTCGCTTTGGTTGCAAAATGACAAACCTCAAGTTTTTCTGCTCTCCCCTTTCCCCCTCTTCCTTCCAGATACGTCACGACGGATCAAACAGCTACCGTTTGATGCAACTTGGCTGTCTGGAGTCCGTAGCCAATTCCACGGTTGCCTATTCCTCCTCCTCTCCTCTAACTTACTCTACCACCGGCACCGAGTTTGCGTCCCCCTACTTCTCCACTAACCACCAGTACACCCCGCTGCACCACCAGTCCTTCCATTACGAGTTCCAGCACAGCCACCCGGCGGTCACTCCCGACGCCTACTCTCTGAACTCTCTCCACCACTCACAACAGTACTACCAGCAGATTCACCACGGGGAGCCCACCGACTTTATTAACCTGCACAATGCGCGGGCTCTCAAGTCCTCCTGCCTGGACGAGCAGAGGCGGGAACTGGGCTGCCTCGATGCCTACCGCCGCCACGACTTGTCCCTCATGAGCCATGGCTCTCAGTATGGAATGCACCCAGATCAAAGACTCCTGCCAGGGCCCAGCCTGGGGCTGGCCGCCGCGGGAGCCGACGACTTGCAGGTAAATAAGCGTGCAGCGGATTTGTCTGCGCCCTCCCCTTGCCCTCCCCCTCCCGTTCTCCGTTAGTGCTCTAGCTCTAAGTCAGTCTCTCTCTCTCTCTCTCTCTCTCTCTCTCTCTCTCTCTCTCTCTCTCTCTCTCTCTCTGACACACACACACACACACACACACACGCACACGACTTGGGGAAAGTTATGAAATTACAGGAGGACTGTACCCACTCGGTTCCTCTCATTGGATCAATAGCTGAGGCCCCTTCCTGGAGCCCGTCATCAGAAGTCTTTTGTGAATCTCCATTTCTGACACTGAGAGGATAGGTGTGTGAGGTCAGTGGAGCTAGGTTTGACTCTAGAGGTACCAGAATAAGATTCCTAAAATCTGCCGACCAATCAGTTGAATCCTCAGTTGCCGTAATTTGCAGGGTCTCCAGCTATAGCCTAAACAGAATCTTTAGGGGAGTCTCTCATGCTGAGTAGTGGGGAGAGAGGTTATTTGTTCTCAGGAAATTATTGGAATCACAAGCTTGAGCCAAAGCTTCACAAAAATATCAGATTGCTGTGTCAAGCAAGGAACTGCAGATGACAGCCTCAAAGCAGCCCCAATAAAATACTCTGCATAATGCATATCCAAAGCATATCTGTGTCTCTCTGTGTCTGAGTTTACACAAGCTTGTAGCAGGGCGTGATGCTTTATTCTTTCTCTTCAGGTCAGTCCATCTCCTGTAAGATGCAATTTATTTTACTGTCAAAAATGAGTAAACAAAAGAAGGGAGACAAAGAGAAAAAAAATGGGAAGGAGAAACGGAAACACAGGAGGCTGAGAGAAAGAGGGGGAAGGAGAGGAAGGAGAGAGAAGAGAGGGGGCATGAACAAATCCAGACACCGCAGAGTTCACCTCTTAACCAAGTCCCCTACTTTCTTTGCACGGTTTCCACATCCGTTGCCAACAATAGATTATTTACTTAGTGATCCCATTGTCTTAGGCACATTTCGAGTCAGTAAACCCAGAGACCTACAGTAAGAACCCAGAAGAGTCAAACTGAAACTTTCTTATAGTGGAAATCACATCTCTGCCGTGGCAAATCTTTCCTTTTTTTCTGTCTGCACAAAATCATCCACCACGTTCTCCTGAAGATTGGGGAGATATTTCAGGAGCACAACTTGGAGAGCAAAGAGATCTCTTGTTGCGCACAGAATATCTTTCCCCCTCCTCCACCCCTGAGCAAGAGATTAATTTTAAATTAAAGAGGAAGCCCCTACAGTTTCAACAAAGAGCCAGAACTACAAGATTCGTACACACAATAAAAGATTTCACTCCTAAAACTTTGACCTCATACACTTATATTCACAAAATAATTTTAACGCTTAGGGCATTTTTTTTTTTTTTTTTTTACATTTTCTCCAGGATCCCCTTATGTCTCAGGAGGGGAAAAATCTGCCATTCAATGCTTAGCTCAACTAAAACCTATTTACTTCTTTTAATAGCCACGTCTGTTGCTGATTTTTTTTGTATCTGTACAAATTTTTTTTCTGTGCTAGGCACAAAGCTGGGCATTTTTCAAAAGAGAGGATTAGAACATTTGCAAGCACCAGACAAAGGCAGAATCCTGTGCAAAAGGACACCGTAGTTTATCCAATTTTCGACTTAGTGCCATTCAACTGGTCACTTATGCAATGTCATCTGACCAAACAACGTGTTTTCCTTATGAAGGGGGAAGGTTTGTTAAGTGATGAGACCAAGATTTATTTTTCCCAAGAAAATAAGCATCTTTACAGTGCGTCAGAGAGAGGGAAACTAGTCCACTTCCTTGGAGAGCTTCGGTTCCTTTACTTTTTCCACTTGAAATATCTTTTTTAAATGTTTATTTCAGCCCATCTCTTATATATTTATTATGTCTTTTCTTTTTGCTACTCTTGTTGGAATAACATATCTCATACTAAGAAAGGAAAAACTTTAAAAATACTCAATAAAACATTGTGGTGTTTGATGTCTGCACGTATGGCCATAAAGACTTCCATAGGTGTAGGTCAGTGCATGAATTATAATATGTATGGATACTAGGACAAGCTTATAAATCTATAAAGTTATTCTACTCTTCTGGACGTAGTTGGCAAAGTGAGAAAGAAAGAACCATCGCTACATTTAAAGCAAGACATGAGGAGGGAGTGTGTGGCGAAAACCTGTCTCTCTCCTTTTATTTCTTCCTTTTTAAAACATTCATCAGCATATGCCTCATTTCAAATGCAACAAATGTAAATATACTTTTCCCTGCACAGAATTTTAAGTGAAAGTCCATTGGTTTAGAGGGCGGTCTAAGTCTGCCTAACAGATGCAAACGGTCCTGTGGCTTCAGCTCCATTTTTGAGTCCCCTAAAAAGATTTGCTATGGCCAACAAAGAAAACTGTCACACCTTTTCCCATCACCGCTCTAATTTATGCTCAGTCTTCAAGTTTTTTTTTTCATATTGATTTGATAATCACTTTAAGGCAGAACATTTAAAATAAGAAAGAGCTGGTGAGTAGGTTGAAAAGGGGGGTCTTACAGGCCTGCCTCAATATGGTGAAAATGGGGAGGCAAAAGGGAGCCAGGGCTGTAAAGGTTGTTTTGTAAAGTGGGTTTTTATTATGCACCGACTCTCTCCGCATTTACTTAACTCTTCACGGGCTGTTGGGTAGGTTAACACCCTTCAAGGCCTCTTTCATGTCCAATACCTCGTTTGTTTGTTAAGGAAAATGAGCTTCTAACACATTTTTATTCCAAAGGGGGGAAAGACAGACATGGGGAGAAATTTCTACTTTTCTTAATATATATTAAAAAAAAATCAGTAAGCCCTTTCCAGTTTTCTAGTTCAAATGATCACTCAGCACCTTGGGAACCTAGAGATTGGTAGGGAGTGAACCTGAAGGTGTTTCCTCTACCAAGCCTATTTTGGATAGGATTGTTTGGTGCTCCTGCTTTGGGGGTAAACAGAATCCTTATAAGATATTCATTTTGATTCCTCCATGTGAAATTCTTCCTCTTATCCTCCAATTCCACCCTTGACACTTAAACTGTAATATTTTTTTCACCCAGAAAGTCGAGTACATGTGCCTGTGTTTATGCTGATTCTGAGACTCAAAGTACTCTTTGCCCAAATTCTCTTATGCCCAAATGAAACCCTTAAGCCTTCTAAAGTGTAACACTAAGGAGAGATGTGAAATGCACACCTTAAGATGAATGTAACTTTTAGATTGCAGGGTTTTGGTTTTTTTATTATTATTATTATTTCCCTTAAAATGCTGTTTGCTGTTCAGCTTGTCCCAGCTCTTTGGTGCGTGGACTAGTCTACCAAAAAGGGGTCAGGGATAAGCTAGTCTGAAATACTTGACCCACATGGTCATGCCTATGATATTTGAATGCGTCTATTTCTTTATTTTTTTTTTCTTTTCTGAAGGGTTCTGTGGAAGCCCAGTGTGGGATTGTTCTCAACGGCCAAGGGGGAGTGATAAGAAGAGGTGAGTAGGAATACCTTGGCTTCAAATATTTGTCTGGAATCTGTTTCTTTGTTTTGAAGATCTGGGGAGACATATAAACATCAGATTCTGGTGATTAAGGAAAGAGCTGTGTTAGTCAATTATTCTAGGTCCATACAGGCATATCTATACTAAAAAGCCTCCTTTCTTCGATTGATATTTGAATGCTGGTTGCTCTCTACTACTCTTCACAGAATAGCAACAGCATCAAAGTTAGGGAGAAAATTACTAGGATCTTAAAAAAAAATAGTTTTCACACTTCTTTCCTTTCATCCATACCACATCCTGGAGCAGGGTTTCTGGTTTCTTTTAGACCTAATGTGCTAGCCACAGCCTGAGTGTTTGGGGTGATGGTGTTAGCCATAGGCCTTAAGGGATTCTGTGAAAGGCTGTATCACTGAGGCTTTCCAGGAGGCTAATGAGTCACCAATATTGTAGCTGCCTTATTATTTTTTTTGAAACGTCCAGAACATTTCTTTCTTTAAGGGAAGGTGGGAGGAGGAGGTAGTGTTAGTGTTAAGTGTACTGGATAAAGCTTTCTTGTTCCCATCTGTTGAGAAAAACATCTGAATCCAGAGAGTTACCCATAGCGTTGGAAAGGGGGGTGAAGCAGTGAAGGGAGCTGTATCTCAGATGTTCCATTCTGACAAAAGGTTTTGAACTATGACATTCACAGGGCCTCAAGGCACTACAGATTTTTACTGGCTTTGCTGCTTAACTGTACCCAGAGCCTCTGAAGTTTATTTTTCTAGCATGCCCAGTAACCCGAGGAGCACATGAGGCAAGAGGGACCAGCTGTTATTCCAACTTCATACGAATTAATAAGACAGCCTATTCACCAAAACTAATTCCTGTTTCAGGGCCACAGTTGTCTCTAGTAGCCAAACTGCTAAACTTCTGATGGTACCAAATAACTGTCCCTTAGTCCATCTCCCTTCCTTTCAAAGTTTGATGAATGATTTGCTTTCTTTTTTTTTTTTTTTTTTTTTTTTTTTTTTTTTTTGGGGGGGGGGGAAGGAGAAATGTACTCTTTAAAAACAATTGAATATTTTGTGTTAAAACATGGGTGTCATGACCCAGTATCTACTATAAACACCAAGAAGAAAACAAAAAGACTTTTATCTTTTGGAAGTTGGCTGTTCCAAAAGTGTGTATCTGCACTGTACATCGAATTTAAAAGAATTACTCGAATCTGTTGTTTTGGCATATAGATAGCACTTCTTATATATTATGTAAAAGGGATGCTATCAAGCTTCCTAGCCAAATTAAAAATTATATAAAACAGAGACAGGTTTATACATGTTAAATTTAGCTATTCATAAGGTTTGGTCAAATAAAACATACACCAGGAAAGGGGTGCTGATTGGGGTCTGTTGGGAAGGAAATACAGTAAAGGTGAGGCCAAGCGCTCAGGGCGCACGGGCTCGGTGGTGCTGAAGGACAGCGCCACTAATTAGGGAAGGAAACCCGTTGCAAGGAGAGCGAGCTTTCCGCTGCAGTTCGTACCTTCTGTTTCCTGCTTGCTAAGATACCTCTCCCAACGTTTGACTATCACATCCAAATGATTGTAGCACCGCTGACAGGATGAATTCCAGGTTGGGCGCTGGAACTGTAAATGCTATGGAGTCAATGAAGTTTCCAGAGACAGTCTCCCTTTCATCTGGCCATCTAAGAGGAGCTAAGCTTTGAGGTGTCAAAAAAGATGGAAGTGTGCTCTACTTACCTTACCACGACTTGGGAAGTAAAGTTCCTCGGGTGATGTTTTTTTGTTCTTGTACAATTCAGCACCTATTTGTTTCACCTTTTAACATTTTTTGTCTTCGTATCCTATTTCAAACGAAGCCTTGATTATGTAGTGGGGGGGGGGGGGTGGTAGTGAAATTCCCAAGAGAAAGGACCTGGAAATTCCGAGTTATTCTTGAACAAAATCTATAGCTCCCCCTAACTCTGAGTATTTCAGATCCAAGCATCCGAGTATTTTAGTATTTTTGTTCATTCCCACATGTCTTACAGGATAGGAGCAATCTACAGAGAAATGGGGGGACGAGGGGGTGCAGCTATCACTGTTCACAATTTCCAAATGGATAGCAAGGGCGTTAATATTTTTTCAGTCCTGGCTAGTCACCTCATGTCAAAATACCCAGAAAACCCCTTCTCTGTATTGGCATTGTTGCACACAGAGAACTCTTAAATCAATAACTTGGTTTCTCTCAGGTTTATCAGAAACAGAACATTTAAGTGTTAAGCTATTGCCTTCCCATCCCTCCTATGGTGACAATAGCTGTTTTTTTGTTGTTGTTGTTGCTGTTTTGTTTTTTTTATCTATGCCCCACAGGCTCTTAAAGTAGTCTTTTTTTTTTTTTTTTTTTTTTTTTTTTTTTTTTTTTTTTTTTGTTCCCTCCCTTCTCTCCCTTTTTTAAGTTCTTGGATACATTTACATTCCTGATGATATCCAGCACTTACAATATTAGGAAAAATATATTCCACTTTCAGGACACTTCCGCTCAGGGTCTGCCTTGAGTAAAGGTTCCTGCCTAGCTGTGCTACCTGGGGGTGGGGAGGTAGAAAGAAGCTGGCCTGGCTGGCAGAAGGGTGGATGGATGGGGAGTCATGGTCCCCAAACTTGTAGTAAAGAACAAAATGTCATTTCTCAGACTCACTTTGTTAAGTGTCAATTACATTTTTCCCCTTGTAAACGAAGGCCTGATAGCCAAACGATAATGTAGACTGACTGGGGAGGCAGCAGCGAGGTAATTACCACCTAGATAAAATATTTGCGGCCGCCTCGGAGGCCCAGCTCCCTGCACACTCACTCCCGGTTAATGGTGTGCGCGATTTTGCCCGCAGCTCCGCCGCTCCGACCATCAGAACCAATAATCTTTACTTTACCCTGCACTCGCGTATCGATAGCTTCTTTGGCCTCGGGCGTTGTCTTTGATATGTTAATATTTCTGAGTAACAAATTCTGCAGAGATCATATTAATGTTGTTCGTACAGAGTGGAGCTTTGCCTTCGTTGAATATTCAGACAGTGGGTTTCAAAAGGCATCTCTCAAAGAAACGGGCTTCTATTTACAGGAGTCGCCCATGTTTCTAATCATTAAAAAAAGGAAAGAAAGAAAAAAGAAAAAAAGAAAGGCCCATTCCTTTTTGTTTTTCTGGTGACTCTTCTGAGGTGTCCCTCAGAGCCCCTCCCTTTTGCCAGACACCTAAGCCTCTTCTGAGTATTTACTAATAAAATAATGATGAGGACCAAGTTGGTGACTAAGCTAATCATGAATGGAGTCAGGGTGGAATCAAAATATGCAGTTCACTTGGAAAAGGGGCCCCTAGCCTTCACATATATCACATGTATGAGGAAATGCGAACACTCCAAATTCCTGTTGGTGGGTGGAAAGTGACATTTTAGCCCCGATCTCTTTTGTGAAATCAGGACTCAGAACCGCAAACTAAAAAAAAAAAAAAGGTGGGGGTGAGAAAAGTGTAGAGGGGCAGCGCCCTTGTTTCTCTTTGTGATCATCTTGCCTTGCAGCCCCAGGCTAATTTCCAAAGCTTAAATACCGCTATTGCCTCTGGGCCAGGCAGAGAGAGAGAGAGAGAGAGAGAGAGAGAGAGAGAGAGAGAGAGAGAGAGAGAGAGAGAGAGAGAGAGAGAGCCCACCGGCCACTTGCAGTCAGGAGCACTTTCGCAATTGCCCTTGGCTACACAAAATACAAACTACTTTGAATCAAAACATTAGGGGGGAATTAGTACGATTTGAACTCTTGTGCATTTTAAGGGAGCCGGGGTCTATCAGATCGCTGAGGTGAGTGGCCAAAACCGAGGCGTTAAGAGTGCCGTACAAACATTTTCTGATTTAATTCTGTTTTCAAAATGCAGCTTTAGCTGCCGCCCTTTCTACCAGTAATATATAGGACAGAAGTGACACTTTTTCCTCCCTGGACCTCAAGGCATGTGCCTCCTCACAAGGACATGCCCCTTGCTTTGGGTTTTTTAGGACTCTTCTGGGCCTTCTGGGTGGACCTTGGGATCACTCCTTCTAGCAGCTTCCGGGAAGGGGTAAAACAGACGGTAGCTTACTCTCCTTTCCTTTGTCAGCATCCCATCAGTGAGTGGCTACCCTGAGTCTCTTGTAGTTAACACTGGGTCAAACTCGTCTCTTTGGTTCTTCAAACCTTGATAATAAAAATAGAGCAGATAGCACACTGGGAGCTTATGTGCCTCCTTACTGCTAAAATGCACATACATAAGACATCTGTGACCTCAGAAAACGCGTGCACCAAGGAATCTAGAAGCATGGTTGGTTTGTTGAACAGTCATTTTTCAAGAGGAAAGAAGGTTCTTTGCTACTTTCTCCTCCTCCTCCTCTTCCTCCTTCCCCTCCCCCTTGTTCTTTCCTGCTCTGGGGGGGGGTGGGGGGGGAGGGATCACCAGGACCCAAAGTACTTCATGCTTTGGGGACTTGGAATTAATTCCGGAATCCCTAAGCACACACTAGGACACACTGGGAAACAGCAGAGATCTGATACCTATTTCCCTTTCTTTTGTTTTGCGGGAATGGCTTCCGGAATAAGCTACAACTATTTGATGTAGCTACACCTGTAATAGCGCAGCCTTCCGTCTGAACAGCAGGATTCGCTGCTGACACACCCTCGGGATTCGCTGCTGACATACCCTCAAAGGCCTGCGAGGTGGTAGCTAAGTCCCCATATCTTTGCTGCTTGAATACAATTAATATCTGCTGCCACAAGGGGAGAGGCTTCCCTTCCCTCTGGCAGGGGTAAAGAGCAGGTAAAGGGAGAAACGTTGGGGGCGGGAGAAACAGTCCAAAAAGATCCTACCCCACCTATCGGACAAGAGTACCTCGTGGAAATAAAACCACAAAGCAAACAAGGACAAAAAATTCTTGTAACCGCTTACACATATTTTAATGTGTCAAGGAAAAAAAAAAAGACCGATCACAAGAGATGAAGAAGGGGAGGAAGAAAATCCCCACCGTTTGTATTTCTTTCATTTGAATTGTAAACATCTGTTTGGCTGTAAGGCGAACAGAACATTTATTTCGGTTCCTAAGATTTGGTCTAATTATGTCAACACCAACGTTTGCCTAAGTAAGGCGGGGCGGTGCTGAGGTGCTCTGACTTTGAGAACTGCAAGCTAAGGCATAGGGAGCCTAAGCAGGCTACGAAGTATTGATCACACCTGCAGAGGCTTCAGAGATCCTCGTGGCACAACTCAGTGTGTTCTTAGGGGTGGTGTTGGTAGCACAGACCACTGGATTTTGCTCTGCTGTACAAGTCTTGAGTGAGAAAAGGTTTATAGTGATTAGCTTTCCAGTAGGTTGTGGTAAAAACTATGGGTAAATGAATATACAACTTCATAGAGCTGATCCTATGATGTGGCAGCTGCTCACCACAGAGTTGATGTTGGGTACCATTACTTGGGCCACTGAGTGTGCCTCATCAGCATTGCCTTATCAGCTAGAGAAGGAAGTAGAACAGATGTGAACACCTTACATTTTCAAAGAGACAGATTAAGAAAGAAAGGAATGTTCTCCAAGCTCAAGTTCCTCCTCATTACCAGGTTTTGTCCCACTAACCTATGGTCTGAAGGCAGAAGGACAGAACACCCCAGGCTATCCAAGAGAAATGCGGCTCCAGGTTTCTTCAGGCTATTTGGAATTTTCAGAGTATTAAAGACAGAGTAAACCTGTCTTATTCTGTGCCGGGTCTGCTCATAGCTACAGGACTTGGCCAACTTCTTTCTGTTACTTCAGCAGAACCATGTCTTTTATTTATTTATCTGTGTTTGTTTGTTATTAAAAGCAGGTCCTAGACAAATGTTAAGATGATTCCTGACTGCTCCTGTAGTTACTCATTAGAATTTACAGATTCATAAGCAATAGGTCTTTCCAAATTTCTAGACACTGGTCTCTGTAGAAATATCATTGCTCTGTATTATTTTTCCTGTGTACATTGCTTCTCCATGGGGAGGATGAGAACTCCTGAGGTGTTCTGCATGGCCTGTCTGGTTCTGTCAACAGAGTCAATCCCCAGCTGGATTGCTGAACGAAAAAAGCAGTATTCGACAATATCTCTAAGAGCTGAAGGGCCTCAGAGGCACCGGGATGACCTTGATGGGGAACACAATGATTCTCATTGATGGCTAGGTGAGGCTCACTTGCAATTGTCCTCTGAGTTCTCATCAACTTCAGTTCCTTTGGCTAAATTCTACCACATCACTATTTCCCTTCCAAATACAACACCCTGGCTACCATGCCTTCATTTTAGTTTTTTTTTTTTTTGTCTGCCGTCCTGAAAAGTAACCCACTGGGAAGAAAGATATCAGGTTCCCCAAGTCGATGTAAACTCTACAAGTTGCCCAGTCTTTAGCCATAATAAGAGAGTTCCCCAAGGCTGCAACGATGCCACGTATCAAAGCAACAGAAATTCCCTTTAAAGATTCTGTGACATAAAAAATAAAAGAGTCGAGAGTTGATGGATAATCCTGAATACAAAATAAATCCTTGAGGCAATTTGTGTGTGCATAAAGCATATTCTTAATATGCAGACTGTGTAACTTACCTAATACATGCCTATTTTAGCCTCAACCAGAAGCCCAACATGGTTGGAGGAGCAAAAACACTCAGGGCCTATAGAGTTCACAGACGATTAGGTAACTTACCCAGAGGATGAGCTGGGAAGGAATAACTTGTATTCAACTCAGCCGGAGGGTGCTAGATTCCGAATGCAGCAAACTAGATTTAACTCATTTCTCAAAACTCATAACCATATTTTCTCTCTAAATTGGGTTTCTTACTAACAGATTACTAAGCACAGGAAAACATGGAAATTGTGTGGTCCCATGCTTTTCTAGCAGGAAAAAAAAAATGCTCAGACTCTTATGACCAATTCTTTAAGATTCCTCTTTCCAAAATACTGGCTATAGCACAAGAAGAGATGCTCAATGTTCAGATATTGTCTGCTTCTGATTCCCAGTGATTGGGGGTGGAGACCCTCTTCTAGGAGAAGAGTAGATGGATATTGTATATTCACATTTATTTTTACTGAAATTACCATGAGTTAATTTCACGAGCCTTCAGTTCATTTAACTTTGGAGAAGTGACTCTGATTTCTTTTTATAAGCCCCTCATCTCTTCAAGTACAAAGTACAAGAATTAACTGAAGGGAATCTGAAAAATCTAAGAATCCCACATGTCTGCTAGTACTTTTGAAACCCTCTAGAAATTCAAAGTGGGGAAGAATTAGTAAATGTGCATGTTTCTAGCTGCTAAAGAAGGTAGTTTACAGTTTTCAACTTTAAGATGGGGATTTTAGTTTAACAATTGACAGACTTTCAGACCTCTTAACCGTTAAAACCCAGGGCTTGTTTCCAGAAGGTTCCATGAGGAATTTGTTGGAATGGACAGAAGACTTAGCCAAGGATGCTTTGACATTGTATCCTCCTCGTCATATGGGGAACAGTTGGGCTTGTAGACTAGTTCAGAATCATTAAGGGAAAAAGACCTTTGACTATTGACAGCTGCAAAGTAAACTTAGGTAGGAGGTTATTTACTGGAGACAAGGCAACTTCGCATTGGCTAAGCTCCTGAAAGGACTATAACCCCATTTCCAGAACCCATTAGTTGGCAATAATTTTTTAGAGACAGAGGAGACCTTGTGAACTGCTCCTTTGCCTATACTCTGATAAATAACATCCTACCCATGTTCGCAAAAGCAACTGTAAATATTAAATTCAGTGGGTAACACAGACAGAGTAGAAGATGAAGAAAGAGAGAAAGAGAATGAAGTAAGGTAATGGGGCAAAAAAAATGACTAAAATTCATGATGAATGTGAATGCAACTGTCAAAAAAAAAACAATTAGAAAAAGAGAGAAAAAAACATGGGTACATGCAATATGGTTAGGAAGAGTTCTAAATATCCCAGGGATGGGAAACATTTTAATATTCTTTCTTCCAGGTAAAGGTCCTTTTACATATGTTCATGTCCTCCCAGTTCTTTTAGGTGACATGCCCAGGGGACACCCCTGAGACTGACCAGAGAAAGGCTCCTTGTTATAACTGCATCTCTGTATTTCTTGGTAGAAGATAACGGGGGCATATTCTAGTCCAGTACGTCTCAGGTTTTAATGAGTACGAGCACCATCTGTCTTTCTTTGATATATGCACTGAAGATCAAGAATCAAGGGGGGATCCAAGATCCCACACTTGATATAAGTCTCTTCCTAGAAATCTGATATAGATCTCACTCATAGGAAATGGATTTTGGACAACACTCGGATGCATTTGTCTTTCTCTAGTTGAGTATTCCTCATTTTCTTTCCCTCGTAGTCTTGTTTCGGGACAAGGAACTTAAGCTTACCTACAACTAAAGTGAGAAAAAATTTTTAAATGCATACTCAGAAAAGACAGCTGTAGAGGGATGGAGAGGTGGCTTAACACTCTTGAAGATGAACTGCATTTCTTTTTAGCAACCACAGCAAGCAGCTGACCTGTGACTACAGTTCCGCAGCATATGACACCATCATCTTGCCTCTTTGGAAAACTGCAGAAACTCAGAAAATTTTTTTTTCTTAAGAAAAGACAGAGCCAGTAGGTGGTGGTGCACACCTTTCATCCCAGCAACTGGGAGGCAGAGGCAGGCAGATGAAGGGCAATTGGTTCCAGAGAGTGAGTTCCAGGACAACCAAGGCTACACAGAGAAACCCTGTCTCAAAAGAAAACTGCCAAACTAAACCAACAAGACAAATGAACAACAAAAACAAAACAAAACAAAAAGAAAAAGAAACAGAGAAAAACTAGTTTTGAGTGGAAATTTTGCCATGAACCCTGAAAACTGCCCTCAGAGGTATGGGAACACATGCAGCTAGTCTTACAACCTAAGATCATAACCCCACTATCATCTTTTCAGGGTAGGCTTTGGCTAAAGATTTTTGCAGCAAGTTAGCAATTGGGCATTTAGAAACTATGGCCAGTGATGCAATGCGTTCTTCCTCTTGAGTTTCCAAGTCTGTTTTAGTCAGTGGGAGCTGTCATAAGTTAGAGAACGGAGGATGCTGTTTCTGTGGGAACATAGGCTCTAAAGGCTCTAACAAACTTGGAGATAGAAATCTGCTCCAGACCATCATGGTAAACTGTCTCTGATGATGTTGCACTTAGTGGATACTGTTGCCCTGCATCCTAATGGCAGTGACAAAGCAGCCATCATAATCAGATTAGTTATATTTAACACAGGTAACTAGCTAACACCGGACCTTATACTGTGTTTTCCTACCCGTGTTGACAGTGCAGATTGAAATATACTGCCCAGATTTGACAGGATTGTCACCTGAATTTTTGGTGATGTGCAGGTGATTTTTTTTTTTAGCTCATGGCCAGGTGAAGGAAGAAGACAATTTATAAACAGTTTGGGAATAGAAAAGCATATACTACAAGTTACTGTTTATTTTGTGTATGTGCAAAATCACATGTAACTGTGAACCAATAGTAACTACTTTTCTGAAGTTAAGTCTTAATTGATTTGGGGGCATTAATGTACTGATGTGTTCCTTGATGTAATAATGTCAAGATTAACCCTGTAGAGGAGACCTATGTTATAGAAGGGGCTGAATTTGTCTGGAATTACAATGGTACACACAGATTCATTTTCCGCGTAATACACAAAATCCTATTATGACTTGGAAGGATATCTTCTGAGTAACTTGATATAAGTGGTGGCTAAACAGAATTGTTGCCACTCATCTCTTGATATGCTTTTCTCTCACAAAACTGTACCTTTTCGTTATTACTAACATATGCATTTTTATTTCTCAAGGTGGCACCTGTGTGGTCAACCCCACAGACTTATTTTGCTCAGTTCCTGGTCGTCTGTCTCTTCTCAGTTCTACTTCCAAATATAAGGTGACCATTGCTGAGGTAAAGAGGCGTCTCTCACCACCAGAATGCCTCAATGCTTCCCTTCTGGGAGGCATCCTAAGGAGGTAAGCTGGGGCCATGTCGGGCCACTGTCTCTCTGGTAACTGAGCTGATATCACTGTGTCTTTTTATGTTCTTTTGAGTGTGGGACCCCCCCCCATGAGGTCAAGCTGTCTCAAAATGTCTCTTAAGTGTTTTCTAACCAAACTTGATTTTTATTTGATTTTGGACAGAGCAAAATCCAAGAATGGTGGTCGTTGTCTGAGAGAGAAACTGGACAGGCTTGGCCTAAACTTACCAGCTGGAAGACGGAAAGCAGCCAATGTTACCTTGCTCACTTCATTAGTCGAAGGTATGACTTTCTTGTTTCTTGAGGAAATAGTGAAGCACTCTTGCTACTACAAGCCTTGGTTAATTTGACTGCGTTACTGCAGTTTTGTTAAGGGTAACAGTTAACAGTTATAAGAGAATGTCCTGATTAATTTTGACAATGATTAACTTTGCCTCAATAGAAAATGTAGCTAATTCATGGGATCAATCAGTTGCCTTACTGGTCTTGCCAAATATAGGGAAGATGAAACAAAGATGGAAGATGGGTGGTACTTCTCCAAGCATTTCTTGGATAACAGCAACAAAAAACATGGCCATGGTCTCGTTATTAGCTGATGGTTTGGATGAACCTAGTTTAATCAATTGCAACTCAGTAAAAGATCCATGGGATAAACAACTTTAGGAGGTCGGTAAAGTTATTGGTCCTGAACGCAGATCGAATTAAACATTATAGTCAGTTTTGACAGGGTCTTACTATGTAGTTTTAGCTTATTTGGAACAGTAGAGAACTGTCTGCTTCTGACTCCCAATGCTAGCATTAAAGGTTTGAGCCACCTTCCCCAGAAGCTTATAGACGTTCTTTTATTTTTTAAGATGTATTTATTTATTTTATGTGAGTACACTGTAGCTGTTTTTTCAGACAGACCATAAGATGGTATCTGATACCATTACAGATGGTTGTGAGCCACCATGTGGTTGCACCATGTACCCTCTGCTTGTAGACAATCTTAAAGCAAATTGAAGCTTATGCCTGCTAGAGATATGGCTCAGCAGGTAAGAATAATGAGTGTTCTTCCAGAGGTCCTGAGTTCAATTCCCAGCAAACACATGGTGACTCACAACCTTCTGTTATGGGATCTGATGCCCTCTTCCGGTGTGTCTGAAGACAGTGACAGTGTACTCACGTACATAACATAAATAAATCTTTTTAAAAAGTTAACCATAAAAATGGCTACAAAGGTGTAATCAAAGATGAAGTTCATACCTCTAAGAGGGTAAACTGAGTCACACAAAACTTGAGATTAAGAAGTACTACATACAGGGAGGTGGAAACATACTGCCAAGAGTTGCTGTTTCTCTCATATTCTTCCTTTGTTTCTTCTGAATGGACTAAATTGTACATTTTCATAAAATCCTTTTCTAAAGAGCAGCATCCTGGGGTCCAGAATGCCAGAAGAAAGCTCTGCAAAAAGATTCAAGATGCTATTGTTTTAAAGATAAAGGGCTGATGGCTTCCTTTCCTTGATAAGTGTTTAATGACATATTTTTAAGACTTGTAGCAGTTGACTTCTGTGTAGGATGCTGTGGGGTATGGGGGTGACAACATCAGTTTTCACACCGGCTTCTCTCATGTTATAAGTGTGTAGCATCTATTTGTGTAACATTAAGAGTTTCTATGATCCTAGCTGGACATGGAGCACACAATAGTAATCTAGCATAGAAGAGACTGGTAGGAGGCCAGCCTAGACTACATAGTAAATTCCAGCATACCTTTAGTTACCGAGCAAAATACCTTTGACAAACAAATGAAGCAAAACTTCAAGGAGGGTATATTGACTGCTTTCTTAGCATTTGTCTTGACAAAAATAGCTTTATGAATTCTGCTATCGAAAGTTGTCTTTGGTTTTGTTTGATTGGCTAGTTTTGTTTGGTTCAGTGCTCTAAGACAAGGTCTGATGGTATAGGAAACATTAGCCCGGAACATCAATCCTCCTTCTCTGTGTAGCCCAGACAGTCCTAGAACTCACTCTGTAATTCAGGATAGCTTTGAGCTCAGAGAGCTGCCTGCCTCTATCTCTAGAGTGCTGGGATTAAAGGTGTTTGCCACCTCCACCTGACTTGGAGGTTGTAATTAAAGGAGAAAACACTTAGATGTAATACCACAGATTTGAGAATCACAGGATAAGACTGAATGAGAAATTCATTCCCATCCCAAAATTTCTCAAGCTATTTTCTTATCTTAAAATTGTCTATTTGCTTTTTCCTTTTCATTTTAAGATTTATTTATTTTCATTTAGTGAGTATTAAGTGTCTTTCCTGAATGTATATGTATGCACTGTGTGTGTGGCTTGGTACCTGGTGAGATTATAAACGTATATTGAATCCCTAGAACTGAAGATACAGAAGGTCATGAATAATTGTTGAGAGTGTTATGAATCAAACCTGGGCTCTCTGGAACAACAGCCAGTTCTCTCAACCTTACCCTTCTCTTCAACCCCTCTATCGGCTTTCTCTTCAACCTATACATTAGTGGAAAAGCTTACACTATTACTCTATCATTTTTTTCACATCTGCCCTTAATCTCTGGATTCTTTACATTACCCAGACATACATCTTTGTGACAAAAAGCTAATTCTGGTAAATATCTCTTAATACATGTCTGGAACTCTTACAGATGGCAGCAAAAATGAGTTTAGTAGTTTTTCAAACAACTATGTGATCCAGTACAGGAGTGAAGGTCATCTTCCATAGTCTGATATAATATTTAACCACAAAAGAGACAAGGTCTTGTTCCCATTTCACCCATACATCTATCTATTAGATTAATCTATTAGATATATCTATAGGATTCAATCTATTAGATATATCTATTAGCTATATCTATTAGATTTAATATATTAAATTAAAATGCAAGTATTAAGCACATCTTTTAGCATCTTTGTTACAAGCCTTTGGTCTTCATTTTTTTTTTATTCATACTATTCTAAATTTTCATTTGTCCACTTCAGTATCTAGAGTATAAGAGCAATATTACCCTCTAGAACATGTAATAATTTAATCCTACTAATCTAGCAGGCTTGGCTTCCTAACGAGATGCTGAAATAATTTCAGAGTGTCTGACTTCGAGGAACCATTCAAAGCATTTATCCATGTGTTTTCTGATGTAGTTCTGAAATTCTTACTCTGTGCTTTTTACTTAAGAATTGGGAACTTCTGAAGCTTGGCTGCCTAAGTTCACTCTACAGTAGCCTTTGCAGAGCTAGCTGTCCATGAGTATAGAAGGAGTTGGTGATGTAGTCAGTCTCGCTGGTTCTGCAAAGCCTCATGCAGCTTTGTTCAGCAACCTCTAGAGTTCTGAAATGCCACTGATTTAAGTTGTATGATAAATGCCTAGAAGAGTAGTGGCTAATGTGGCCACGTCCTCCTTTTTCCTCTACTTCCTCCTCCCCCTTCTCATCTTTTTGCTTGCCCACTCCTCTCAATAGTGTGGAGCCTCAGCTAAAGAAATGTTTTATTTCCAAAGACTGTACACGGCTTCCCTTGAGTCTCTGTTAGATCGAACCTTGAGTTACTGCTGCTGCCTTCTCTAGTTTCAAATCTGCAAATTTCCAGACCTGCCCTGTTTCCTACCTAATGGGAACTAGTGTTCCACCTGTAAAACCTGTTAACATTTAGCACTAAATTCTAATAATGATGATGATGATGATGATAGCGCCTTCTAAGAATAATCTCATTATTAAAACCAGTATTAAAGTTAGGATGGTGAGTTCACCTGCCTGGGCTCCACTTTCCTCATTTATACACAAAGGACTGCAGTGTCTGTGATACCTAAGGGAACTTTAGTTGTTATACCTCATATTCCTCTTTGGTGGTTAGCAGCTTAACCCAGTGACATCTTGCCTTGTCCTGGCCACAGTCTGACACATTCCTCATGATTAATCCTCCTCTCTATCAAACTCACATCAGGGACCAAGAATCCAGAGTTCTTTGCTGTCTATAATTGCACACTTCTTTTAATCCTAAGAGTCTTGTTAATACATCCTGAAAGAGGACAGAAGTGGAATTCATCTTCTTACCCCATCTGCTGTTCGTTACCTCTAAATTTGTGAAAATCTATTACTTGGTCATACTGGAGCGTAGGGGTAAAGCTGTGCTTGTAAATGTTGTCTATCTGAGAAGAGACATCTCCACAATTACTTAAGAGTATATGAAGAAAAGAGCTTAGTAACCAAGAGTTGGTAACATGGCAGGGAGAGTTGCCTGTCACTGAAGCTCATGAATTGATCCCCTGGCTTGTAGAATTATGCTACAGCACACATTCCCCCTGTCCTCTGACACAAAATAAAAACTAATTAAATGTAATAAATTTCTTAACTAAAAATATATTCTCAGAAGACAAGAGTCAAACCCCATATTTATTCAACATTGTATTGTAGAGCTTTTGTATAATTATTGACATTAACATTAATTAAACACTTGGCACCAGGATGGCACAAAGAAGATTAAACATTACACTCTAGTTTTCTTTCACCTACACCACAGAAAGTGTTAAATGTGTGACTTCTAGGCATGAATAAGCTAGTTCGAACTCACATCTACCTAGCACCTACTACAGGAAGGTAATCAGTTATTGTTAAGTGTTCATATATATGAGACAGCAGCAGCGGCAGCATCATACTCAGGAGGTCATGATGAAGATTCACTGCCATACCTTCAAACCCATGAGAATGATGAGCAGCCCGAGCAAGAAAACTAAAGCTAAGAGACTAACCATTCTGAATAGGACCATACAGGTATAGACAACAGAGATACGGGTTCAGTTCTTCAGTTTGGCAAACCCAAAGTCTGCTTTCCATTTTGACTTGTTTTTGTGGCACAGTGACCTGCCACCAACTCGATTCGAAACCTCAATGAATGAACAAGGTAGAGGCTGCAGTCTGTTTTTACTTTGCACGGGGGGGGGAGGGGCTGTTATTCCCATGAATTGTAAGCAGGCATTTTGGCCTCTCTTTTATCCATTACTAATTATAAGCTTGTAAAATCTTGATAAATTTTCAGCTACATAATTTTCTCAAGTGAGAATAGCACTAATGTTAATTTGTCCATTTAATTTATAGTAAACAATACCATTTTTTAGAGTTACTGATGAAGTATATAAAACTCTTCCACTCAAGATATAACAAAACAGTATCTTTATATAAGTTAAAAAATGTGTTTGTGTGTTGTGCGTGTGTGTGCTTGTATGTGTGCTTGTATGTGATTGTGTATGCTTGTATGTGCCTGTGTATGCATGTATGTGTGTGTTTGTGTGTGTGTATGAGTGTGTGTGTATATGTGTGTATGTGTGTGTGTGTGTGTGTGTGTGTGTGTGTGTGTGTGTGTGTGTGTTTGAGCACATATGCAGAGTTTAAAGAATAACCCCATGATGGTTCTCATGTTCCAGCTTGTTTGCCACCTGGTCAATGAGCTTCCAGATATTCCCCTGTTTCTTGTCATAAAAATGTTGTGATTACAGACATGTGCTGCACTATGTGCCTTTATTTCCATTCTGGCATCCAAGTTCAGATCTTCTCTCTCCCACAGAGATCCCTATACCAACTGAGGCATTGGCCTAGCCTAACAGAATTAACTTATCATCAATATCTTGTCTATTCTGTCTTTGATCCTGATCCTATGTGACTGCTTTTCCAATAATGAAGGAAACATAACCAACACAGGAGAAAGTGTTTTCCTGTAGGCAGGACAGCTGGCCAGTAAAATCTCTAGGTTTTCTTGTCTAAGATGTTTTATTTTAGAGAACCACTCCTTGTGACTTTAGTAAAGAAAAAGCCCTCTAGAACAATTGCACCTGTGTATTAGTGATAACATTTGTTCAATCCACACTCAACACTGATCATATAAGTGTAAGAGCAGTCATTACACAGGGGTGGACAATATGGACTTATTTTGATTTTTTTATAAAAAGGCTAAAAGGGAAGTCTTGAATGACCACTGCATATGGGTATGTCTAAAAGGGTTACTGTGCTCCAGACAGCTCCTTCACAGGACTTTCTAACACCCCCATTAGTCCCACCCTATGATACATGTGATCACCTTCATTCAAAAGCTGCATGTAGTGTAGAAAGTGAGGCTGTAATAGCTCTGATTGATGTTCACTTTAGTTACACAACCACCAGGAAGAACAGAAAGTAATGGACCCTAGTTTTCCCTTTTGCACATAGAGAATCTGGCTCTGCCACGTCTTTGGGGGCATAATTTTGCATTTCAAAGCCAACAGTGGAACTGACCTCAATATATTTAATTATAACAGAACTTAGGTTAGTCACTCATTGTAAGGCCTCTTTCGGCTTCTTCTTTTCCCCAGGCCAATGAGAATTACAGGAAAAAAAATCTCTTCATAGCACAAGAGCAATCCTGAAAAGGAGATTCTGCTTTAATAACTGGTAATTAGGTGACAATTTAATGTCGTTATGCAATATCTCAGGACTTTTTTCCAGATTCATTAGTTGGTCTCTGTAAGCTTGTCCATGAGCAGAATATGACGAGCACATAGATATCACTTGGAGATTATATCCTCAAGTATGGTTTCTCCTTTTACTCTTCTTCATTTCAATATTTTATCAGTTTTGTGGCGAGGGAAGGTATTTGCTTATAAATGAGGAGAAACAGGAGGCTACACAACTTTATCTGTGCTTGAAACTTGCCTAATGTCAGTGTACATGTGAAGATCTTGGCTTCAGTCTTTGGTCCATTGGTCATTAACACTCTTGTAAATAGTGAGGCTTACTGAAAAAAATTCACATCTTTACCGTTGTCTTACTTAGGGTTTAATGCTGTGAACAGACACTATGACCAATGCAACTCTTACAAGGACAACATTTAATTGAGTCTGGCTTACAGATTCAGTGCATTATCATCAAGGCAAGATCATGGCAGCATCTAGGCAGACATGTTGCAGGCAGATCTGAGAGTTCTATATCTTTACCTAAACCTGCTAGTGGAAGAGTAACTTCTAGGCAGCTAGGGAGAGGGTCTTATAGCCAACATTCACAGTGACACACCAAGTCCAACAGGGCCACACCCTGGGCTGAGCATATTAAACAATAACAATGATGATTTCTGTTTTTTTTTTCTTTTCTCATTTTAAAAACTCTTCTTTTCAAAGACTGTATCTCTGCTAATAGGCTGTTCAAACACTTAATTTCTCATTATGTTTATTAAATAATTTATTTTATAAAATATTATTGTAGCTCTCTATTTTTTATATTTATCAACAGTCACAGGTCTTCAATCAAATCACAGATTATATTAAAATATCAGAATCTTAAAAATCATCTAAATTTAATATACACACATCATTGAGTTCAAAATGAAAACTTTCTAAAAAACAGGATTCCACTCTTTAATTGATATAATTTAAAACAGACAACACACACATGGTATAAAATCCAATTTGTTTTTAATTACTTCTTTTATTTTTGAGTTTACAACATAATTACAATATTTCCCCTCTTTCCTTTATGACTTCCAAACCCTCCCATATATTCCTCCTTGCTGTCTTTCATACCCATTTCATTATTGTTTTCACATAAAAGTAATATTACATAGATTAAGCTAGTTGTACTTACATATCTAGGAACACACACACTACAATTTAATGAGTCCTCTACTTAATATGCCTAAAACATTTTCAGTTTTTTAAATAGTGGTACAATGGATAGCCTTCTATTTGTATGTTTGTACAGACACCCAAGAAGACTTATAATAAATTCTTAGGAAAAGTGTTTCAAAGTCACTGAATAATGTGCCTGCAGTTTTAATAAACTATAAGCAATTTATTCTCAGTCACTCTTGTAAATTTGTAGTCTCATCACAGTGTAGGAAGATGTTTGCACATGGTAGTGCCTCCCTGTGCTTTTACATAAAAAAATGTGTGCTCAGCTTTTTAGTGTTTGCTAATTTGATGGATTGAAAAACATCACTCTCTTAAGATTTAGATTCAATACAGGCTGAAAGTTATGAGCTGTACTTTCTATGCACTGACTTAGTAAGTCAGTGTAAAGGGTAACTTTTCCATATTTTTAAAAATTAGCAAAGTTGATTGTTGCAAACTTTCCTATTATCCACCCTTGAGATCTCCTTTATTCACTGTTATGGGGCTTTTTTTTTTTTTGCTTGTTTATACCTTTCATTGAACTTAATTATTGTTTGGTAATTTCAGGTATATGTGTACATGTTCTTTAATCATAAAATCATAATCCCTACCCCGCTCTTCCCTCTCTCCTAACCATGTTGAAACATTTGCCCTGATGATATGATCATATTTCTTCTGTAGTTTTGAAATTTTAATTTTGACTTTAGTACATTTAAAAGACCCCTCTCATTTCAAAAAAAATGCAAAGACATCATTCTATTTATGATTTATCTTTTTATACTTAAATCTTTGATCCATCTGGGATTTGTTTTGTTGTTTGATCTATGGTATAGATCCAACTTTAATTCTCTCCAGATGGCCACCCAGTTGTTCCAACACCTTTTATTGATAATCCACCATTTCCCTACTAATTTGAAAAATGAATTACATCTTCCAATTACATTTCTTAACCTGAGTAGACGTTTTGAGTAAGGCAATGAATGTCTTTGTTTTTCTGATCATGCCATTTTTATTCCTGTTATTACATTTCCTTGCTTGTTTCCAGAACTGACATTTTATTAGCCAAGTATGGTAGTCCCTTGTGCACATATAGTTAGATGGAACTCATAATTTATAAGTAACTCGGTGGCTACTGCCTTCCCCTGATGTAACCCACAGCCTCTTTATACAGGAGAATATGTGCAGTACCTCTGCACAATGCTTCCTCATTCTCTTAGGAGAGAGGTTTTTTGTTTTGTTTTGTTTGTCTTTTAATATTTATTTATTCATGTATGTGAGTACACCACTGCTGACTTCAGACACATCAGAAGACGGCATCGGATCACATTTCAGATGGCTGTGAGCCACCATTTGGTCCCTGGGAATTGAACTCAGGACCTCTAGAAGAATAGTCAGTGCTCTTAACTGCTGAGCCATCTCTCCAGCCCAAGGAGAGATATTTTTTTCAACCACAGTTGAAGAGAACTACTTCAGGAGTTTTTGAAAAAAGATAAAGCCATAATATCAGAGATTCACTAATATTTGTCAAATCTAGAGGGTTTGTTTTTATCCTTTTTAATGCAAAAATGTGTGTTAGAAGGGCTCAGAGGCTAAGTCTTCAAGTGTACCTTATTTTATTAAATAGCCCCACTAACATGATAATAGAACTTTATTTATTAGTTTGTAGTATGTAGCCAATGTTTCTAGCAAGTTTCTCTTTGTTTTTTGCGCTCTATTTGTTGGAATATCTCACAAGACGGCTATGATTAACCACCTAATAAAATATTTGAGCAACTGGTTGTCGTAGAGCAGGTATTCTGATAATTACAGCACATTGAAGGAGGTGCAGACACAATATATATACATATATATATGTGTATATATATATGTATATATATATATATTTGAAAACAATCATTATTTACCTAGGGAAATTGCCAAATTAGGAGATGTGCAGCTCCACCAGTGAGGTCGTGTTATAGACTGCATTTCTCCCAGAAAAAGCTTGAACACATAGTAGACATATTTGCTTGGTGCTTCAAATTACAAGAAAATGTATTTGCAAAGCCTTGTAGTGCAGATAGGCAATCACAGTCACTTAAGAGTCAGAGGCAGGAGAATGACAAAGCTCAGGACCTGCCTTGGCTACAGAAAGAATTCAAGGTCAACCTGGGCAATTCAGTGAGAGCCTATCTCAAAAAAGAAACTCAAAGAGGGATGACGGTAGAACTCAGTGTTAGAATACATTCCTAGAATGCAGAAGGTCTTAGGTTGAATATCCAGTACTGCGGAAGAGAGAGAGAGAACTTTACTAATGTACAGATTTGGATCTTGTTAAGTTTACTAATAGATACACCTTGAAATAATCTGCTCTTTCACCACATGTAAAAATATTATTGAAATCATAGATTTGTGACCAGTATTTAAAATATATGTTTTGCCACTATTTAATGGCTTATTTAATGGCATTAGGTGTTACAATAGTAAATTAAATCTAATATTGAGGTAATGTAACAGTGATAACTGTTGAAGGTTCTCTAAGGAATTACAATGCAAAGGCACCATTTCACAAGACCATTGTTAAAGATTTGGTTCTAAAATGTTCATTTCTCTGAGATACAACTATTTTAAAGAAAAATTCCTCACAAGTCCACATAATTAAAAAACCATCTGTATTTATTTATGATTTAAAAGTAACTCTAGGAGCTGGAGAGTCAGACATACAGTTAAGAGCACATGTTCCTTTTCCAGAAGACAAGAGGTCTGTTTCCAACCCTCCCATCAAACTTCTCAAAACTGCCCATAACTCCAGCCGCAGGACATCCCATGTCGTCTTAGGGCTTCCGGCCACCCGGAAACACATGGCCTCCACTCACAGACACACACGCATACAAGAGAATGAAAGTACATCTTTGAAAATAATAAATTCCTTTTGTAACTCAAATGTCAGTACAACAGCCCATTCACTTTTCATCAGAAAATACTTTGCCGTTAACTTTCCACTTATTTTTTTTCCTAATGTTTTTTTTTCTCAAATTTTTACTTTTGCTGTGGTGTATGTGAACCTGAATCTCGAGAGACATGCTGAGCAAAATGCACGCTGATGTTCTTGCCAGGCTTTGGAATTCACTTGGACCTGCCTTTTAAGACCATCGTTGAATAAGCTGTGACCTAAAACATTGAACTGTCGCTCAGTAATTTCCCATGTTAAAGATGGGCATGGGTTATCAGTCGACCCGTACACCCTAAAGCCTTATTTGCAGGCATTAATCTCATCAGGGTGGGTTTCTAAACTGGAAAGCTCTTGATATGAAATAAAGTCAATCTAGTTTTTAAGTTAGCGTCTTGCCGCTTGCACTTAAAAGGGTTGATGTCCGAGTGACACAGCAAACTGAAATAAACAGGAAGTTTCAACCCTTTCAGAACTACAGCACCTCAGTCCACCCCTTGACCAAGGATGGCATCTGCAGTCACTTATGAGACTAGGAAGAGAAATGCTCTTGGTCCTTAGGATGCTTTTACGCCGCAGATAACTGCCCATTGCTTGGAGTCATCCTTATTTGTACAGATCAATCAAAACTCATAGAAGCTTATCCATACACTCTTCCTCCCTAAGATTTGTTTCCCTTAAGCCCGCAGATACTAAGACATCCACTAGACAGAACTGCTTGTTTTTGAAGACTGTGTGTTTTAATCTACGGAACCATTATTTGTTGATTCTTGGATTGTCACCCAGAAAGCTCTGGTGCAGTGATGTACACATTTTAACTACACATCAGAATGTCCTCACTTGCCACTTCTGTGATGTAGCATCACTATACAGCCCGTGACAACGTTACACTGAGCCACGGAAGGCAGTAAACAGGCGTGGGGAAGGGAGGGTCTGGCTGTCAGTGTAAATGTAAATAGCAGCTGTTCTTCTCAAACTGTTTCTGAGACGACCACAGGCTAGAGCTTTGCATAAAATGGGATAAATCATCAAAACAAAATCAGGTCTCAGCACAAAACTCAAGAGGCAGGCTGCAGTCTTCCCACTTACACGGTTAATTCTATCACTGGATCCCCACCTGTGGGACATGACCCCTTTTAGCCCCTTTACACAGGATTTGCCTAAGACCATCAGAAAGCAGAGGTATTTACATTCTAACTCAAAACAAAGTGAAATTACTGTTATGAGGTAGCAAAAAAAATAATAATAACTTTATGGGTGGAGGTCAGGACAAGCACAAGGAACTGTTTTAAAGGGTCATAGCGTTAGGAAAGGTGAGAGCCACTGATGTATGTAATCGTGTATTATAACATTCCCTGCTATAGACTGTGCAGCTAATCTGACGTATGCAACTTTGCTTGCTATATAGAGCAGGAAGGAGACACTCCCACACTGTCACTGTGCTGGTTTGAAACGGCCTTTGCATCTTTCTTAAGAACTGCAGGTTTATCTTCTGGTCAGGTGCAAGAGCCTTATTTGTTGGCTCCAACTCTGACATTTTATCTTCAAGTGCGAAATCTCACAAGTAATCCATTTTGTCATTTTTCTAGTAAAAGTAAGCACTCTGCGTGGCACTGGTTTTCCTTTAAAAAAAATCTTTATTTTAATTCTTCCAAATATGCATATATCTTCTTCCTGAATCAGAGTGATGAACGGTTAGGAATCAATCTTCTTTTAAATGCTGCTTGTTTATTTTAACACCATTCAAAATAATGAAATAATAACCAAATTAATTGATTAAATGCTAGTTGAATATAAATTTAAATACTCAAAATATTAAATATTGAGTATAAAAAAACCCTTCATATTTAGTCATAGCATCTCTGTTTGAAATGGAGGAAATGTGATATTTTTTTAATATAGAAATATAAATCTACACACAGGTCCTAGCATTTCTCATTTGTAGTGTGTGGGACATGCCTTAGCTAATTCACAAACCACTATCTGTTACTTCGGTGATACTTCATTGAGATTTTTTTTTTCCTACTGAGTTAGGATCTTTTGCAAAGTCTTATATTGTAGGAGGGAGAAAGTATTTATAAAATGGAAGGTTAGAGAAGAAAATCAGTAGTAATATTAGCATTTATTGATAAATAAAATTCAAATGTATTTGCACCAGTGAAGCTACCTACATTTTTTTTTTAAGAAAAGTATTCATTGATACTCATTCACACTGAAAATTCCATGGAGGTTCTTTTTTTTTTAATTTATTTATTACATGTAAGTACACTGTAGCTAGATGTCTTCAGACACACCAGAAGAGGGCATCATATCCCATTACAGATGGTTGTGAGCCACCATGTGGTTGCTGGGATTTGAACTCAGGACCTCTGGAAGGGCAGTCAGTGCTCTTAACCGCTGAGCCATCTCTCCAGCCCTCCATGTAGGTTCTTAACTAAGTCTGTGAATCAGATACAGCAGGTTACCTTGTTGCTCAAATGCTCCTTTCTGAAAAAGACAAAAGCAATCCCCCCCAAAATCATTTTTGATATGTATTTTTACTTTGAGTTGTGTGTGTCTTTGGGGGTACTGCACATGGGCACTGGTGACTGGAGGAAATGGAATCGGGCTCTCAGGGCTGGAGTTACAGGCTGTTGTGGACCGCCCCATACTAAGAAAGAGAGTGCCACCCTCTGTGAGAGCAAGGCAAAAGCTCAACTACTCCAGAACTCCCCCAGAAATCTGTCCATTCATATATAGCCAGTAGATATAAAGAAAATAAATAAGGGTAAAGGTGTATATTAGTGGAATGAATGCTTGCCTAGCATGTGCCCAAGCCTGACTTGATACTCTCTCTACCTTTTCCTCTCCCACACCCAGCATACACCAACATATACCTAACATCATACCAACCAGGCATGGTTAAAGTGTCCCTAGTCTTCTCTCTCTTATTTACCATAGACGGCGGGGAGCTCAAGAGACTAAATATAGATCCCCAGTTAGTTATATACAAACCGATACTTTTGAGAAAGGCATGAAATTTAGAATCTTTTTCTGTAAATAACATGGCTACTGTTGTAGTATAATTAATCGGCATGTGATAGAGTACAGTTAGCATCTGAAGAATAGATATATGTCTTTTTATTGTAAAGTTCTTTCAACTTTTCTGTATGCTTTTTTTAAAAAAAAAAAATGTGACTGAGGAAAAAATTGAATAGAATTTTTAGTTGTAAGAAAGGTTAAGAGAACTTTGGGGGAGGGGGAACGACTTCCTGAACACTGGTGGTTCAGCTTTCTGCGATGTGAAATGGCCTTCCTGCTTTTGATAGCTGTTAACTTTGTTGATTTTCTCAAGCTAAAAGCTTTCTTCTTAATAGAAAAACAGTATTTTACTTAGAATATTTTATTGATGCCACCTAATCTATTTGTATACATCTCTTCATGTCTATGATTGTCTCCCCTCTTAATCTCACCTATCATCTATTTTTATGCACTCCTGGTGCTCACCCCCATCACGGCTGCTGTTCTATGAGCACACGGCAAGTTCAAATATAGTAACTTCTTAGAGTGTTATGTTGTCCAGTTATTAAACAAGGATCACATGCTATTGTCATCAAGTCTGACTCTTTTTCGCTTCAACATGGAAAAGTTTGATTAACTATGGGGCTCTTGAGTCACTACTGCCCAATGATTCCTACCTTCTCTTACTTCTGTAAAACATGTTAACAATAATTTGATATTTGTAATACAAATATTTGACATTTGTAATCTCGACAACACCTATATAAACATACATGGGTAGGTATTATATACAGTGCTTATAAAGATGCAATGAAAATCATAAATTGCTATGGTAGTATTTAATTTCTTCGTGCTGTTCTGGCTGCTAGTGTTGTTAAAACTGTCCAAATTTGTGTGTGTGTGTGTGTGTGTGTGTGTGTGTGTGTGCGTGCACATGCATGTATGTGCATGTACATGTGTGAATATATACTAGATAGAAGTCGGAGGACAATCTTGAAAATCTGTTCCCACTTCCTTCTTGATATTAGTTCAGGGATTGACTTCAGTGTTCAGATTTACATGGCAAGAATTTTACCCACACAGTCATCAACCCCCCACACCCCTTGTTTTCAGACAGGGTCTCATGTGCTCTAGTTGGCCTCAAACTTGCTCTGTAGCTTCCTGATTTCAGGTCAAGCTAACAGTCAAACACAGGGTCTCCTACAAACTCAAAAGCTCTTTACATCCTCACGCAAGAAAAACCAGTACTTAAAGTTCTACTTCTTATTTCTACTACATCTGGCTAATTATTACATCTATTGCATCAGTGCCCTGAAAAATGACTCACCAGTTAAGAGTCCTGGCTGCTCTTCCAGAGGAGCCAGGTTTAATTCTCAGCACCCACTTGGCAGCTCAAAACTGCTTGTAATTCCAGTTCTAGGGAGTCTGGAACCCTCAAACAGACATATATAATTAGGTAAACACCGAAGCAAATATAATAATAAAGCAAAAAGTTTAAAAATTGCTTGGAATAAAGTTGTCAGCACATATGCAGCATCATTTGGTTTATGTATTTGTGTATATATTTATATATTTTTATGTATTATATATTTGTGTGCATACAAGGACTTGCTCCTGATGGCATGCATGTTTCTAGAGATTAAATTTCATGCCTTCTAGGCAGGAATCTTACTACTAAACTGCATTGTCACTCATAAATTTAGATTTTTAAATAAATTTCACCTGTCAGATAAGACTTTTGATAAAGCGATATTTAAAAACATTGACCATTATACTCTAGACTGAATTTCTTCAGTAAATATTATGTACTTGGTAAGAAATTTTTATCCCACTTAGTAAAGTTTTACTTGCACTCCAGATTTTGTGAACAAGCAGAGTTGTTTATGATTCTGCTGCATTCTGCATTTTCCAAAGCAGCAGAGGGCATCAGAGCCTTCTAGAAGACCTGAAGTTGATGGAATTATGGTCAGATAATAAACTCTCTCTGACACTGTAGTATGAAATCCATGCATTTTTTTTATTAATTGATAACAACTTTCAAAATCTTTTGAACCCATTGCTGTATATTTTGGTCAGTCTCATGGAAAAATCAGCAGAATGGTTGTCTATAGATTATAGACATCTATCTGAGCCACAATGAATATGTGTGTGTGTTTATATATTTTTGTTTGCATATATATTTTATATTATACATACATATATATGCATATATACACACACACACACATATATATATATATATATGTATATCTCCAAGGATATTTTTTCCATTGGTGATCGTGAGTAGAATTGTGGAAGTCATTCTTCTGTAATGGAGTGACACATTCAAAGAAAGGAGCCAAAACTCCCGAGTCCCTGATTTGTTCTCCTATCTCCTCAGATTTCCACCATCTCACCTGGAAAGTTCCTGTTCCTTTGTTTTCATTGCCATTTCCTCACAGCTGCGAACCCTACTCCCAACTCTGTTTAAATTAGAGAGAACCAACTGATGCATGTGACCACAGCCATGTATGAGAGTTGGGGAAAACTCACAGACTTGCCCTGGTAAGGCCAGATTGAATGGATAAGCCAGTGACGTGTTTTCTGCCAACAGGAGAGGCTTTGCACTTGGCTCGGGATTTTGGCTACACATGTGAAACAGAGTTTCCAGCCAAGGCAGTAGGAGAACATCTTGCCAGACAACATATGGAACAGAAAGAACAGACGGCACGAAAAAAGATGATCCTAGCCACCAAGTAAGTGCTATGGAGATGCCCCTGTGAACCTTCACCCCCAGTTTTCTTGACCTTTGAATGACAGTCTAGAAAGTACATGTTCTCTCAAAACAATAAGGGGGCTCACATTCCAGCAACAAATAGATTCACCCAGAATTCTACCATCTGCACAAAGGCATCAATGTTTACATGATAAGAAACTGGACTATCAAGACAATTCTCATTAGAATATGAAGAAATTGGGCCAATTAGAGGGCTCAACAGCTAAAGGCCCTTAACCACCAATGCTCACAAACCTGAGCTCAATACCAAGATCTCGTGTGATGGAAAGAAATCCTACAAGTTACCATCTGACTTCCACTTATGTGTTATCACTTGTGAACGCGCGCGTACGCGCACACACACACACACACACACACACACATACACACACACACACACACACACACAACAGAGTAAAATATAAGTTTCAAATATACATGAAAAACAAAACTCTTTCAGTGGCATGAACTATCACTCATTTTCATCTTTGATAAATAACATATTTCACTGTATTTCAGAATAATTTGTAAAAATACACACAGAAAAAAAAATGGTTAGGTGAAGTTACCCTCCTAAAGCATCTTTGTTTCTAGTGCTTGGTAATTAACCAAATATTCTGGTATAATTAGGATAATTGTTTAGGCAGAAAGATAGAAACTAGAAGATAGAAAGATAGAATCTTGAGCAAGACAAGATATTTGTCATTTGGTTGATAGAAAACACATAAAAGCCTCCTCACTAGATTAGAAATAAATCTGCTTAACAGTTGATCCATGTTAAGGTAAGTCGACTGTCCGTAGAAGCACCAAACTTTAAATTCATAAATCCACTCAAAATTTTAACCTCTTTAAGGACAATGACGTAAGTGACAAAGTTAGAATGTTGTGAGTCACTGAAGATCATCTTTGTTACATAATTCGTAATATGACATTTTGTTTCGAGACAAAAGAGTCTTTTCATATCTCAGCTTCAGAAAGAAGAATTTAAATAAGAAGGAAAGTAGTCCAAATAATAATTCCCTAACTGTCCTGTGGAGAGAGTGGTAATTACCACTGAAGCCTACAGGACTGTCGTCTGTATTTAAGGACATAAGCTGTCTTGTGTCCTCGAAATAAGTGACAAGATTATAAAATCCAATTGTTAGCTACAGAGGGATGTTCTGCGCTGAGTTATCTAGCAAGAGTTCAAGCTTGCCAAGTTTGGTCTTCGTTATTCACTTACCAATTTCACTATAAATTGCAATGTTGTCTGGACAAGAATGAGGTCGGTCTGTGAAACTATAAATAGATCTATTCAATGATCTAAATAATCATTGCTATTTAGTTCCTTAAAATTTGTTTCAGTCTGAAAGAAAAATGAAGTCTTTATATGAAACCCGTCTAATCTTTGTGGGGGGAAAAGACAGTAATGATGGAGTCCTGCTTCAGAGTTCATATCATTTGTCCAAAAATCTGGAGCATAAGGCTATATTTATGCTCTGAGCTAGAAATCTAAAACAAATCTAACAATGAATCGCTCTTATGTAACATGGAAGGAAAACCCTGGAGATGGCTACTAAATATTTAAGTAAAACTGAACTCAACTACTAAAACTCAATTACTATCCTGAAAGCTCTCCAGTTTCACTTCAGAGGGAAGGGTTCCATAAAAACTAATAAAGTAAATTCTTAAGAACACATCTTGAAGAAAAAAAAAAGGAGTCTCAATATCAATAGAAAAAAAAGGTCTCAAGAGCAGACAAAAGAGTCAGAGACACAGCCACTCCCACTGTTAGGAGTCGCATAAAACACCAGGCACACACAGAATCTGGTGCAGAAACATGCAGGCCCTGAGCTTGCTGTTTCAGTCTTTGTGAGCCCATCAGATCTGCATAGTTGTTTCAGTAAACCATGTTTTCCTTGAGTCCTCCTTCCCTTTTTACTCCTACCATCTTCCCCCGCCCCTTTTTCTACTGGGTCCCCGAGTTCTGAGGGGAGGGACCCAATAGAGATGTGCAAGTTAGACTCTCTCTCAAAATGATGTCTGGCTGTGGGTTTCTGCACCCACTCCAATCTACTGCAAGAGGAACCATATCTGATGATGACTAAACCGATCCTAGGTCTATGAAATCTAGGTTTTTGTCTGTTATTGTCTGTCCTATTATCAGCCTTAGTTGTTTCAGGGTCTTCACAAAATGCCCTCAGCCAACAACTCAATCTGGCTTATCACTATCTTGTCTTGATACAAAAAAGAAAAAAAAAATAAAAGGCCAGTTGAAACTCCATATTATCCATACCTCGGAGTTTTCACTAGGGTCACCCTTGCAGATTCCAGGACAGTTTTACTACACTATATCTCCACACTCTCTCTGCCAGGCCCCTTGTTCCAGCTGTTTCTCCCTGCAACCGCTCACACCACTACCACCACCACACTGTATCCATCCCCGCCCAGCTTCACTCCACCTACACAATCTATTCCATTCCCCTTTGCAGGGAGTTTTATGTGTTCTTCCTAAAGCCCTCCTCTTTATTAATCTTCTGTGGATTGCAGTTTGATTATCAGTTCTTAACCACGAGTATCCACTTATTAGTGAGTACATGCCATGTTTGTCTTTCAGTGTCTGGGATAACTCACTCGAATTGATTGATTTGTGTAATTCCATCCATTTGCCTGCAAATTTAACAGCTGAGTAATGCTCCATTGTATAAATGTACCATATTTTCTTTATCCAGTCTTCAGTTGAGAGGCATCTAGGTTGTTTCCTGGTTCTGGTTATTATGAATAAAACCACAATGAACAAGAGCAGAATAAATGGCATGTGTGGGGGGGGGGGGCGTTGCTCATGTGTCCACACATGCCCATACATATATGTGTGCATATATGCCAGGCATACAAGTGGAGGTCAGAAGGCAACTTTCAGGAAGTTGGTTCTCATTCTCCTCCAAGTGGATTGAGGAAATGAAACTGATGCCTCAGGCTCAGTGGCAAACAGCTTTAGCTCATGGTCATTTGGGGTGACTTAACCCTTCTATATTTGCTCATCATGACTAGGAAAGCCAAACCGCTGTATTTTACAGTAACAGATATACACACAAAATAACTATACTGCATTGACTATCAGAAGTTTCTTCCATAAATGATGAATGCTTTTAGTAGTTTTTTTCACGTTTATTGATTTCATTCTATAGCTGCTGAGTTCATTCATTATATTATACTTATATTTCTAAAATATATTTTCTGGCATGAGGAGATGGCTCAAGGGATTCAGAATTACTTGCACTGTAATTGTAAAGAACTGAGCTTCAATTCCCAGAAGTGACATAAAACCAAGTACTAATTTTGTTTTTCCTTTGCTCCTACAGTGAGATAGGAAGCAGAGAGAGTATGATCCCAGGAGATCATGGGCCATCTGCTTTGGTGTGTGCTGGGGCAAAGCAAGAGAGGCACTTTCTTGTAAAAGGAGAAGGTGAAGTTTGAGGTTGAAGTTGTATACTGACCTCCACAGGTGTACCATGGCACATGCATGCCCAAACTCACACACACACACACACACACACACACACACACACACACACACACAAAGAGTTTAAAATAGTATTTTCTTAAATGCTATGTTTATTTACAATTATACACTGCAAGAGCTTAACTGGTAGTTATGATACACCACAATGGTTTTTATTATACATGGGCTAGAATTCAAAACTATATAAGAAAAGAAGAACAGCGGGAAAAAGTCCGCAAAGTAGCAGCTGAAATAGAATAGTGCATAGTAATGTTTTTTGAAGACTGGTGGAATAATTTGGGAGTAAGAGATCATCAACTTCAAACACGAAGGCACAAAAATAGCCAAAAAGTAAATTAGATTGCCATACTGGGAGACGGAATTTTCCAAAGTTAGCTTGTATTATGACTTCAGATGATATCAGCCTCTAACTTTAGTTAAATTTGTCTATAGATGTGATGTTCTAAAGAAAAAACACATTTGTAGTCTTTTCTCAGTTATTGATTTTCTTTTATCCTGAGATTTACATGTAAAGATGAACTTTTAAAATGAACATGATGCGTGTCTTGACGAGTGTTTTTCTGTCGTCCTCTGGCCCTGCAAAGTCACTGTGATGGAACTTGAGACTGCTGACTCAAAAATCCTCTTGGTCTCCTTTAAAGGGAAAACAGACTTTGACAGATAAATATCTCATGAAAGAAAAAGTCCATCTCAAGAGTGCAACTTCAATTTTGTACCCTTTTTCGTAGGCAAATTTGTAAAGAATTCCAAGACCTCCTGAGCCAAGATAGATCACCACTGGGATCCTCCAGACCTACTCCCATTCTAGACCTTGACATCCAGAGGCACTTAACACATTTCAGGTAAGATAGCTTTTCACCTCTGCTTAGAGTCTAGGCAGCTAAACCACATCCAACCCTCCGGGATTCTGTATTGCCATCATAATATCAGTTGACATACTTACGCTGATGAAATAATAATCGTTCTACACTGTTCAGAATGCTATGACAAGATACTCTAGACTGGATAATTTATTGAAGATATAAGTTTAGATTCTGGGACTGGGCAGCCTTGACAGCAAGGTGCAGCCAGAATCAGTATCTGCTCAGGGCTCTGTCTTTTCAGATTGTTAAACTCAGTACTCTGTAATTAAAGGGGCCAACAAACTTCCAAAAACTCCTTTTTTTACTGATTTTATTGGATATGTTTTATTTACATTTTGGATGTTATGCTTTTGCCCAAATTCCCCACCATATCCCTTATACCATTACTACTTCCCCTGATTTTATGAGAGTGTTCACCCACCAACTCCTGCCTACCCACCCTGACACCCATACGCTGCAGCATCAAGCCTTGTCAGGACCAAGGGCTTCTCTACTCACTGATAGCCAACAAGGCCATCTTCTGCTACATATTTGGCTGGAGCAATGGATCCATTCACATGTACTCTTTGGATGGTGGTTCAGTCCCTGGGAGCTCTGGTTGGTTGGTATTGTTGGTCTCATGGGTTGCAAACCCCTTCAACTCCTTCAATTCTTTCTCTAACTCCTGCATTGGGAACCCTGTTCTCAGTTCTATGGTTGGCTGCAAGCATCCGCCTCTGTATTTGTGATGTTCTGGAAGAGCCTCTCTGGAGACAGCTATGTCAGGGCCCTATCAGCATGTACTTTGGGGCATCAGTAATATTATTTGGGCTTTAGTGGCTGAATATGGGCTGGATCCCAGGTGGGGCAGTCTCTGGATGGCCTTGACTTTTCTTAAGGGCATGAATCCAACCTCCCACGACTTAACCACCTCCTAAGGCTTCTCTACTCAGTATTATATTGGAGTTTAGTTTCAGTATATGAAATTGAGAAGAGGAAGACACAAATATTCAGACCACAGGAGTGACAGCATGGATTTTTGAGACTATTCATTTAAGAAAACATAGTGATTGGAGCATTTTAGATAAGAAAATGTAATACACTTTTATATTTATCAAGACACTATGGTGTCATAAAAATATAGATTATTAAATCAAGCTATAATAAGAAATTTCTGTCCAGGATTCCTAAATCTTTTAAACAGTTACTTATATTAATATAGAAAATTGTTAAATGAACAGATCTGATTGAAATTAACGAAATATCAATGACTAAATCTTTAGGAGTTTGTTAATGATTTCTATAAACTTATGAAGTATAAATAGTTCTTTTCTTAGATTTACTCATATATTTATTTATTTGCTGCATATAAGTACACTGTCATTATCTTCAGACACACCAGAAGAGAGCATCAGATTCCATTATAAAAAGTTATAAGCCTCCACATGGTTTGTGGAAATTGAACTCAGGACCTCTGGAAGAGCAGCCAGTGCTCTTAACCACCAAGCCATTTCTCTAGCCCTGTTTAAATGGTTTTTAAAAATAGGATAGTGAAATGAATTATTAAAAGCATACTTTAAGTTTTCATTCTGAGATACTTTGGAAATAAACTGACTATCTTTCTGGTGAGTTTAGTCTCCAGATTTACTAAGAGAATAAAAAAGTTACTGCTTAGATATTTTTCACTTCAAAACTCTAAAATTATAGTGTTATACAGTATTTCTCATTCATACAAAAATAAAAACATTTAATTTTCTATTAGCTGTCATTCGTTAAGAAACATAAACAATGATAATGAGAGATTAATTCACAGCTGGAGTGGTGAACACACATGTAATACTAGTACTTGGGAGGCCAAGGCATCAAGCATTGGGAGACAGTTCAAAGACAGTTCATGGACTACATAGAGAGCCACTGTCATAAAAATGAGAAAACAATAAGTAATGTACGCTAGAATTAAAAATATTTCTAATACCCACTTAAGTTCAATTTTGAAGGTTAAGAACTATTTACTAGAGTTTGAAAAGAAAAGCCCAAGGCAATCAACCTATGAGTCGTTAATTAAAAAAAAAAAAATTCCTTTAACATTTTTGGGAAATAAGTTTTTTCTTACAACATATTCTGATCTTTGTTTTTCCTCCTCTAACTTCTCTCAGATCCTTCCCACTTCCCCAACCATTTAAATTCACTTTTTCTCTCTCATTAGAATACAAATGGGCATGTAATAATGATTAGTAATAATAAATGAAAACAAAACAGACTGGGATAAAACAAACAGAAAAGCTGCTCAGGATTATAATGCTGTTGAGGAAGACACATAATTATTTCCATAATAAATGCTTGAGTGATTTTGTCTACACAAACAGAGCATTATAAACACAGTATTTTCTCTTTATATGCCACAGTTTTAAACAAGATTCCATAAACATGATCCTTTCAGACTCTAATTGGAATTTATTTTTCAAAATAGCACAAAACATAGTATACATCTCCAAGAACTGTGTCTGCCTCCCAAAGGAAGTATTAGGGGCAACAGCAACAAGGCTAGAAGGAAAACAATGTATAAACATTTCAGAGCACAAGGTTTTGGAATCATGTGAGTCATTTTCAGACCCAGGTCCCATTATGCATAAGGCAGATTTTGTGGGGGCAACTTTCAAACTTTTGTTTAGGTTTCTATATAAAACCTCTTCATTGTGTGTAGTAATGATGTGAAATAAGACAAGATATACATTTAACACTTAATAAATGCTGCATTGCTTATCTCCACCAATGATAAAGTTAAAAGGACTTGATGTTCCCTGGGCTATCTCCACAGTTTTGTTTATGTATACATTAAAGGGTTTGTTAGATTGCCCTGTTAAATTTTATTATTATTATTATTAATTAACTATTATTATTATTTACATTTAAATGTAATGATGATTGTAAAGTTACATGTTTATAAGGATTTTACTAAGATGCAGAGAAACAGGAGCATACACCATAAGGATGACTTTATTTCTAATTAGGCATGCCAATGTCATCATCTGACTGTGATCTCATCTCTTCTGGCCCAGAGCAAAAATGGGCTTTAACCTGAATATCAGTTTCTATAGGAAATAAATAGGTAGAAGACTTGCATATTCAGCACAGATGCACTAGCGTGTTGATTCTTTTGCAAGCTATAGACATATGCCACAAAAGTGTGTGTGTGTGTGTGTGTGTGTGTGTGTGTGTGTGTGTGTGTGTGTGTGTTCCGTGTGCAGATTGCATATGGAGGACCCAGAAGAGGATGTTAAGGCTTTCGCTTTTTCAAGCTCTGCCTCCGGAGATTGGGTCTCTCACTGAACCTACAGCCTGCTCCTTTGGGGCTAGATTGGCTGCCTAGCTAGCCAAAGCAATCCTCCTGTTTCCATTCCTCAGAGTGCTAAGGGTCACAGACCCTATCCAAGACTCACCTATCTCATAACGTGGGTGCTGCGTATAAAACCTGGGTTCCTCTACTTCAGGCAAACACTCTGCCTGCAAGCTCCCTATCTCCCAGCCCACAGAACTCCCTGGAGCCAATAGTGATTTCTAAAGTAAGAAGTGAGCAGCATTCCTATGGGATTCACATTCTCTTCTTTCCCTCTCTACTTAGAATGTAGCAACCAGGTGCTGTTTATCCAAGAACTAAAGAACTAAATAACCAGATAGTGGTGGGGCACACTTTTAATCCAAGCCCTCCAGAGACAAGCATATCTCTGAGTTCAAGACCAACCTGGTCTACAGAGTTCCAGGACAGTTAAGGATACACAGAGAAATCCTGTCTTGGAAGAGATAAATAGTTAGCTGGCTGCTTCTGCTCTTGAGAAAATGGAGATTATAGCTGAGATACAAAGCTCTCAAAATATGTGGCTAGAGATTCCCAATCACAATTCGAAACATGAAACTATATGTTTAAATCTTCTAAACTCCACACTTAATTACACCAAATGTAACAGTTTTAAGAGTAATTAGTAAGTGTATTAATTAATAGTGACTTTAGAGGAATAGCAACTCTGAATTTTAGTATTTATATTTGAGGACTTTGAATACCTCAATTGTGATTTCTTTTCTATTTTATGTTTTAAGCATTAACCAGAATTTTCTTTTACTTTTTCTAACCTTCCAAATTGTTTATTATTATAAAACCCTCTAGTTTCTTAGGATTCTGGAATCACTGGAGTTAAAGTTCATTTTGTAGAAAATTTCCTAAAGTTTATGCTTTGTAAATAGTACTAAAAACATAAAATCCACCCCTTATTTTTTCATTAGAATTCAGCTCTAGAGTTAAGCATATTTACATTGTTGTGTGAAGAAGCTAAAATTTGTATTTTACAAAACTTATACATTATATCCACTCAACAACTCTACATTTCCCTGGCTCTCTAGCCCCTTCCACTTTCCCTTTCTGTGGCTCTGATTGCAAATTATACAATAGATGTCTTTTATGACTACTTATTTAACCAGGCACAACTTACTGCAAGTGCACAACTGTTGCCACATATGTCATGACTCCCTTCCCTTTATGACCATATAATTAATATTCCAGTATGAATGGACCCACATCTATTATATTTGTTAGCTTGCATGAAAATTGGCATTTCTCCATGTCCTATTCAACACTTCCTGTTGACATTAAAAAAATAATAGTAACTCACCTTTCTCTGCATATTTAATTTGCATCTTCTAAGGACCAATGATTTACAACATGTGTTTGTAGGTTTGTTAGCCATTAGTCAAGGGCATCTGTTCAGTAGTATTGAGTTCCTTGTTGAGTTACTGATTCTGTGCTGTACTGTAAACATCATTGTTTATTTTATATTAACCCTTTCTATCAAATATTAGATTCAGAGCTTGCAACTTCCTTCTTATCTTCAAAAGCTTGCCTTTTCACTCTGTTGAGTGTGTGTCCTTGAAGCAAATTTTAAAATTTTTGTTGCAGACTAATTTGTAGACTGTTAACAATGATTCTCTACACTCTATGCCTTACATCAGAGAATGCTTGCTAAATCCAATGTCTTGAGGCTTTCTCCTATGTTGTCCTCTAAGACTTTTACAGTTTTAGATCTTGTACTTCGGTCTTTGATCCTTTTTGTGCTAATTTCTATAAATAATTTAAAGTATGCAGCTTTGCTCTTTCCCACGTCAAAATGACTTTATTTTACACACAGCTGTCATTTTCAGCTACAACCCAGACTGAAGGTTCCTGATGCAGCTTCCTAAGATTTAAATGAATACATGATTTCACTCTGCATGCATTTTTAAAGGCAACAATAGCATTTTTTACCAATGTAACAATTGAACAAATTCGCAATTTTAATAGTAACTTTTTAAATGAGAGGTTAGTAAAGTGTGGCTCACTGGCCAGCACTGAAAAGACTATATGCTTTATAAGTGTGGTCATTAAATTTGACCTCATAGAAAAATTACTGGGGAAACTCTTTTACAAACCTAAAGGATTAGAGCCAATGTATCAAAAATGGGGCTCTGGGATTTATGTTATTTTCCAATTCTGATAGCTAGGTTTGAGAAGTCCTAAGACCATCCTAGCTTTCAGGATTTTATCTCACCCTTCAAAAGAAATATGATTTTGATGCATGATTTAAAGTGTGTGTGTGTGCACATGCTATCACATGCATGGACGTCAGAAGACAGCTTGCTGTGAGTGTAGTCAGTTCTCTCCTCCTACCATTTGACTCCTCAGAATGGAAATCAGGCTTTCCAAGAACAGTGACCTGCCAGATAATCTTTCTGGCCCACAAATTCATTTTTCATAAGAGGCAGTTGAAGAAAAGTGTGAATTTCTGGCTTAAGTAATGCTATATTGAAAAGGTTCTTCATATATGATTTTGCTAATAATCTGGGTGAAAATGCACTAGACAAGAGTGTATCTCACTTTTCTTATTGCTGTTGCTTTTTGCTGACAGTGGCAACTGATTGTAGTGGAAAGAGGACCAAGAGAAACACTATAGACTGCATTGCAGTTCACACAGGCAATTGCCAGAGTCGGGTTCTTTACAGTTTATGCTGAGTTCTGGCTGGGCAAGGAGTGCAGAAGAAACCGGATTGGATCGGCATAGAAGATTTTATAGTTAGTAACTTAACCCATCTGGGTTACTATTTTGTTTAATCAAAGTCTTCAGAGTGCAGAGTGCTGGACATTATACCTTAGAGGATTGTGGACTCAGTATCTTGAGCGCTGCGGCTTCCTCCCAGCAGACCAGTTGTGTTTAGACAACGATGAGGGGGTGGTCTGTCCCTGTAAAGCAAAGATAACTGTCTCTAGTTTGTAGTGAAGATAATTCTAGTTTGTAATGCATATCCCTGTGCTCTGGAAAGCTATGACAGTAGTACTGACCGCTCTTAGGAGTCATATGCAGCCTTCAGAGATGCTTGTTTCCATCAAAATGACAGGAGGCAATATTATTCATCACTTAACACTTGCTGAGTGCCCTCAGCAGTAGCAACTGTCATGGCAAACACAGCAGCAGACACCACAACACCTACCAGGAGCACGTTAGCGATATGATTGAAATCTGCAAGCTGCTCTTATAGACACGGTTTCTGGGCCTGATAATGTCAATTACTGGTATAAGCCAGGAGGAGAAATGAGGGCAGACAACTCAACTCAGAACCATAGTCATAATTGTCAGAACGCTTAGAAGTTCCTTTCATGAGACTCAAAGAGATTATAAAAATGTGCCCATTCTTTGTATTTCATGTTCTCATAATCTCCTTGAGTATGAGGTCATAGAAGCATATCTTTCCACATAAATAAGAAGTTAGAACACAACTAATACTCAACTCAGAGAGGATGGACCTGTCAGTAAAGTCAGAATTCTGTTTTAGCACAAACCTTGGAGGACTGAAATCTTAGCTTTCTCTTTATTTCACTGTGCCAGTGGATAGTGTATAAGGATAAGGAGTTGGAACATTCTTTTAACACTTCTAAATTAATGAAATTGGTTGTGGTGGCTCATGCCAGTAGGATTTGCTGGAGGAGGCAGAGGCAGAAGGATCATGAGTTTGGGGCCATCTGGGCCTCAATTAATGAAAAACATATGTATGTATGTATGTATGTATGTATGTATGTATGTGTGTGTGTGTGTGTGTGTGTGTGTGTGTAAAAAGCTTGGTTTTGTGGCTCTATAATCCCAGTATCTGAGAGGCTAAAGCAGAAAAATTACCATGCGTTCAAGGCCAGCCTAGTCTATGTAATGAGTACCAGGTTAGCCGGGCCTATGTATGAAGACACTGTCTCAAAAAGAAAGTCGATCAAAACAAAAACATATAACGACAAAGAATAGACACATTATTGATAATTACCCGGGGCAAACAAGAAAAAAACCTTTCATCTTTGTATGTGTTTTGTCTAATCCATACTAAGTGACATTATGATCATTTCTCACTTGGGTCTTGGATATGTCTTGTACAGTTTCACCCCCATGCCCAGGACCTCGGGCCAGGGAACAAAAGTGATAGTCCTGCTTAATTCTCAGCATAAGTAAAACAGTCTACTGAGAGTTTCCTGTCTTTAGAAATGAACTTTTGTGCCATTGCCCCTACTCCGTGGACCTAAGAAATCTACAGACATGCTTGTTGGTCATTATCATTTCCTGGTTGGGTCTCCATGTTGGGAGGCCCCTTCCATTTCTGACTCTTCTTCACCATCCAGATCTTTTTGCCTAGCATTGCTGCCAAGCTGTCATGTCTTCCAGGCTTGACAACATTTAGTGAGAGCCTGCTCTTCAATCTGCAACAAGCCTGTGAGAAATGTCCTCCTCCCTCTGATAGGATTCTCTCTTACATCTATCTCCTTGAGGGCCTCACACAGGCAATTTCATCCAGTTTCCTTTCTGAAGGCAGCCAACTCTCACATCCCCAGCTTCCTTTCCTCCTGTTATGCACTTCCTTTTCTTTTGCTGTTCTGCACAAGACAGGACAAGTGCATTGGGATGTTCTAAGTGCTCTATCCTTGTCAATATAGACAGAGAAAAATTCCACTCTTGCTGTGAGCATATTTACTCTCATCCTACGAGCCTTCAGTGTGCTCATTTTTTCCAGTGTATCAAGTGTTTACAATTTATTTACTTTTAGTTCATGTATATTAGTCTTTTGGCTGTATATACATCTATGTGAGTGTGTCAGATACCCCCAGCACAGGAGTACAGACATTTAGGAAGTGCCATGCGGTGTCGGGAATTGAGCACGGCTCCTCTGGAAGAGCAGTCAGTGCTCTTAACCACTGACCCATCTCTCCTGCCCAAGTGTGCACATTTTATTATTGCTATTTTTGTTGGTTTTCCTGATCTCTTGCGATAGGACAGTGGCTAGGAAGGCAATCAATAACAAATCAATAACAAATACAATAATAAAAACTTGTTTGTTTTGTTCATCTTGCAAAAAAAAAGCATTCTTTAGTAAGAGAATCTAGGATTCTGATTAAATCTTTAATCCAAAAGCAAAACATCATGAAGTACACAGATAATCTTAGCACATAAGAGACAAAAGTTCTCAAGCCTCTTCCAAGAGTTCTTGGGCCTTTTGGAGTGCTCAGTGGGGAGTGGGACTTTCCAGCAGGCCTGAAGAACTGAGTTCCATTGGCAGAGCCCCCAAGGTGGGAGGAGAGAACTGACTTCAGATTGTCTTCTGACATTCACACATGTGCTGTGGCTTTGTGCACATGTGCACACAGACATAAAATAGTTAACTCTATGGGTGAAAATGCCCATCTAGTCTATGAGATTAATTTTAAAGAATACTAGAAATTGTCAGTCTGAAGGAAAGAAAAATCCTGTTTCCCAAATAAAATCCCAGATAAGGTTGACATTTAACTTTAACTCCTTTTTTCATTGGATATTTTATTTATTTATATTTCAAATGTTATCCCCTTTCCAGTTATTCCTCTAGAACCTCTATCCCATCCCCCCTTACCCTGATTCCATGAGGGTGCTCCTTCACCCACCCACCCTGCCTCCCCACCTTGGCATTCATCTACACTCGAGCATCAAGCCTTCACAGGACCAAGGGCCTCTCCTCCCATTGATACCAGCCAGATAAGACCCCTTCAGTTCCTTCAGTCCTTCCCTTAACTCCTCCATTGGGGTCGTCATGATTAGTCTAAAATCTGTACTGGTCAGGATCTGGCAGAACCTCTCAGAAGATAGCTGTATCAAGCTTCTGTCAGCAAGTACTTCTTGGTATCAACAATAGTGTCTGTGTTTGGTGTCTGCATATGGGAAGAATCCCCCGGTAGGGCAGTCTCGAAATGGCCTTTCCTTCTAGCTCTGCTCCACTCTTTCTTCCTATATTTCCTTTAGACAGAAGCAATTCTGGGTTAAAATTTTGGAGGTGAGTGGGTGACAACATCCCTCAACCAGGGGGCCATGCCTAACCTCTGGATATGGTCTCAATAGGTTCTCCCTCCCCTGTATGGGGTATTTCAGCTAATGCCATTCCCATGGGGTCCTGGGAGATCCTTGCTTTCCTGGCATCTCTTAAAACAAGGGTCACATCCAAATGCAAAGAAAGTCTGTAAGAATTATTACAATTAAAAGAGAAGATGCCCCCCAGTAAAACTTTTACTATCAAAAATATAAATGGAAACATACAGCAGGGAAAAACTTTGTTTAGCATATAAGAGTAGTCATCGTGCCTTCAATTAATCTATGTCAAATTATTTACATTTTCTTAAAATTAATTAGAAAAATCAAGAAAAGTAAATTTATTGTCAGTATTTATTGTTCTGTATAAGCTGTGTGGCATCTATCCAAACACTGTCCAAATCTCACACATAGAGCATCTTGGCACAACATATCCAAGATGTCTCTGCAGTGGATGGTGGGATTATTGCCATAAGGTCTGGAAATAGGGGAGAGGGATGGCTCACGTGGAAATATGGCATGGACCAGTGGTCATTTACTGCCAAAGCTGCACAGGAGTCAGTGGGCAAAGGGTTACTCGAAGGAAACATTAGAGTAAAGGGACAGGAGCTAAGCCTAACAGGCTGGGGTGATCAGAAATCACAGAAAACACAGTGAATGAGAGAATTTAATCAGGTACCAACAATAGTTAGATATCAGGTGGGGAGCTTTCCTGATGTGATAATAGTAACACAAAGTTCTTGTTAAAACTTGGGTTTTAGGAGAAAGCTCATGGCAACAGAAAATTCAAGAGACTGAATTTTGATCAAGCAAAAAAAAAAAAAAAAATCTTTGCCAGGAGACATAATTATTAAAGGATGTTCACAGAGATAGAGAAATGGCTACTTGGGTGGAAGTGGAAACATGAGGGTCTGTGTTCAAGTCCTTAGCAGTCACATTGAAAGCTGGGTGGATGTGGTACATGTGCCTGTAACCACAGTCTTGGGTATTAGAACAGATGGCTTCTCAGGACGCAACACCTTGATGGTTTAACTGGAACGAGGGGCTTCTAATTCTGTGAGAGACCCTGTCTGAAAGGAATAAGGCAAAAGGGGGATACAGAAAGACGCTGGAAGTTTTCCTTTGGCTTCCTCATTGTGTATGTGCGGGTGCTCCTACTCTAACCCCCACCTGCACGCACCATGAAATATGTACCACATGTTCACACTTGTGCACACTCAGACACTACCTCTTGCCAAAACCAAAAACAACAACTCTACAGTCCCTTGATTACAGCTTTTTATGAAATTTTGTCTTTGTCACATAGGAAGTTGAATAATGTGGATGGCAGAAGTTAGAGAGAGCTGTTTGCAATGAAAAGAATCTGCAGATCTAACCAGGCGATAACAACCAGTACAAATAAAAGGCTTTGAACAGTGGGTACATTTGGGGGAAATTGATAACATTTACTTGATGAAATTATATTTATATTTCTGGAGTTTCTGTAAAAGAGGTGAACACAGTGAGATGACATGAATGACCAGAAGGGGGGCGAGGGTCTAGAGTTCTAAGTCAGGATCCCAAGCCCGATTCTTGGATTTAGAGCCTGCTACAACTGTCTAATCTTTCTCTGTGCGTTGCTTTGGAAGTTGATGCAGTTAAACTGCATGTTTTTTAGTTAGACTCCCTCCAGATAATGATATACTTTACCCCACTCTTGAGTTGTTATCCCACTCAGAATTACCCCTCCTACTTTGTTCCCATAAGATCTTATTTCATCTCTTTCCAGTGCACCCATACAGTCGTTTCTTAAGAATCAGAAGTTCAGCAATATTCACTTTTAAAGGCTCATATCCTAAATGTAAAGTTATCCTACCTCTCTTCCCAAATAAAAATGAAATGTCCTTTAGGTTAATAAATCAAAGGAAGTAGCTCATTGTTTTTAGCCTCTGACACCCTGTTCCTGAACAAAGGAAAGTTCAGTGTGGATGTCAAAATTACTACCACCTTCAAAATTCGATGAGGCTGTGACTGGTCTGGGTCTCCCTTCATGCACACAATATTTTGTTCATTCTTAGTCAATTTTGCTAATAAATTAGATTAAAATAACCTGTGATCACAAAGACCCTATCCCTCTGGGATCTCAATGAGGCTGACTTGATCAAAGAAGTGTTGACTCGGTGGTAGAGAGATGTTCATCTCTGAACACAACAGACCACCAGGGACATTATAGCCACACTTTTCCAAACTGAGATTTCAGAGTGTCAGTCTCCTAGGAAGGCCCTTGAATGTTTTTGCGGCTGAGTTTTGCTTGGAGGATATCTGACTGTTGGACCAGTTGGCTTCCTGAGCGTTTCTGGAGCTGAAATGTTGCTTAGTTCCGTGTTTATAAAACTCGGTCACGGAAACTTTTTATATCTCATTATACCAACTTCCTCTAGAACTGAAGTTCCATAGCTTTGGTTGTTAAAGTGATAAAGACATGCGAGCAGTATAGCCATGTTCTTTGGCCCTAGGGAGATAAGTCCAATTCCCTGGATGCATTTAAGCTGCAAGGGAATAGTTTTATAAATGCTGATCCCGTGGCTCTCATCCCAAACCAATTAACTCAGGAACTCCAGGGTAAGATCCACAAAATGAAATAAGCTTGATGGGGTAATTTTTTGATGTGTGCTTGCAGTGGAGGGAAAAAAAGGAGCTTAATAAATCATGGACTATTTGAGCACTGTAAGGTCACTCTGATGAACAGATTTGGGTGGCTCCCCACCACGGGCCACCAGGGAACCAAACACTTCCATTATGTACCTTAATTGAATTCTATTTACAAAGCACTTAGGATAATATAATGAATGGGGGTGGGGGAATAAGCATCATCAGCTGGCTTCTGCTTTCTTGTTTCCATGTTTAGGCTATGAAACAAAGATATCTCTCAAATCATAGCAAAAACAGGGTTCCAATTTTTCCCCGGGTAAGGGTCTCTCACCCTAGCCTGTATTTAAAAGTTATGCTACTTCCAGAGCCAAAATACCCCATCTGCGTGGTGCTAAACAAAAGAAAACTTGGCAGAGAAGACCCGGAACCCTTTTCAGCTGTCCTCTGCAATTTATTTCCTAGATATTTGCCCTTGTTGTTGTTCCCATGTTTGCAAAATTATACTTTTGTGGCAGATATAACCTAATCCTAAAGGTAAGGATGCTCACAGAGGCTCAGATGATAGTTCAATCCTCTTCAATGAGCAAGTGGGTGGGGGATTTTTCAGACAGGGTCTCACTTTGTAGCCCTTGCTAGACTGAAGCTCTCTATGTAGAGCTGGCTGTCCCCAAATTCAGAGATCCCTCTGCTTCTGCCTTCCAAATGCTGGGATTAAAGGTATGTACTACTATACATGACTACCTGTAGCTCTTTATTCCTACTCTAACACAGCTTCAGCCCCAGTAATTACACCGTTGACACTTACGCTCTTTGGAAAGAAAGCAAAGTATATTAATTACTATTTAATCCATCATCTGCTTGCATTTCCTGCCTCCAGCACCGGATCTACTACTGCATTGTTTCTCATCCTTGTTCTCAGAACATAGTTTTAAACTGGCTCCAATTACTCAAGAGACCGGAGAGTCTCAAATGAAAGCACAAAGCATTTAACCTTCTGTTAATTAACGTATCCATACCTAAGGGCTGGAAGGATGGCTCAGTAGTTAGGAGCTCACAATGCATTTGTAGAAGAGTTCAGTTCCCAGGCGCCATACTCTTGTTGGGTGGCTTACAATGTCCTATAACCCCAGGTCTAGGGAGGTTATAGGACAACACCTCTGGCTTCTGAAAGCTACAGATTAATTGCAATTTTTGTGGGTTTGTTTTAACTTTTATTTATGTGTGTGTGTATATATGTGTGTGTGTGTGTGTGTGTGTGTGTGTGTGTGTGTATGTATGTGTTGTGGATTTAGTTTAACACTTGTATTATGTTAATTGGGTTTCCAAAATTTCACAAGAATCCTAATATAAGACACTGTCCCTAGTTGGTTTTGATTGTTAAATAAAGTTGTCAGTGGCCAATGGCTGGGCAGAGAGACAGAGTTGGGACTTTAGGATTTGTGGGCAAGGGGACAGAGAGAGAAGGAAGATCACTATGTTGGGAAAAAAGAAAGCTACAGGTTTGAGAGCTGCAGAACACAGAGTACCATCTGTGTTTCTGGTGCCATATCCAAGTCATCTCATAAAAATTTAGTCTAGCTAGAACGGAAGTTTCTTTACATTTTCTCTGTGCTTTCCACTGTGTGTCACTGTGGAGGGGGTTAGACTCATTTTACTCTGAAATGAGTAGGATTGACAGAGTAACAGAAAGGTGCCAGGGTCTCTCTCCACCATTCTGTAATGATATGTAGCTTCATGAGCAGTTTTAAACTGACCTTGTATCACACTTTAATTATGCGGATTCATAAATATCATTGGAAAACTGCTAGAAAAGTGCCATACTTGGCAGCTAGCATTATCTCATAAAGTATACATGCATTTTTAATGCACAAATAATGTTAAATTAATGAATGTAGCAATGAAATTTACACATTGATTTCCATGTTGAATACTGACTTTTAATGTACAATGGTTATGTTGAATATTGGCCAATTGCCCTTGGACTTTTTCATAAAGCTATTAGTTTTTCAGCTTGTGTGAGGTTCTTCAAGTTCTTGATTTTGTAAAGAAACCCCCTCCCCTATCATGAATGCTCTTAACAAGAAGCTTAGAGCTGGAGAAACATACATTCTAATCAGACCATTGTTCTCTTATAAGTTTAAATCATTTTTCATACTTGCCAAGAGTCTAAGAGTAGAATTAATGTGAAGATTTTGAAAATGTGATTCTTCACTGAGGGCAATGATGACATCACAAATAACTAATTCCAGATCCATGTTCTGACAAGAAGGAAAGTGGTTCCATGAGAAGTCCTCCTGGGCTAAGAGATCTAATGACAAGTCTTTCTAGAACTTGTCTCCAAGAATGACAAGTCTTTCTAGAATTTGTCTCCAAGAATGACAAGTCTTTCTAGAACTTGACTCCAAGAATGACAAGTCTTAAATCTTATATCACATGACTCCCTGCAGTTATCTCATTGCAGAAACGGAGTTAGATAAACCCTCCTGATTTTCAACATATAAGAATATCAAAAACATATGTATGTGATTGAACTGAGGTTGTGTGTTACACTATTACTATTACTATAACATACTATATATGTTAAACTATACTTATAGTTTGCTAAAGTCTTGACTATTCTGATTTGCGAAATTATCAGTGACTGAAGTATTGCTTATTAAAAAATATACACTAATGCCAGCTCAGGGATAGGGTAAGCTTTGTAAATTATCCTGAAGATAATGGAAATCCTTAGAACAGAATGAATGACATGCAAAAAATGTACTGTTGTCAATGAATATATCACAACTCTCAACATCTATAATTGACAGGGCACTGTACCTAAAATATCACCTTTACCCTTTTGATGTATTGCTGTCATCAAAATCCAATGAGCTAATCCTATTAGATTTTCACTAAGGTGTGTCAGTAGGCTAACCTGTATGCCTTGTTTGCATTGTTTTAAAATAATCAAAAATAATCTTATTATTTTTGATGATGAAGATTACATATTTTAAGAGTGGTTATCTGGCATCAGGTAACAGCTATTAACAAACTATTATGGTCATCATAATTTTAACAAAGCTTATTTTTACACAGTAGCTTTACTTATTGGATATAGAACATATATACACAGAATGTTGTATACTATGCTATAATATATGCATAATATGTGCCATGTATGCCTTCTTTATTATTATAAGATACAAGCTTTGAAATGAAAAATGACAGTATCACTTCAAGACAACTTGACAAAGCTGAACATTATGGGTAGTTTTATTCACAAGTGTGTTAGTGTACAGTTATGTTTGTTCAATGAGAAATGTCTTATAATTGGAAGTCCTACTGATGCTGAGTTTGAAACATTTTTTCACTAGTTATCTTCCAAGACAGACAGAACAGCTTACATATAATAGAACTTTATTCCACAATATCTAGGAGTCTAGATTCTTTCTGATTCTGCTTGTCTCTGTCATTAAGGTAGCCTCTTGTGCGATGGATAGATTTTTTTAGAAGAAATAGAGGCTAACTTTTCTATATAAGCAGTGAAAATTGCATATCTAGCTTTTATTCTACTGTTTGTAGGTTATTCTCATATCTAAAGCAGGAAAGGAAAAGAAGCTAGCAATGCAATCCACAGGTAGATGGTTTTATGCCTAGAAAAACACTATTGGTATTAAAGAAAGAAAAAAAGAAAGGAAGGAAGGAAGGAAGGAAGGAAGGAAGGAAGAAAGAAAGGAAGAAGTCAGAGGAACCAGCTATCAGCCACATTCAGCCAACATTGATTTTCTTATTTGTATATGTTAGTTATACAAATGACACATAGTTTATTGTAACAATATCATAGGTACATATGATGTGCTGATCACATCCACTCCTTGAAAGTGACCTTCTTCCAGTCCTCTTGCTTGTCTCCAAGAATGACTTCCTTAAGTGTGATTTATGCCTACACAAACATGCATGACACTACTGGGAAGCAAAATGATCCTTGCTTCAAGACAGATGCATTTTCTACCTACTTCCTAATGAGGTGAAAATGTCCCGTTTCTCAGACTTGCTAATCATTTGTACACATGCATCCTGACAGCAATGACCCTTTGTCTCAATAGATCTTAAGCTTCTTATCGGCCAAGGGGAAGAATTGAATTGTATTGTTTTACATAATAAGAAGTGTCACAGAACACAGTAAGTGTTCCATGGAATGTTCTAGGTCAAATAAAGGGATTTTTCTGTTTCTACGTATTCACTGATCTTTTTTTCCAACTTCTTCTCATTTCCAGTTTGATCACTCATGGTTTTGGGACACCAGCAATATGTGCGGCTCTAAGCACTTTCCAAACAGTCCTCAGTGAGATGCTTAACTACTTGGAAAAGCACACTACTCACAAAAACGGTGGTGCGGCAGACTCTGGCCAAGGACATGCCACCTCGGAGAAAGCCCCACTGCGGAAAGCTTCAGAGGCTGCTGTGAAAGAGGGCAAAACAGAAAAGACAGACTAGCTACATCAAACAGAATCTATTTCCAGAAAGTCTTGCTGCTCATATTTTTTTCTAATATATATATCATTGGGGGTGACTAATCTTCAGCGGACCAAATCTTTACCCTCCCTGAGCCCTCCATAAAATAAAATCAAAAGTGGAAATGAAAAAAAAAAGGAAACAAAAATGGCAGATCCAAAAAAAATGAGAAAAAGGAAAACAGCAGTGTAACTGTGATGAAATTGTAACTTTTTATTTTTTTTTGTTATGATAAAACTCCTTCTGTGCACGTAGTTGATTGTTTCTGAATTATATACACCACAGTTTTCAAGCACTTCCGGACTTTGGAGAGGCAGCACATGCTTTTTCACATATAACTGATGCACTTTCTTATCCAGTCTATAGTTAGAGGTCAGTCAGAGAGCATGACCAAACTGGAGTCTGCCACCAATGGCTGCTGCTCCAGTCATTCCTGACCTAACTCCCTGTCACTGAAGAGTGCCTCTTTCCATTAAATAGGCCAATCTGAAATTATCCACTAGTACATGTTTGGGGAACCAACAAGGACAGTCACAAACTTTTTGAACTGACAGCAGTTCTCAGTATTTGGTCACCCCAGATTACTGAATTATCCGTGCCTTGGTGGTGTTAAAAATTCCAGAAACTGTCTCCCTTCTAACTACCATTCCTTTTATAGTAGACCCCCTTCCCCGATTCTAAGAAGAAATTCAGAAGATTTATACAACACTGTAGGTATAAGAGATGAACTCTTTCATGCCAACTGCACAGCTCAAAGAAACACTGAATTTAGTCGATGGGGTACACGGATGCAGAAGGGGGGTCTTTGCCGTTATTGAGATCTCTGTCAAATGCAATGAGATTATCTTGCCTGAAAAGTACAAGAACAGGAGCAGTAGTACGTCTGAGCAGTCCTGCCTGTAAGACATGGGGCCCCTTCGAAGTACTGGTGGCAGTGGTTGTGTGGTAGAAGTGAGAGCCATGTTTTTCCGCTTCTGTGCTATTTATACCTGTTCTTTATGTTCTAAACATTCAGAGGCACAAAAGCACCCAGGCTGTGTTCAATAAAGAAAGCAAAACAGAATAATTAGAGAATGCCTTTGCTTTTCAGATGTTTTCTTTTTTCCATTGCTTGTTCTTATGGCTTCCTTGCCTTTCATTTAAGACACTACAAACAAGAAGTTCCTGACTACGACAGCCAGGGATAATTGTAAGAATTTTTGGTCCACATAAGCCTGTATATGTCAAAAAAGTTGGTTGCCACCACACATTGTCTAGCTTTTCTACTCTTAACAATTAAACTTCTATATAGGCAAATAAAAACATAAATCACTATGTAATAAAGGAATTATTTTCATGTGTGGATATTCAACACTTAGTTTAGCATGAAAATATTACCCTCTCATTAACATATTTCAATTATTTTAAAGATCTCTGCCATATTATAACTTTATCATGAATATTTGCATTATACCTAATGAGAGGAAATATTTGGAATTTTCTTGTATGAATCAAAGAAGCTATTTTTACCTGACAATAATTCTTAAAACCATGATCTTGAGTCTTGTACAGAAATGAACCATAACCACTGAAATCCTAAAGCTTTTAGATAAAATTTATTCAACAGGAGACATGTTTGAAGAATTCCATAACAATAGGATATTATAGTCATACAGTAGAAGAGCTTGAAATAAAAAAAATAAAAGTAAAGAATTGTGATCCCATGTGTTTAATTCCATTCTTCAATTTTATCATTATTGACGGCTTTAATTTCTTAAATAAAATAAAACAAAGCCAACATTCTTCCACACTTTCAAATTTTATCAGAAAACGAGTGATACCATGTTACAAGTCTCCCATATTGTAAAATATGCGCACAAAATAATATTTGAGTTTAGTAAGTGGTAGGAAAGTTACATCTAGATAATGCGGACTACTATATCCTCAATGAAATTTCCACATCAATTGTTCTTTATTTCATTTATTATTAACAGTACATTTGTATTTAATATGGCATTTTAAGATGCATACTGCTAGGTGCTTGATGTTATAACCATGTCAAATGTTCACAAATAATCAGATGGAACACTAGATCTGGCTTATATTACAAGTCGACTTCTTCACCCTTAGTTGTAACTGGTTTGGATTCTAAACACCTCAGTGGGGGTGTTATTATTTATTAGCCTTGAGACAAAATGTAACTATAACTACAGTGCATATTATTTCCCAGGATTGTGGGGTGTTTTAAGAGCCTTAATGGACAGCACCCACCATTTCACTCTACCAGCCATTAGAACATAATCAAGTTGATGGACTGGTCCTGTTTAGAATCATCCTTTATTATCAAATTCTAATATACATTGTCAATACCAGCTTTTGCCTTGTATATAATAGGTACTCAACACTTTTTAAATAAATGAGTAAATGAATGTGTGTTTGTTCTTTGTCCAAAGTGGGCCAAAGGACCTTATAATATTTTATGTTTTCTTTCTAAGCACAATGTTCATTTGAGCATGCTTCTTTCCCTTTATGGTAATTTGTGGTTAAATTTTATTTGGATAAGGAAAAAAATTCAACATAGTACATTAGTGGCATATACATATGTTTAATATGGAACTACATGGAAATCTACATAGATATCAAGATTTTAATAAAAAATAAAGCTAGAATATTGTCATAGTTCATAATGAAGAAGGGTGGTTAAGAAGAATATGGTTTTCCATGTTATAATATATGAAGCTGTTCAGATTACCTGTTATACAGGCAAAAACAACTGTACAAGCATAATACATTACTAAGGCAAATAGGACCTTTTAAACTTGGTAAAGTTTAGTTTCTATATGAAGACATGCTTGCTTTACAGCTGCTCAGATGCCACAGGCATAGGTAGCTTTCATTGAGTTTACAATTAGACTTACCTTTGGTGGCTCTAGAAAAATAAACAAAAACTCTGAACTACTCTCTTCCCTGGAAGAAAGTTGGGGCTGTGGAAAGACACTGATCTTTCTCCCTCTGTCTTTATTGTAGATTCCTTAATCATGAGGAATAATCCTTCCGTGGTCTTTCAGGTTCTCCATTTACCCTTAATTGAGGAGCATGTAACAAATAAGGCTGATCTTGGCTGGGAGAAGATGTAAGCAACCTAATCCAAAGGTGACAGTGGTGACAATTTGACCCTTTGCCACCTGGTTCTCTGAAGAGAAAAAAGTCAGCACATTATCTTTACTAACAACGAATGACAAAAAATAGAATCCATTTTCTATTTGCTTCCCTTTTTGCCTCTTTATAAGCAGGTTAGATGACTGAAAGTTTGTGAACTGGACCAAACAATGGGTGTGGTTTCTCCTTAACAGATGCAATGTATGAGAAGCAGCAAGGCCTAATGGCTGACAGTACCACTCTGAGTCCAAGACACCTAGGACCAAATGATGCTTCTCTGTTTGGTATGGTGTGATCTTAAAGAAATCGTTCAACTTTCCTAAGCCTTTTATTCTTCCCCTCTGTGAAATAAAAATAATACTAGTTATCTTCTCAAAATATTACAATCAAAACTGTTATCTCTGAACAAGGGAAGATTAGTGCTATCTGAGGGTTAGCTATTTTCTCTAATACTTAAAATTCAGACAACTGATTTTTAACCTACAGATCTGTTTCTTGTTGTCTGTGGAGGCTCTGCCATGCCAAATTATTTCCAAATTAAATATAGAGGTTCAGTGGAAAATTGAACTTTATCCCAGTTCATATAACTGATACCACTCTTTGAGATTCGAGAAGTACCCTGGCACAAACAAGAACAGAACCCTACCGTACAAACCTAACTAATGCCTAGAAAATATGAGCTGGAGCCAGGGAGCAAAATCAAGGCAGAAGGTTGGAAATGATGAAGGAGGGAAGTGAAAATCAGGACAGAGGATAAATGCTGGCTGTGGCAGAGCTTAAGACACTAGGGAAATGGTGCTGTGCCAATACCAGCAGAGCCTCTTTCTACTTCTGGCTATCTCTTCCTGCTTCAAGATTTGACCACACTATCTCTGAAAGGAAGTGTGACCCAAACACAGAGAACTCAGGCAACAAGACATAAATTTCTATATAGGTTTTCAGTTTCCAAACTGAAGCGTCTCTTCACCTTAGAGAGCAGAGATATGGTTCAGAGTCAGGGCACTTGGTTAACCATCTCAGAAGCACTGAGTTAAATCTTGGAACCCCAAACAACAATACAATCTTAGGCTCTCAGAGACTTATGGTTTAAATGTTCACCAATAAAGACATTTAGCTATACTATGAACAAGTGGAGACACAAACACACACACACACACACACACACACACACACACACACACACAGACACGAGACTAGAAAATGGCCTAGTGATTTGGAAAAGAAGAAAAGGAGAAAAAAATTAATGGATTTATTTATTTACTTTTTTACTTGTTCACTTTACATCCCACTCACTGCCCCCTTCCCAGTCACCCCCCCACAATCTTTCCCCAATCCTCCTTCCCTTTCTCTGATCATGTGGGGGTCCCCGTGGGTATCCCTCTCCCACTCTGCTATTTCAAGTCTCTACGAAGCTAGGCACTTTCTCTCCCACTGAATCAGGACAAGGCAGCCCAGCTAATAGGACATATCCCACATATAGGCAACAGCTTTTGGGATAGCACTCATTCCAGGTGTTTAAGACCCACATGAAGGTAAAGCTTTACATTTGATACATAAGAGCAGGGCAGCCTAAGTCTGTGTGTGTTCTTTGGTTGGTAATACAGACTCTAAGCGGACCAAGGGTCTAAAAGAGGCCACCTCCTATAGCCAGGCAGGAACTCCAATGGAATAATAAAGACACCAACCCACCATAAATCTTTCAACCCCAAATTCTGTCTACAAGTAATGCAGGTACACAGGGGAGGAAGCAGACTGAGGAGATGGCCAACCAATACCAAACAGGTCTAACTTGGGACCCATCCCATGGGCAAGCACCAGTCCCTGAATCTATTAATGATCCTCTATTATGCTTACAAAGCATGATGTCCTCTGAAAGGCTCCACCCAACAATTGACTCGGACAGACATAGACACCCACAGCCAAACAGTAGATGGAGCTTGGGGACTATTTTTTAAGATGTATTTATTATATAAGTACACTGTAGATATCTTTAGACACAGCAGAAGAGGGCATCAGATCTCATTACAGATGGGTGTAAGTCACCATGTGGTTGCTTGGATTTGAACTCAGGAACTCTGGAAGAGTAGTCAGTGATCTTACCCACTGGGCCATCTCTCCAGCCCAAACTTGGAGACTCTTAGAAAAGAAAAGGAGGAAGGATTGTGGGCCTACAAAGGAATAGGAACGACATAGGAAAGGAAAAATTTAAATATCTTAGATATCATTCCATCTCTGATTTCTTTTTTCAAAGAAATTAATCTAAATCTCTTCACCTTTGCCTTGTGCAAACTATTTAGACAAGGACAAAGGCAGCCACATTCTTTCCCAAAACACCACAAAAATGGTCTCTGGACCACATACTAGAATTCTTCTTGACTGAAACCTCTTGGGCCAGGTGTGCATAGTTCAAATCACCCACAGAAACATAATCTTCTATATTCATTCCAGGATAGACCATTAAGCCCCACTTAAAGCATTCCATGATTTTTCAAATTCAAAGTCCCCAAAACTACATTCTTCCAAACATAAGTATGGTCAGGCCTATCACAGAAATACCCCAGTCCCTGGTACCAACACTGTCATAATTAGGGTTTTAGTGTTGTGATCATATACCATGACCAAGGCAACTCTTATAAGGACAACATTTAATTGGGGCTGGCTTACAGGTTCAGAGGTTCAGTCCATTATCATCAAGGCAGGATCATGGCATCTTCCAGGCAGACATGGTGCAGAAGGAGCTGAGAGTTGAAAGTTTTATCTGAAAGCTGCTAGCAGAACATTGGCTTCCTGGCAGCTAGGACTGGGATATTAAAGGTCATGTCCATCAGAATTTAGCTTCTTTGCCTTTCCAGTGTGTACTAAAATATGATGATTTTGCCAGAATACAAAAACATTTCTTACAGGGCTGGAGAGATGGCTTAGTGGGTAAGAGTGCCTTTTGCAGTCTACAGCAGCCATCTTCCAGTAATTCGCCAAAATGACAAACACAGAGACAAAGAAGAGAGGCACTCAGTGTATGTTCTCTAGATCTTTAAGGAAACATGGAGTAGTTGTTCCTTTGGCCACAAAAATGTGAATCTATAAGAAGGGTAATATTGTAGGGTAATAATCAAGTAAATGGGCACTGTTCATAAAGGAATCCCCCCGTAAGTATTACCACCACAAAACCAGAAGAGTCTACAGTGACACCAAGCATGCTGTGGCATCATTGTAAACAAGCAAGTTAAGGGCAGGATTCTGGCTAAGAGGATTAATGTGCAGATTGAGCGCATCAAGCACTCGAAGAGCAGAGGCAGCTTCCTGTGCTGGGATTATAAACTTGCACCACCAGACTCAACTAGCAATTTTCATTATGTATTCATTTTTAAGTAAGTCCTTGTTCTCAGGTTAGAACTATTTTATGCATTTAGTTATTCATTTAAGATTTTTAAGATTTCAGAAAGTTTCATAAACTTTTAAAAGAACAAAATACCATGAACTAGAAATAGTTGAGCTTGGACCCTTGTTCTCTGCACAAAATTCCTGGTGAAGCCACAGAAGCCAGCCCTGTTACACAGCAGAAGTTGCCCAGCTTCAGGCTGAGACAGGGTCGGGAACAGAGTCTGACAGTGATGAATCAGGGCCCAGAGATCAAGGAACAAGAATCCACACAGACAGCCACACAACAAGCCCAGCTGGCGGCCATGGCTGAGATCGATGAAGGACCTGTTAGTAAAGCCAAGCAGAGTCGGAGTGAGAAGACAACGAGGAAGGCTATGTCCAAACTGCATCTTTGACAGGTTATGGGAGTTAAGAGTGTCACTATTTGGAAATCTAAAGATATGCTCTTTGTCATCACAAAACTGGATGTCTACAAGAGCCCAACTTCAGATACCTACATAATCTTTGGGGAAGCCAAGATTGAAGATTTGTCTCAGCAACAGTCAGCAGCTGCTGAGAAATTCAAAGTTCAAGGTGACACTGTTTCAAACATTCCAGAAAAAAAGTACACTCAGACTACTACTGTCGAAGAGGAGAGTGAAGAAGAGGTTGATGAAATGGGTGGAGAAGTTAAGAACATAAAATTGATCCTATTACAAGCAAATATATCAAGAGCAAAGGCTATCTAAGCCCTGAAAAAAAAGCAGTAATTTTTTTTTTTGTAAATGCTATTATGGAATTAACAATTTAACTATTTGGCAGCAAGGACAACCTCCACCCTTTTCATCCTTCCCTTCCTTTTGGTGTTTGAAAGTGGAACTACAGTTTGGTTGGAAATTTGTACTGTTTCTATCACTAATAAAGTTGTGACTTCTTTTTGGGTGGGAAAACAAAGAAATAGCTGAAAAAAGGGCAGGTTAATGGTGAGCTACACAATGAAAGCATGTATAAAGAAATAAGAAAAAGGGAGGGTAATTTGCTATAGGTGACCCTGCTATAAATATGACTCTGTACTTTCTAATACCTATTTCAAGGTGAAATTTTGTTTGATTTGCTATATTTCTGTCTAAAAATAAGCCCCCCCAAAAAAACTTGCTCAAAAATGCAACTATCCTTGATACAGTTGTTCCAACATCCTTCATTAAATTAGCATATTTCAGCCACAGTGCCCCGGGCATCTTGGCATTATAATTCTGCTATGTGAGGCTGTATAGTGCACTAAGAATATTTCAGCCTGGGTTCCCACCAGATGACTGTAGCCCTCCTCTAACTACAGCAAATGAATATTTAATTACAAGTTGTCCAGTGAGGAACAACATAAGTCTTATGAGAAACAACCTATGGCCCTATAATTCCATGGTTTGCAGTACATCAACAAAGAGGTCGTCTCTTGGGGTAGAGAGAATATCTTATGCTGTACGGATATGGCACCTGTCAATAATAAATCTGATAGCCTATGGTTTGGGCAGAAAAGAGGGGGTGGGACATCTGGAAAGCAAAGGATTCTGGGAGAGTGCCAGAAGAGAGCTTTTCCTGAGAAGATGTGACAGGACAGACACATGGTACCTGAGCACAGGTAAGTAGCCATGCAGCAGAATGTAGATTAAAATAAATGGGTTATTTTAAATTATAATTTAATCAGAGAAGAACCTAGCTATATGGCCAAAGCATTTGTAAATATATTTTTGGAGGTTTTTTAAAGAAGGCAGTTTTCTTGTCTCAGAGGAGCAGCACTGAGGGAGAAGGATGCAAACCTGCTTTTCCAGTACCCCAAGAATACATGTTCCCTATTCTTCCCACAGGCCATGGTTCTGGGGATGACCTATGGACAGGAAAGGAAGCTTCCACTGCCCCAGGGGTTCTCAGGTTAGGGAGGGACATGAAAGTCACACAAATTTCTTAGATATGTCAGTGGCTGTGAACATAGGGCTGGGGGGTGCCTCTTTGCTCTGGAAGGGATCTTGGTCCATTCTTGATCAGGGTAGAGGTGACTAGTCCGTTTTAAGGCCTAAGAGCAGTCCCAATTGGGTGTCATGGAAGCTAGGCAATGTGCTACACCTCACCATGTCAGAAAAGTGAGCCTTGGACTTCACCACAGCACACAGACACATACAGTGCAGTTGGGAACCTTAGGTTAGACTGCTAGAAGATGGAGATATAGTTGTCAATCTTGGCGCGATGGGTGCACTCAGCAATATACACAATGTTGCGACATTCCTGTTCCTTAAACTTCACAAAGGTATCAAAGACACCAAAGAGGAACTGTTTCAGGAAAACCAGCTTGTTCAACTTCACCTCATGTTCAAAGAATGGGTCCTCCAAGGTCTTGTCTCCAGGATGGCTTCCTGCATCCTCAAAAAGCAGTCTGTATTCCGGGTAGCAATCAGCTACATTCGTGACTTGTTCATAGTCATCAGCCTGAGCCAGCTGAGCCAAGCCCTCAGGGTATAGTCGGCCACGGTGTAAAAAGAGTTTTGCACGGTCCTCCTTGGACAGCTCAGTGCCGACAGAGCTGATGGTGATGATGAAAGCACAGCGATCTGCTTCACACTGTAGGATAGGACAAATGGCATCTGCTGTGGTCTCACCCAACAGAGTACAGAACATGTAGGCAGACTCCAGATAGGCCTTGTAAGCATTTTCGGATTATCTCGATGTTCATCTCATCAAGGTCCAGCTCTGAGATGCAGTCCTGGCGTGTCCAGCAGAATGGCGTTATAGAGCTCCTCAAGTGTCTGTGCAATGGTCACAGCCTCCATATGCTCAAAGCTACCTAGCGGATGGCACCTGGGCACAAGTTCAGCTATTGATCGCTGGTGCAGTGTGCCTGTGATGAGCAGGATCACGGTGTCAATCATGTAGCTATAAGTAATGAAGTCCAGGAAGCTGGAAAGTGGTTCGTAGGCATGGTTTCTCATGTGGCAGAACTCTTCTACCGTCTTCTCCTTGAGCAGGTCATCGATGACTGACACTTTCAGGTGATACTTTGTTGGCCAGGATGTTGCCATAATCTATACGCTGCAGATGCGGCTTCAAGCCCTCCAGCGTCTCAAGCGTCTCTCACTGCACCAGGTTGAGGTAGTCCGCCTGACTGAGCACACCAGCTTTCAGACCGCGCACTAATCCCCGCAAGTAGCCATAATCCACGTGGAAATAAAGCTCCAAAGAGAACAACATGGCTGTGGCGGAGGCGGCTGGACCAGAGAGCCCACACGAGACTCGACTCCAGGATCAGCTGACAGGGTGCCCTTGTAAATGTATCTTAAGTCTGAGTCTTATTTCTGAGAACATGAGGCTGGGAGGAAAAAAGACCTAACTTCTACATCTTGGGACTGGAAAGATGGCTCTGCAGTTAATACTATCTTCTCTTCCTAGATAATCCAGGATCAATGTCCAGCATCCATACAATAGCTCAAACTAGTCTGTAGCTCCAGTTCCAGGGTATCAGGGGTACTCCTGTCACCACAATTGTCACTGAGCACATACAGTATACAGATATAGATGCAGGCAAAACACTTACACACTTTTTTAAAATTTTACATAAAGGCAGACTCTGAAGCAAATGGCATCACATCAAAGCCCTTTGGTGACAAAAGACCCAATTTTGTAAGAACAATAACATGATTCTTTAGTCCTCTACTGGCCTGACCCACTCCACAGTTAGAGCACCTGACGGAATCTCTTCCTTCAGGACTTTAGGACCACTATCCCCCTATCAGTTTCCATAAATACTGGGTGGCAGGTAAGTTGCTATTTCATGTTGCTTTTCTTAGCAATGACTTCACCATGTGTCTCCTTATTAGCATGGACTTAGCCACATTTCTCAGAAAACAAGACGCTGGTGGCCTTGCTCATTTATTCTCCCACACTTACAACACACCCAGGGGACCTATCTGTGCTCTTCTGCTGGGGACTGGGGAATCTGTAGAGAAGAGGTAAAGTTGCAGCCATCCAGTGAGGAGACGGCTGAAGCATGCGAAACAAGAAGTTGGAGGTGAAGCACAGACCTTTCTAATGAAGTGAACGGAGAACTGAAGGGTGAAGAGAGGTCCTGCAGCCCAGGGCTGAGGAAGCATCAACAGATCTGCACTGAGGCTGGACAGAGCTCTGTGTGCATAGAGCTCTCAGAGGCTAGGAAGCCAAGGGCAAGTTAGTGTGAACCAAAGTGGGGAGATGGAAATGGAGAAAGGATGAAAGCTCTAAGGCCTTAACGGAGGATTCTGTATGTATTGCTAAGCACAGAAGGGAGGTAGAAAGCCATTACAATCCAAAAGTGATGAAATCCAATTCGTTTGCCATACCTGGAAGCCTCTTAAACTCACGCTTTATAACAATTGTGACTTTTTTTTCTCCTACCCTCATTTATATTTGAAAAGTAGTGTGTTATCTTGGGAGCTAAGAAATAAACATCTTAAGATGTTATTAGAAAGATGTTATTATGGGGAGACTCAGTAAACAGTGTGTAAGCTTTCCTTCCCCAGCCTTCACCTTGACCCTAGACACTGAACCATGACCCTCATATTTTAAAAGCAGGGTTGTGTGGCCTCAGGAAAAATACACAGCCAAAACACAGCACAAAGCCAAGGTTTCTATGTTCACTGGAAGGCCATTTCCTTATTATAGATTTTTTAAAAACTAACATATTAACAGGCATTTGCTTCTTCATGTTGCTTCTGTGGATTCTTTAGAAAGTAAACACAGTCTTTTGGTTATATTTGAAAGAAACAGGAGTCAAGAGTACTGAGCACAACTATGCGGTTTAGTTTTCTGCATATATGAGGGGCAGAAAATATCTTCAAAGTGGTAAAAAAAAGAATGGTATAAGGCATCGAATGTGTTAATAAAAACCAACCTAAACTGAGCTGTTGAGACAATGAGCTTACCTATAACAATGTCGTAAGGGAAGTGGCCCCCCTGCAAAGGGGAAGGAGGGCTCTTGATTCAGGGTGAGAATGACTCCAAATCCAGGGCCCTGCTGAAATGTGGCCAGATAAAGTCCTTATTCAGAATATCCTGTGTATAGAAACAGCCTAGTAATCATGGCTGAGACAGGAACTCGGCTATGAAAGGTGTGTGTGTTTGCCTTGGGAATTATACTGGCTAGTTTTGTGTCAACTTGACACAATCTGTAGTTATCACAGAGAAAGGAGTCTCAGTTGAGAAAATGCTCTTTTGATTGTGCAGATTCTGTGGTTTTGGTTAGCTGGGGAAGAAGAATCAGCTGTGATTAACAAGATACCAGAACTACTAAAGCAAAACCTTTGCATTACTAGGACTGTTGATGCTGGTCAGCTGGAGCTAAGAAATTAGTGGTGATTAAGAAGAGACTAGCATCCTTGAAGTGAAATCTCCTGGGAAGTGTTTCCTGAGAGCACAAAGAAGCTGTGTTCCAGAGATAGCCAAGGCTGTGCCTCATGCTGTGGCTGGACTTGGTAATGTGTAAGAGTTGGTACTGGTTTCGAAGGAATGAAGGGGTCATGAAGAGCAGCATCTGGTGCAAGTCATCCCAGGGCAGGCACACGGTAAGGAAGATGGACAATGTCCCTGTTGCTTTTTGCTGTGAAATTGGGGCTCAGTAAAGCATAGTACTGTCACAAGAATGATACAGGGTAAAAATTTCTGAAAAAAAAGTCAACCCATCTAATATTTGTATCCTTCAACAGGGGTCCCTTGATGTTCCTATCATACCACAAGTACAGCTTAAATCAAGATTGGCCTCAAACTGAACACAGTTCTCTACTTCTGCTAAACTCTGCTGCTCTGTTGAATCTTCCATAGCAAAGCTCTCACCCTGAAGTTGTCTACTCTTCTTTCTAAAGTTAGAGCACAGTGTAATGGGTCTCATTTGTCATCTTCATATATACCATGCTCTCATTGGTCCCTCTTCAAACCCCTGCACCTCCTTCCTGCTGGTTCTTATTCTTGCAATAGCTGCTTCCTCCTGCACCGTTCTTTGAAAGTATTACTTTTTACATTTTAGTGACTCTCTGTTTCTGTGAGGATGGAACATGGATTAGAATATTGGCCAAAAGAGTAAATATTGGCCAAATAGTAAAGTTGTTGGATTACAACTTTGTATTACATTTTTTTTCTGAATTTGTTTTGAGATAGAGTCTCACTATGTAGCTTAGTGGCCTAGACCTCACTATCTAGACCAGGCTGGCCTTGAACTCACAGAGATCTGCTTGCCTCTATCTCTAGTATACAGAAATTAAAGGTGTAAGCCACCATGCCCAGAAATGTAATTCTTCATAATGTTTCTCCATTATCTTGGAGTACTAGCAGAATGAAAAGTCCTAAGAAGAGTCTTTTTCATGTTTACAACACTTGGAACTGCCTAACTTCAGTGGCATATTATGGCATTTGTTACAGTAAGTTACTCAACCAGACACACAAGAAACTAGAGTTCTTCAAAGACACTGTGGTAACACACCTATGTTCACTTGATCTTTGACAAATGAGCTAAAAACATTCAATGGAAAAAGGACAGACTCTTCAACAAATGGTATTGGTTCAACTGTCAGTCAACATGCAAAAGGATGCAAATCAATTTCTTCTTACCTCCTTGTAAAAAGCTCAAGTCCAAGTGGATCAATGATCTCCACATAAAAGCAGGCACACTGAAATTAATAGAACAGAAGGTGGGGGAAGAGCGTAGAACACATAGGCACAGGGAAAAAATTCCTGAACAGAACACCAATGGCTTATGCTCTAAGACCAAGAATCAACAAATGTGAATTCATAAAATAACAAAGCTTCTCTAAGGCCAAGGACACTATAAAACAGACAAAACAGCAACCAACAGATTGGGAAAAGATCTTTCCCAATTCTACATCTGATAGAGGTCTAATACCCAATATATACAAAGAACTCAAGAAGTTAGACTCTAGAGAATCAAATAATCCTATTAAAATGGGGTACAGAGCTATACAAAGACTTCTCAACTGAGAAATATCAAATAGCTGAGAACACCTAAAGAAATGCTCAACATTCCTAGTCATCAGGAAAATGCAAATCAAAACAACGCTGAGAATCCACCTCACACCAGTCAGAATGGCTAAGATAAAAACTCAGGTGACAGCAGATGCTGGCAAGGATGTGGAGAAAGAGGAACACTCCTTTACTGTTTGGTGGGATTGTAAACTGGTACAACCACTCTGGAAATCATTCTGATGTTTCCTCAGAAAATTGTACATAGTACTACCTGAGGACCCAGCTATACCACTCCTGGGCATATACCCAAAAGAAGCCCCAACATCTAACAAGGACACAAGCTCAACAATGTTCATAGCAGCCTTATTTATAATAGCCAAAAGCTGGAAATAACCCAGATGTCCCTCAACAGAGGAATGGATACAGAAATTGTGCTACATAGACACAATGGAGTACTACTCAACTATTAAAAACAATGAGTTCAGGAAATTCCTAGGCAAATGGATGGAACTTGAGGCTGTCATTCTGAGTGAGGTAACCCAGTCACAAAAGAACATTCTTGGTACGTACTCACTTATAAACTGATAGTAGCCCCAAAAGCTTGGAATGCCCAAGAAACCACCTGCAGAACTTTTGAAGCTCAAAAAGGAAGACCAGAACAAAATACACAGGGGAGGACATACAAGGTCAAATAGAGGAGCAGGGATTGAAGAAAAGATCTTTAGACACTGCCTCACCTGGAGAACCACCCCATATGCAGCCACTAAACCCAAGCACTATTGCTGATGCCAAGATTGCTTACTGGGAGGAACCAGATATGAATGTCTCCTCAGAGGCTCTGCCAGAGTCATATAGATAGAATTGACGATGCTTGCAGCTAACCATCAGACTGAACACGGGGACCCCAATGAAAGAGCTAGAGAACAGACTGAAGATGCTGAAAGGTTTGTACCCTCATGGGAAGAAGAACATCATCAACCAGCCAAGGCACTGAGGTGGAGAGGATGATTGAGAGAGGGAGCACCTACATGGAAGCAAGTTGATGGGGAAAAGGGAGGGGAGTGGAGGGAAAGGGTATAACATTTAAAATGTAAATACAGAGAATATACAATAAACTTGAAAGAAAAGATGCCGTGGTTATAGAGAGACCCTGGATACACCAAGAGCTCGCCTCTTAGTCAGACAAAGGGAGCGGAAGTGATGTCAACTTGAATGCTTGCTCAGCCGACCCACCCGAAGGGCTTCTCTTCCAGGTTTGCCTGGGAAACTTTTCCTAAATTTCCTCTGATCCATTGTTTTTCCACTCACTGCTTCCTCCAATTCCAGCCTCAGCCTCACCATGGCTGAGAAGCAACTGAGGCACACGTAATTTGATATAATCCAACAACTCCAGTGCTGCATTCTCTTGGTGTTCCTTAAAGTTTGCCAAAGAGAAGCTGGATCAACTTGAGTCTTTACAGATAGAGAGGTGTATGTGGAATGGACCGAGAACTACAATCAAACGAATGATGAGATAAAGGTGGGGGCTGAGAGTTCTGTAGGTCTGGTATGTTTTTAGGTTCACATGGACAGCAAACATGTTTGGAAAATGTTATCCAGGTATTAGCGCTTGGAGGGAATTCCGACTATAGAAGTCGTCTTTTGATTTTCATCTTAAATGCTACTTCAATGCCAAAGCAAATGAAATAGTAACTGTAAGATGAAGGTCTGGGGAGGTGACTACAATTTTTAGTAACAAGCAGGTATAAATTTACTTTATTAAATAAGCTTGTAAGTTTAGGAGAATACTTATATTCCCTGAAACACAAACAATATAGCTCATATAGTATTTCAATGCAGAAAGTAATTAAAAGTTTTAGGGGATGTCACACTAAGTACCATTTTTTTGTAAAATGAAATAAGGTGATAATTAAAAATGATTTCTGGGAAGTCATGGCATCGCTAAATAGTAAGAATGTGTAGCCTGTGTCATCTGTTTGGAGAAGCCGAAATACCACTGCCCAGCCTGCTGCATGCCCTAATGCTTGTCATCTGTTTCCAGAGGCACAAAGAGCAGTGCCACCCAGAAGCCCGTCCTGTCTAGAAGTGGCTCCTATAAGACCTGAGGAACACAAAGATGATGACTCCTCTGTAGCTGATTTCCTCAACAGTGATGAGGAAGAAAACAGTGTCTCTGCAGAATTTGAAGACTCCAGGTGAATTGGAAACTTTAAGAGGCTTACTGCTCAGCCTGTACCTGAGGCAGCTGAGGATCAGTCTCGATCCGGGCAACAACTGGGCAAAGCTGAGGAGAGTCTGCATGCAGGAGCCCTTGCTTGTAGAGTTTGCAGGCTGCTGTTTAAGCATCATGGAACCGGGCTGGAGAGATGGCTTAGTGGTTAAGAGAACTGACTGCTCTTCCAGAGGTCCTCAGTTCAAATCCCAGCAAGCATATGGTGGCTCACAACCATCTGTAATGGAATCAGATGCCTGGTTCTGGTGTGTCTGAAGACAAATACACTGTGCTTATAGAATAAATAAATCAATTTAAAAAAATAATCATGGAACCATCCCATAAAAAAATTCTTTTTTTAAATACGTGACAACTACTTGATTTATTTTTATTGGATATATTTTATTTATATTTCAAACCAGGAAATATTCCCTTTCCTGCTTTCCCCTCCATAAGCCCCCTATCCCATCCCCCCTCCTCATGCTTCTAAGAGGGTGCCCACTCCCTGCCACCCTCTCCTGTCTCCCCACTCTGACATTCCCGTACACTGGGGCATCAAGCCTTGGCAGGACCAAGGGCTTCTCTTCCCACTGGTGCCCAACAAGGTCATCTTCTGATATATATACAGCTAGAGCCGTGGGTCTGTCCATGTGTACTCTTTGGATAGTGGTTTAGTCCCTGGGAGCTCTGGTTGGTTTGTATTGTTGTTCTCATGAGGTTTCAAACCCCATTAACTTCTTCAATCCTTTCCACTGGGGACCCAGTTCTTAGTCCAATGGTTGGCTGTGCGCATCCGCCTCTGTATTTGTCATGATCTGGCAAAGCCTCTCAGGGGACAGCTATACCAGGCTCCTGTCAGCATGTATTTCTTGACATCAGCAATATTGTCTGGGTTTGGTGGCTGAATATGGGCTGGATCTCCAAATGGGGCAGTGTCTGGATGGCCCTTGCTTCAGTCTCTGCTTCAAACTTTGTCTTCAGATTTCCTCTCTGGATATTTTTGTTCTCCCATCCGAGGGCTGAAGCATCTACGCTTTGGTCTTTCTTCTTCTTGAGCTTCATGTGGTCTGTAAATCGTATCTTGGGTAATCCTAGCTTTTGGGCTAATATCCACTTATCAGTGAGTGCATATACCATGTATGTTTCTTTGTGATTGGGTTATCTTACTCAGGATATTTTCTAGTTCCATCCATTTGCCTAAGAATATTATGAAGTCACTGTTTTTAATAGCTGAGTAGTACTCCATTGTGTAAATGTACATTTTCTGTATCCATTCCTCTGTTGAAGGACATCTGGGTTCTTTCCAGCTTCTGGCTATTATAAATAAGAATACTATGAACATAGTGGAGTATGTGTCCTTGTTATATTTTGGAGCATCTTTTGGATATATGCCCAGGAGTGGGATAACTTATCTGAGAAACCTCTAGACTGATTTCCAGAGTGGTTGTGCCAGCTTGCAATCCCACCAATAATGAAGTAGTGTTCCTCTTTCTCTATGTCCTCACCAGAATCTGCAGTCACCTGACTATTATCTTCGCCACAGAACAGGGATTCTGCAAACTGGGTGTGCTCTTTGTTCAAGGTGCCTGCTGCTGCTCTGAAGAGCAGGTTGTTTCCAAAACTGCCGTAGCACATGTGGGTCTTCCTCTACCACATGGCTTGCTGCAGAGCCCCCATGAGGAGGAAACTTTTAGCCCTGGAGTGATGGCTCAGCAGTTAAAAGGATTGACTGCTTTTCCAGAGGACCTGAATTTTCAGCACCCACTTGACTACTTGCAACTGCAATCTGTTTCAGAGTATCTGACACCCTCTTTTGGCCTCTACAGGTACTGTATGTATGTAACACACAGCCATATATACAGAGAAAACTCCCACATACATAATACTTAAAAACAAAAACAAAAAAATAGCTATTTATATTTAGATGGTGGTTCTAAATTTTATTTTTTGTATCCATTTGAATTAAAAACTGATAGTGTTACTAAATTTAAAAAAATAATTTCTGAGGTGCAAAGATGGCTCAGTGGTTAAGAGCACTGATTGCTCTTCCAGAGAACCTGGGTTCAATTTACAGCACCCACATGGCAGATCACAGCCACCTCTAACTCCTGTTCCCAGGGATCTAACACCTTCACATAGACATGTAGGCAGGGAAAACATTTAAAAAATACATTAAAATGTACATTAAAAATAAAAGTAAATATAAAAAAGTCCTGATTCGTAACAATAAGTATAACTTGCTCCTTTTCCTTAAACCGCCCCCCCCCCCAGAAGAAACTCTCAAGATTCTGTGTTCAAACAAAAATGGAAACGAAGATTTGCTTCTCAACAGCTCCCAAAGCTTGTTTAAGTTACAGAGCGTATTATACTGCCCTCTGCTGGAAGTAGATGTGAATGCTTGCTTTTCACACATTGCTAAAGTGGAAGAAATAGCTGTGCTTTCTTATAATTCAACAGCTAGATATTACTATTCCCAGCCATGTATTGCCTAAGATACATCATGATGTGGAGGAATAGGGTTGGCATACAGACTGGCAAACAGGGCTCAGGATGTAGGTCAATTGTGAAAACTTACCTAGGTTCAATTGTCAATACCACAAGAAAAGTAAATACTTAATAGTTTTAAATGTGTGTGTGTGCGCGCGCAAGAGAGAAAAAGAGAGAGAAGGATAGAGAGAGAGGGGGTGGGGGGAGAGGAGAAATTATTTGAATCATATACATTTAAGTGTCCAGAGATGCCAAACCCCTTGAACTGAAATTACAAGTGATTATAAACCATCCTACTTGGTAGGAACTGAACTTAGGTCCTCTGCAGGAATAGTAAATGCTCTTAACTGGTCAGGAATTTCTGAATCCTCCAAATATACTTTTTGATCCCTGTATAATAGATAGATCATAAGTAAAATAGAAAAGAATAGGGAAGTTGAGGCAAGGAAGAGAAGAGGAAAAAGGGGAGGGGAGGCAAAGAGCCTAACACTCCAGCTCAGCGTTGTTCTCTTAGACACTGGGCTAGTAATTACTATGAATTTTATAGTTTAATTAGTCTCCTATTCATACCTTGGCTTTAGCAAGAACCGTGCTGTTAGAGCCAATATTTTCACACTACACACGGTACACAGAGAGAAGCTGCCCGAGAGAAGCACTGTGGTGACCTCATCCCAGAAACGGGGAAATTAAGATACAGAGAGGAAGACACACTTCAGAGGTTATAAATAAACATGGGGTCATGATACAAGGCTAGGGCTATAAACTTTAGCTCTTCCCCTTAAACCATGTGAGCCATACCCTGTCTTCTCTAAATCTGATTTTGCTAACTATGAAGCAATAGTACAGAATCCTAACTGACTGGGTCTGGATCAACACTTCATGAGTGTGAAGACAAATTATGAGACCTGACAGGTGCTGTGAACAATGCCATTGGTGCTGATGTTGCGTTACTAAGCAACTGGTGTTTGTAGACATCTTGTATTTCTTGAGTTTCTAGAAGCAGGAACTGGCTCCTTAGACCAGAAAATCTTCCTATACAGATCCTGTGGGGTCTTAAATGAAAATATCGCCCATAGGCCCCACAAGGAGTAGCACTATTAGGAAGTGTGGTCTTGTTGGAAGAAGTGCGTCACTGGGGGTGGGCTTTAAGGTTTCAGAAGCTTAAGCCAAGCCCAGTCTCTCTCTCTCTCTCTCTCTCTCTCTCTCTCTCTCTCTCTCTCTCTCTCTCTCTCTCTCTCTCTCTCTCTCTCTCTCTCTTTCTGCCCCCTCCGATCCTGATGTAGAACTCTCAGCTTCTCTCAAGCACCAAGTCTGCCTGCTTCAGGTCATGCTTCCCACCAGATAGTGGACGAAGCCTCTGAATCTGTAAGCCAGCCCCAGTGAAGTGCTTTCCTTTCTAAGAGTTGCCTTGGTGTCTCTTCACAGCAATAGAAACCCTAACTTAAATACTCTCCAGAGGAGAAACAGAAAACTATCTCTCCTCTCTCCCCTTCCTTTATTTTAGAGGTAAGACAAGTGATGCCAAAGAGCAGGAGTCTTGCCCCAAGACTCATAGAGGCTAGACCCCAGAACTCATTGTCAGACACCTGCCATTCCATCCCACCGGTTTTCTACTGACATAACCTGATGTTTGGCCATTATCTCAGCCTGTGAACTGTGAGGAATCCCAAATTGTCTTTTCAGTGATTAACTTTTTATTAGCACATACTAATTGCACAAAATAAGGGATTTTGTTGTGACCTTTTTATATATTCACAGAAAATGCTAGGCTCATATTTCTCTCTTTGTCTCTCTTGTCCCTCTATAATCGACCTCCCTTTAACTTTAACACATCTCTTTTATAAAATCTATATTTCATATATGAGAGAAAATCTGATATCTGTCATTCTGGGTTGGCTTATTACATTTAAGAAAATCACCTCCATTAACATCTATTTCTCTAGAAATAGTGTGTTCACCCTTCCTTGTGCTGAATAGTTCACAACTGTGTATACAGTCATTTTTTTCTGATATGTAGTGTTTCCCTCTCCTTAAACCCCAGAAGTATAGCATTTATGCCAAGAGAAGGTCAAGCATGCGCACTAATCTTCGTCACAGGGCTCTTGCGGAAAGCTTTGCTAAATGGAAAACACCTGGCCTTATTCCTAATTTATCATATCAACTGAATAAGTATTTATGGAGGTAAATCCGAGAACCTGTACTTACTAAACTCATATTCGAGACTGAAGTATATCTCATGTTTGGGAGCCTGCATTTTCAGATCTGCACTTGTCTGTCTTGATTCCCTGACTTTTTTGTCTGTTCTCTTTTTTCTGTTCCTACTCCTCACCCAGCTCTCTATCTCAATCTCTGTCTTTCTATTTATCTACCTATCTATCATCTATCTATCTATCTATCTATCATCTACTTATCATCTGTCTGTCTGTCTGTGTGTCTGTCCATCTTCCTGTATCTGTGTCACTCGGTGTGAGTGTGTGTCATTCTCCCTGCATCACTCTTCGTGTGTCTTTCCCTCTCTCTGCCTCTCTCTCTCCGTGTCCCTGTCCTTCTCCATTCCTCTCTGTACTGGTTACTTTTCCGCAGACTGGCACAAATGTAAACATTACTAGGAAAAGGGAATTCCAGTTAAAAAATGCGGAACCTCCTCCACCAGACTGGCATGTTGAAAGTTTTTACACCTCCTATCTGTCTCAACCACTTGAAAGTGCCCTCCCAAAGAAAGAAGTGTAATTCTCCTGCCAGCTTCTCTTCCTTCCTGTCTTCTTTTCTTCCTTCTTTCTTCCTTCCTTCCTTCCTTCCTTTCTTTCCCCTTTTCCATTTTATTTTATTTTATTTTATTTTATTTTATTTTCAGGCAGGGTTTCTCTGTGTGGCTCTTACTGTCCTGAATTCCCTCTGAAGATCAGGCTGGCCTCCAGCCAGTTCTTACAAGTCCAGTGCTTCATCCTGCATCCATTGTTCCACCCTGTGAATGGGAAATCGACTTTTCTGCACATTAGTTGTTAGCTATCAAATTACCTGCTTCGTTTGAAAACTCTGATGCAATAGGGTTTTGTGACTCTAATTTGGAAAATTTGAGGGGATTACCAGTTTGGGTCAGATCTCATGATGTTCATAAGCCTACATTGGATATCTTAATTTGTTTTCCTAAGAACAATGACTTCTTATTCCTATAAATATCTCCATATAGGTGTTTCATAACTTGCCAGTCATGATGAATTATTAGTATGGGGAAATTGATTGCAGAAATTTCAAAGGTCAAATAATCTCAAACTCTGAATTTATTTAAATCCCTCGTGTCCAAATTGAGATGAGAATAGAGTGACATTATGAAACTTTTATTTTTCAAGATAATTGTTTTTTAATGAAGTGTAAGGGTGTGTTAAAATAAATACTGAAGAAATACTTAATAATAAAAAAGTATCTTTATTAACTAGTTTCTTGAAGAATCACTCTTCCTACTAACCCAGAACATGAAGAAATTTTTTGTTCAGAGCAGCTCCTATCATAAAAACAATGATCACAAAGTTGGTGAGGACTTGGGAAAGAAGACTATCTCTCGCTGATGGTGGGACTGCAAACTGGTATAACTGCTGTCAGTATCAGCAAAGACATTTCTTTCTAAAACCAAAATTTGAACTACTATATGACCCAACTCTACCACTGCTGGGCATATCACACCCCCCCCCAAAAAAAAACCCAGCTCTGCATTCTTATATAGAGATGCCTCTATCCACACTTTTTACAACAGTATTCAAATTAACAAGGAAATGGAATGAATCTAGTTGTCCATCAGCATATCAGTGGGTAATGAAACATATATATTTGTTTGTGAGTGTGTGTGTGAGAGAGAGAGAGGTATATGTGAATGTGCACAGGTGCAAAGACACATGACCAAGGCAATTCTTATAAAAACAACATTTAGCTGTGGCTGGCTTACAGGTTCAGATATTCAGTCCAGGATCATCAAGGAAGTAGCATGGCAACATCTAGGCAGGCATGGTGCAGGAGGAGCTGAGGGTACTACATATTCATCTGAAGGCTGCCAGCAGACTACTGCCTTCCAGATAGCTAGGATGAGGGTCTTAAAGTCCATACCGAACAGTAACATACTTACTTCATAAGACCCACACCCACACTTATTTCAATAAGGCCATACCTCCTAATGTGCCACCCCTGGACCAAGCATATACAAACCATCATAGTATGGATGGATAGATAGATAGATAGATAGATAGATAGATAGATAGATAGACAGATAGATAGATAGATAGGTCAATAGATAGATCAATAGAAAGAAAGAAGAGAGATTTCAATATGAGAAAGATAGAGAAAGAGAAAGTTAGGAAAATAGAAGAGAGATCTCATATATATTTGAGAGAAATAGAGAGAAAAGAAGATAGGTAGATAAATATAACAGAATAAGTTATAAGTCATAAGTCTGCAGGAAAATGAATGGATTTGCAAAGTATTTTATTAAGTAAGGTAATTCACAAAGACAGATATGGTATGTTCACAGTTGAATGCAGTTTTTATATGTAAGTAAATGTGTATGTATGAGGAGTGTAGGCATAAAACTAAAAAGTAAACCATGAGAAGGGAAGAGAGAGGTCTTAAAGAAGGAGAGGCGGAAGGATAAAATAAAGAGAATGATGGAATACATGAAACTTAAAAGTAGAAGGAACCACGGAAAGAGAAAGGGAACAATCAGGTAGGTGAGAAAGCAGAGCAGAGGAGGTGGAGAAATGAGGGCAAAGTGTGCATAAAAATGCCGTAGTACAAACTGTTTATTGTGTGCACTGGCCACAGAATAAATACATTTTAAATGAACAATGTTTATATATACTTATACTTTTTATGTTGCAAAAAATAGTTTTAAAGATTTTATGTTAAACTACATGTACATGTGTATGCATACGTGCCATGAGTACAGGTTCCTGTGAAAGAGGGCATCTGATCCTCTACACCTGGAGTTATAGGTGACTGTGAGCCATCGGAAATGGGTGTTGAGGACCAAACTTGTATCATCCACAAGAGCATCAAGAGCTCTTAACTGCTGAGTCATCTCTCCAACATTACAAACACCTTTTGTATATGTTTCCCATTACAAAATGGAGCTAATTACTTCTGAAATGATGAAGATGTGAGAAAACTGGAAATTTCGTATACAGACTCTTCTTTAATCATCAGCGAAAAGTCTAGGTTCAAAAACTATCATGAAGTTGACTAAACTGTAATGAAAAATCAACTGAGTCCAATGTATTTTTATAGACCCTGGGAATATATATGGGCAATTAGAAAAATTACTCAATGGAGCTGGCCAGATGGTGCAGTGGTGAAGAGCCCTGGTTACTCTTCCAGAATATCTGGCTTCAATTTCTAGCTACTTGGTAGCTCAAAACCATCAGTGACTCCAGTTCTGGGGGCTCTGCTGCCCTCTGCTGGCCTCCTCAGAAATAAAGCATGCACATGGTACACAAACATGTCTCTCTATCTGCATCATAATATGGAGAAGCCTGCATATTCACAATTTTCTACAACAGTATTTAAATTAACAAGAAAATGAAATGACTCTAGTTGTCCATCCGCTTATCAATGGGTAATGAATCAATGAAACGTGTGTGTGTGTGTGTGTGTGTGTGTGTGTGTGTGTGTGTATGCTTTATTTATTTAATACTCTGAATGTCCCTATTTCAACACCAGCAACACCATGCATTGGTTCTAACCTATACTACCAGACAGGAGGAAGACAGAGAGAACAAAACTTAGATTCTAGGCCTCATTTTCCAAATTATTCTGTTACCGATTCTGTCTGTGTAGCCTTCATAGCTCAGCTTCTCGTTTCACCATCTCCGTGTGCCGACATCTACCTAATTCAAGTGTTTTCAAATGTAATAAAATACCACAGACACAGAAAAGGGTGGATCCAAAATCAAGGCACAGTTTGCATATATGTTGAGGGAAAATCCTTCAGAATGATTTGATCATGCAGAAGATGTCTGTGCTTTAAAACATGCAGTTCATAATCAAGTGTGGTTTACTCCAGCCATGACCAGAGAAATCAATGTGTGCCCCTTGTCTAACTAGGGAACAATTAATGGAGAAGGTGAAGTATTGTCAAGATTAGATAGAGCAGCCAGTCTGGTTGGCTCAGGTCTGTCATCCCACCTTCTGAGGCAAGACCATCAAATTGAAGGCCTGCTTGGGATGTCTGGTCTCAAAAAAACAATGTAAAGGGGTTAAGAATGCATCTTGGTGGAAGTCTGTTTGCCTAGTAAGCATTGGGAACTTCAAGTCAACCTTCAGGTTAATAGATAATAGATAGATAGATAGATAGATAGATAGATAGATAGATAGATAGACAGATAGATGGTGAGTGAATGGATGGATGGATGGATGGATGGATGGATGGATAAATGGATGGATGGATGGATGGATGGATGGATGGATGGATGGATGGGTGGGTGGGTGGACATATGAATGGATGGATGCATGGATAGACGGTGGGTGGGTGTATGGATGGGTGCATGAGTGGGTGGGTGGGAGGTGGCTGTATAAAATAGATAGATATGAACTGAGGAGATGTCTAGGCAGTGAAGAATATACTGTTCTTGTAAAAGACCTTCGTTTTGGTTCCACTCACCTACATCAGGTGACTCACAACTAGCTACATCTCTGGTTCGAATAGACAGACCTAACACCCTGTTCTTTCATCCAAGGCTACTGATGTACATGGTGCCCCCACTGACACCCAGACACGCATGCATACATGTGAAATAAATATTTAAATAAATATATAAGTAAATAAAGTTGAAGTGTGGCTCAGTGATGGAATGTTTGGGTTGTAGTCGTGTAAGAGAAAAATCATGACAGAGTAAGAAAAGCTTAGAGATGGGACTCGATCGCAGTGACACAAAGGTGAGAGATGTTTCATAAGGGATGGGAACAATAATCAGGTAAGTAAATGACATGGAAAACCAGAATTGCAGACAGGTAACAGCTGTCAGCAGAGGTCTCCAGCTGCTGACAGGGTTTAAATGGAGCCAACACGGGATTCCAGTTTTCTATATATTTCAGAATGAGCATGTGTTGTCATAGTTTATCTCTTTAAAACCTTAGCAGCTTCCCCTTGCCAGGTCTTCCTAATTGAAAATGTCTTCAAAGAAAGAGGGAACTCCATGTGCCTTAATGTACCTGAATAAACATCTCACCATTAGCCCTCTGGATCCTCTGTCAGTCCCTGTCTTGGAGAACAGATAAAGGAAGCAACATTCTTAATTTAACTTTCCTCTCTTGGGAAACCTGTCTAGTATGTAATTTGGGGCATCAGGAGAGCTGAAGTTGAAAGACTGTTGATATTAATATAGTAAGTTTCTGAAAAAAACCTGTGTTATTACAGCTCTCAAGGTAATATTGTCCCTCACTTAGGAAAAAGATTTAACTGAAAATTCAAAATGTCAATATTTTACATGAGAAAAATAATTTCTATCGTGTAAGAGAAATCCAAGGATATTTGAGAGTTTTTACAGTGACACCAGTCACCAGTGGTATAGGATCACTCTGCCCTTCAGCCCCCTATCAGAGATTTGAGGATTAGTACTGGGTTTAAGGGTTAGTACAAGGTCAAAGATGGCTGTATGATACACACCAGGAAGAGAACAGAAATGAGGGTAAGGGAAAAGGCATGCCTCCTTTGGCTGAGATGCAATGAGCTTGATACACTTCCACTGAACAGAGTTCCAGAAGTCTCAAGTCTATAGTTCATTGGTTATAGACCTCTGAAGTCTGAAATTGGAAAAGGGAGGAATAATCGTGTGTAGTCCTTTCCTTTCTGGTCATGCGCACTTTCATCATGTAGGTCAAGTAAGTAGGCCACCCTCGGGCAATCCAGCTGGTAATGTCCCTCCCTTACTTCGAAGGCCTAAGACAGTCTTTCTTTTTCCTCTGCTTGCAGATAATAATCATGATGCAAAATAAATACAATGATAAAAGCCTGTTCGAGAGTGATTAAATGTCTGTACCTCCAACCACTGTAGAGGTAAATAAAGGCAATAGGCTCATGAGTTGAAGGCCAGACTGAGCTACATAGCAAGAGCCTACTTCAAACTGAGGACTGGGGCATGTTGCAACCCAGATGAATTTCTAACACAAGACACATGCATACACATAGAAAAAGAATGAGAAAATAGGATTTCATGTTTCCATTCAATTATATATTACCCTAAAAGTAGTTATTACAGTCTGATGCTGATTTCTCTAAAATATTTTCATGTTAGTATTAATGTTAAATCTAAAGGAACACTGTTGCTCGATTTCCACTGCTTCTGTGCTTAATTTTTGAGTTACACATATACACCAAACTATTTGACTATTTATTTAAAAAATTAATCCTTCATCCCATATGTATTTCTAAACATCTATAAGAATAATCGCTTATGTATTGGTTGCTCCTCATGATCAAGGTGAGTAGGATCAGAATCACTGAGAAGAAGACATATTTCTAGGCCTGTCTGTGTTTCCAGAGGTTGGACCGAGGAGGGAAGACTCACCCAATGGGCTGGAGTCTGAGATGAAGGAGAAACATGTGAGCTTAGCAGTGTCCTGCATCTCTTTCTGCTTTCTTACTGTGGGAAGAAGCCAAGTGCTCTCAGTGAATTGAAGTAAACCCTTTGTTACTTAAGTTTCTTATATTTGATATTTTGTCACAGGAACAAGAAGAAAAATGACTACTGCTGTTTGCCATTGTTTTCAGGATTTAACCTCACAGGGAATGAGATCGTTGGTGCGCAGAAGCAAAATGTGTGTAGAGCTACCCTGGGAAGAGCAGTCACATTTATTTCTACATCCACAGAGGCCCAAAGTCCTTGCATGCAAAGGCTTCACTGTCTGTATTAAGATGAGTCAAGTTACATTCATCTCACCTAGACTCCTTTAATTGTTTTTAGGGCTTTGCAATTATCTATAGCTACAGAAAAGCATCCATAAGTCAAACATGCACTGCAATAATACTGTAGAGATTTCTCTGTTGCAACTTTATCCTCTGCCTCTTCTTGTGTTTTTCTCGTTTTGTTTTTGTTTTGTTTTGACTTGTAAATATTTCTTCTAGAAATGTTCTCTCACACATCGTTCTAAAAACAGTTGCTGAGACAGAGAGGGACTTCAGATGTCCCTAAGCAGGAGTAGTCGTCTTAAATTGGGGACCCAAAGCAAGTCACCTGAAACACCAATGGAGCAGGCAATAGTATTCAGAGATACTGCAGGGAATTTCACCCAGTGAGAGAGAGAGAGAGAGAGAGAGAGAGAGAGAGTCCAACACACACACACACACACACACACACACACACACACACACACACACACGTGCGCGTGCGAAAAAAAGGAGAAACACATGTGAGAAGAACCAAGAACTCTAAAGACTGCTGTGAAAACTCTGGAGATCTCTACTTTCCAGCAACCTACTGCTTTGTTAAAAGGGATAGCCAGGCTCCTGGAAGCTGTGAAGAGTTTGGAGGATGAGCCTATCCTTCTCTTGACATTTACTATTCCTTCCCAAGAGTTTGGACCTTTCACATCTCAGCATTCAGTCTACAGGTGCAGGTGCCCTAGATCTGTGCCTTAGGAAGGCTTGGTTACACAGCCATTCTTGGAACACATTCTAAGGAGTACTGGAAGTTTCTCTTTTCTTCTTTAAGATGAGATTTGGTATTACCATGTTCGACTAGGTTTCATTCCTGTATTCATCTTCTCCAATTAATAAATGCTTCCAAAATGAAGGGATATGCTTTTCTTATTCTCACCTCCAGGTCTCAGTGTGGCTGGTGCAATGGATGAGCTAAGAGAACACATACTGTCTGGCACAGGTAATAAATATCAGCCATCCCTGCCATAACAGATGGTGTTTAATATACATACTGGATATTTAATAAATGTGTTGGTGTGTAATTCATTCATATATTTGATTTTAATGGCTGATATCTTGCTCCCATTATTTTTTTTTACTTAAACTGATGCAAAACTTAGATATATATATACAAAATGTATTAAATAAAAGGATGCCAAAAATAATAGAGTATTGATTCCATACAAACTCACAAACTAGGGCTGGAGAGATGGCTCAGTGGTGAAGAACACTGGCTGCTATTCCAGAGGGCTGAGGAAAGCAATCCATAGCACCTATGTGGCAACTCACAATAGTCTGTAACTCCAGTTTCAGGGGATCTGACATCTTCACATGGACATACACACAAGCAAAATAACAATGTATATAAAATAAAAAATAAATCATTTTTTAAACCTCACAAACTAACATCATGCAAAATTATGAGACAGTTAAACAAAACATACTCCTTGGCAACATTTCATATCTTGGCTTATTTTTTCTTCAGAGAAAGGCATATCTTGTCAATCATTTTACTGGCTGGCTTTGTGTCAACTTGACACAAGCTAGAGTTACCACAAAGTAAGGAGCCTCAGTTGAGGAATTGCCTCTATAAAACCACAGTCTGGTATGATGCTTGTTTACATGCCTGCAGTGTTTAGAGTTCTTTATTTTACTAATTTTTAACATTTATAAGTGAATGTGTGTATGTATTTTACATGTGTGCTTAGTGCCCTTGAAAATCAGGAAAGAATTTCAGATCTCCCCGAGGCTGATGTTATATACAGCAGTGAGCCACACGGGGTGCTGAAAATTGAACCTAGGTTCTCATGAAGAACAGTCAGCACTCCCAATGAAACAACTTTCTAGACCTAGACCTGCCTTTTAGCACTAGGTTTCTGAAAACTTCACACAGAAAGGCTAGACATGTTTATCATCTCTGTTCTGCTTCATAAGAGTTAGCTTAATTATCTGAGTTGAAATTTATATTCAATAAGTTATTTTTTATCAATTTTTCTCTCAGGCATTATAGAATGATACTAATAGTATTAAGCCTTCTCACCTTGTCTTGTGTACTCAGGATTTGAAGGTTACATTTAAAGAAAATCCTGTATCAGAAGTTCTCCATCTGTGGGTCAAATCCCCTTTTCGGGGGTGGAATGATCCTTTCTAAGTCACCTAAGCCTATTGGAAAACACAGATACTGAAAAACATTATCATTCGTAACAGTTATGAAGTAGCAATGAAAATAACTTCATAGTGCAGGTCATCACAATGTGAGTGACTGTACTGAAGGTTCACAGCATTAGGAAGGTTGAGAAACACTGCCTTAGATGATTAGGGAATTACTCTGACTGCCTCCTCTTAGTAATTGGTGATGCCCAGGGAAGCCTGGATGAGAGTCTCCCCAACTCATCACTGTTCACATACTGATGAGTCTTAGTGTGGATGGCATTTTTATAAATTTCCAGTACCCACAGTCTTGTTCATCATGACAGCTGAAAACATATTGAGCAGGGGTTAGAAACACTGCTCAGTTTCTGCTAATACTCACTTCCCATGCTTAAGATTCCATGTTTGATTACCAGTGCCACATGCTTCAGACATTTCTTAAGATCCCTTGGGATCAGCGATCCCCCATAATGAAGACCACCGAGGTCAACAGATTAGTGCATGTTCCATCTACAATCTTCTTTTTATCTTTACATATCATCTTCCCATTCATCTCCCTTTCCTTCCCTTTAATCTGTTTTTATTCCCTCTTTTTTAAAAAACAATTTTTTTCATTTTTTTAAATGTGCATTGTTTGTCCTCATGTGTGTCTGTGTGAAGGTGCCAGATCCCTGGAACTGGAATTATATACAGTCGTGAGCTGCCATGTGGGTGCTGAGAATTGAACTCAGGACCTCTGGAAGAATAATCAGTGCTTTTAACCACGGAGCCATCCCTCCAGCCCTCTTTATTCTCTTATTGTTCTAGTTTTTCTTCCTATCTGTATTGTTGACAGTAGAGAACAGTGCTCACCTGTGGGAACTAAAGGGCCATTTGGGGCCTTTGGACATAGAATCGCTGAAATCACATTTCTGCCATTATAAATTCTAGGAAAACTAGGGAAAGTTTCTTAATTTACTTGAACCTTCATTTTCTGATCTAAACATTTGAAGTAATTATACTTGGATGTTCTCTGTTTGTTTCTTTGTTTTGTGTGTGAAGGGTGCTAAGAATTTATCATTAAAATTAGAAGCAAGATGTAGCTTGTTGAGAGACTACATGCTTAGCCCATATCAGGTTTCAAGTTTAATTCCAGCCTCTGACACCTCCATTGACACCACACACACACACACACACACACACACACACACACACACACACACACACACATACACACACACACACACTCAGACACTCACCAAAATGCAAAAAGAATTATTGAAGACAATATTAAACTAGTTAAAATATTTAACATTAGCTTCACTTCCAGAATGTGGTATCAATAAGTAATTAGTTGGTACTATTGGATTACTAGAAATAAAAACACTATCGTAATCTCAATAAAGAGACTTTAAGAATGACTTGAGTCCATGTTAAAAACCAAAATATTGATAAAACTGGAAGCTGTGTTCTCCCCGGTATGCAATGCACTTTTTCCATATCAAAAGTTAGAACATGACTTCAATAAATGTTCCTTAAGGGGCTGGGAATATGGCTCAGAAGTTAAGAATACTGGCAGCTCTTCCAGAGGACCCATGTTCAATTATCAGCACTCTCCTGGCAGCTCACAAATGTCTATAACTCCAGTTTCAGAGCATGCTACACCCTCTCTCTCTCTCACACACACACACACACACACGCACGCACGTGCACACACACACACACACACACACACACACACACACACACACACACACACACGGAGGTAAAGCACCAGTACATATAAAAAATAAAAGGGAAGCATCAAATATTCTAAAAATGAAATCTTCCTTAAAGCAAACTGGCACACACTGTATTGCCTCTCTTCCATCATCCACCCTTCCCTTCTTACTACTTGGATGTGCTATGATGTCTGGAGACACAGCTTCAGTCTTTGGCAATTTAGGAGCAGGGTAATGACTAGCTGTCAAAACCTTGCCTTTTGACACCTCCTCCTGGATCTGTATCACCATCCCTCCATGCAAGGCTTTTGTGTCATAAAGAAGTAAATGCTCTTCTTCAAAAGCATTGTCATTGGTCATTATTAAAGCAGGTGGATAAACTGGGGCTCTTAGTTAGGATGGGACTGATCCTTAGCATGATACTAACTGAAAATGATGAAACATAACTAGAGTCCCAGCACATCAGAGGCAAAGATAGACAAACCAGAGGTTCAAAGCCAATCTCAGCAACATAAAGCAGATGGTCTAATGTCTTCTCGGGAGAATAAATATGACAACACCAGTTACCATGATAATGTCCATAGGAGAAATATCCCAAGGCCCCACCCCTCTAAGAAACTGAATCAGTCTTCTCCAGGGATAAGTGTCTTGACCATTCCCAAGTGGTCAGTGATAATCATATATATTCATATGGGCATAAAAATGGATGCAGCAGGTTGTATTTACATGTGTACATGTGTGTGCGTATGTGTGTGAGAGAGAGGGAGAGAGGGGGGGTAGAGAGAGAGAGAGACAGAGACAGAGACAAAGACAGAGACAGAGACAGAATATTAAAGAAGTCATAAAGTTGAGACTGAGTTGGGGAGCATGAGTGAGTTACAGGGGTTAAGGAGGGAGAAGGAGATTATGAAAATAGAGTGTATGGAATTCGCAAAAACAGTAATACAATGTTTTTAAGAGAAAGCATTTATATTGAATGGAATATACAGCTGATGTCACCATTTCTTCACATTGTTCTCCCCATTTACATTCACACACTCCCGATTTAATTAAAATGCTACAATATAACCATTTCTATGGTGAGGAAATGAATGTGTTCTCAAGTGTAAGTTGAAGAGAAGGGAGCATGTTAAGCTAAGAATTATTGAGGGCTTGAGAGATGGCTTAGTGGTTAAAAGCACTGATTGCTGTTCCAGAGGTCCTGAGTTCAAATCCCAGCAACCACATGGTGGCTCACAACCATCTGTAATAAGATCTGATGCTCTTTTCGGTGTGTCCGAAGACAGCTACGGTGTACTTAAATATATATAATAAAATTTTAAAATATATATTGAAAGAAGAGAAGAAAGAAAGGAAGGCAGGTACACTTCTGGAATTCAAGAGCCAAAATGCTAAAAATGACCAGCACATTTTCATTAGCTGAAATCACAATGCTTTCTTTAAACCAAAACCTGAAAGGTAAGAAGGTGACAGGGACATGGGCTTGAAGCAGTGTGTGCATCAGTCCATTAAGTTACTTCACTATTACCATGACCAACTATACTCTGAAAGAAGCAACTTAAAGGAGAATGATATTTTTTTTTAACAAACAGTTCAAAGAGATTCAGCACCTTGGAATAAGAGAAACTTGGGGTTAGTAGGATGAGGTCGCTGGTCATGGTGTGTCTACAAGTCAAGAAGCAGGAATACGGTTAAAAAAAAAAAAGACAGACCTATGCTGTCAGTCAATGCCTGGGAACCCACTTCCTCCAGCAAAGCTCCTGGGATTAAACATCACTCTCCAACCTGAAAAAACAGTGCCACCAGTTGGTGATCAAGTGTTCAAGTACATGTGCCACAATAGAATTCCATAGCCAAACTGTGAGTGGCAAGTGCATAAATCAAGACTTACAAACAATCAAGGTAAGCCTTGATGTAAGGTATGAATAAGAGAGTTATACAAGTCCCTGCAATGATGAAGAATTTACCATGCTCATCCTAGAGCACATAAACTATTGCGTGGACAAATGTATTATTCTCAATAATTTGCTAATAACATGACAAGCTAATAGTAATGTTGTAAATGCCTAGTAAATTAATAATTTACTAATTAGTGATGTGAACTTTTATTTTATTTAAGAAAGCATTGACTCATAAGGAAAGAGAAAAACAATTTTTCCAAATTAGAACACCTAAACCCCCAAGTATCACTCAAAGGGCTAGAGAGACGGCTCTGAATTTAGAGGCTAGGCTCATTGCTTTAAAAAAAACCCACAGTGTCACCTAAAGCAAGTGTTCTTCCCACTGTGTAATGCTTCATTTCATTTACTACTCATAATATGTCTTTTAATCCCTCAGGGTGCCTTGATTGAAGTATATCTTGGAGGAAAAAAACCCACAAAGATCCCAAAAGAAAACAGTTCAGTGAAAGAAGTCCCAGTACTGATGGGATGGCTCACCATGCAATAGTGTTGGCTGAGCAAGCAGGAGGACCTGACTTAAGATCCTCAGCATCTACGTAACAGGTTGGAACGCCTGCTTGAATCTGTAACTCCAGCAATGCACGTGACTCTGACCAAAAGACTGATGAGGCTGTATTCAAAGAGAGGGCATCTGAAGCTGGAAGTATGACATAACTCATGCTGTGATTTCATCATTTGGCTCCCAAATAGCTTACCTTCTGAAAGCTTCATATTCTGTTTACAGGCTCAAAGGGGTTTGGGAATGCCAGAAATTACATGAAAAGCTGTCTATCGGGGCTGGAGAGATGGCTCAGCAGTTAAGAGCACTGACTGCTCTTCCAGAGGTCCCGAGTTCAAGTCCCAGTAACCACATGGTGACTCACCACCATCTATAATGAGATCTGGTGCCTTCTCTGTCCTGTAGGCATACATACGGTGGAATGCTGTAAGCATAATAAATAAATGTACAAAAAGAAAAAGAAAAAGAAAAAGAAAAGAAAAGCTGTCTATCTGTTCTTGTTTGGGTTTGACTCTATCATATACTTTTCTTATCTATGCCATGTTGATAAAATACCAAACCTTTCAACACAAGAGGAAGGTAACATTCTTCACAATTTGTTTTTTGTAAATACTAAAAGAAACTGTGTAAGAAATCTCTAAGTTCCTCTACAGTGAAGGAATACCTAGAAAGGATTATATCTTAATTAAGGCTTCTTTTCCTGTAAAGAGACACTGTGGTCATGCCAACTCTTACAAAAATAATCCATCAGGACTGAGTTATGGTTCATAGGTTTAGTTTGTTTTCAGCATGATGTTAAACGTGACAGCATGAAGGCAGATATGATGCTGGAGAGGAGCAGAGTTCTATGTCCCCATCTGCACGCAGCAGAGAGAGTGAGGGGGCTGGAGAGATGGCTCAATGGTTAACAGTGCTGACCGCTCTTCCAGGGGACCTGAGTTCAATTCCCAGCAAGCACATGGTAACTCACAGTCATGTGTAATGGGATCCAATGCCTTTTTCTGGTGTGTGTGAAGACAGCAACAATATACTCACATATATAAAATAACTAAATCTAAAGGAGTGTGTGTGTGTGTGTGTGTGTGTGTGTGTGTGTGTGTGTGTGTGTATGAGAGAGAGAGAGAGAAAGAGAGAAGAGAGAGAGAGAGAGAGAGAGAGAGAGAGAGAGAGAGAGAGAGAGAGAGAGAGAGAGAGACAGTACCATTGGACCAGGTTTGAGATTCTGAAGCCTCAAAGCCCAACCCAATTTCCCCTAACAAGGCCACACCTACTCCAACAAGGCCTTGTAATGCTACTCCCTATAACCTATGGAAGTCATTTTCATATAAACCATCAAAAACAGTGTCTCTGTTAAATGTGTACTTACTGTAGTCATGTGAAGATTACTGAAACTCTCAAAAGAAATCTTACTCTGCATGTGAGCATTGAACAAATCTTCTGTAAAAGATTCATGTTTTCTCCCAAAGATCAAACAAATGTACCTCAAGAATGACTGCATGTGAAAACCTTGAAGACTCCTCATCTGTAACCCAAGCAAATAAATGCCCCCTTTGTTTTGATTTTATAAGTTAAAAGGTAATTGGGAAAATTATAGTAAGTATAAAAAAGGAATAATTATAAAAGGAAAACAATCAGAGAATAACAGAACAACAGAGCTACCTGGTAGTTGCTCTAATGTTGCCACTAATAGAAATCAGATTACATAGGCATCATATGAAAACATGGATGTACTGCATGTGTATCAGTTCAGAATCAGATACACTTACAGATGGAGCCATGGTGGAGTCTTCTATGTGTATCTCTCAATGTTATGAATTCACATGCAAAACTACACTGATCTCCATGGTCCCATTGTAACAAAGGGACACAGTGGGTGTTCAGTAGGCAGGTATCCTGCCCACATCTGTCCTTCTCTCACTGGCAAACCATGCGTGCTCTGCTTGCATCCTGTAAGGATTGAACACTTGTTGTAATTAAGTCTGTTTTTCTTGTATTCAGATATTTACATGATTTTTTCTCACTGCTCTGTTGGTCTGTTACTCTCTGATTGTTTTTCTTCTATTATTATTACAGAGTTTTTTCTTATTCACTTTTCTACAGTCTCTCTGGGTTTCTCTCAAGTTTTACTTTTAGATTTATTTATTTATTTTATTTATATGAATTAATAAATAATTTTTATTACTTCTAACCATGAGGAATTTGCCTCCTGGAAACATCTGCCTTGATGTTGGAAATTTTAAATAAAAAGATGATTGTTTCATCCAAAAATAATTTTAATATATTCATGCAGTCCACTTCACTGAAGTTTGGAAGTATAGCAGTAAGCAAGCCCGGTACCATTATCGCCCATCTGTCTTCTCATTGAAAGATTATCGTGCAGCATTTAGAAGACAGCATTCAAACCACCCAGTGTACATTTGTCCAATTTTTTCCCTTAGCCTGACTTCTGGGTCTTTGTATAGTTTCGAAGCATTATTTGGTGGCAAGAGATGGCCAGATGGGACATAGTCTTCCCCATTGTTTGGCGATTTCATGATCATCTTCCTATATGTGTATATTTTAGAAAGCTTCTACTGTATTAGGCTTCTATACTATCCCTCAAATGGTCCTTAATTTTGGCATAGTTAGCTTATCTCTCTTCATATTCTCTTCCTTATCTCACTTCTGTCTTCCCATCCCCACTTGATCCTCTCATTCTAGCTCTTCCCACCCACTATCCACCCATAACTATCTATTTTCCATACCTAGCTAGAGAGATGTAAGTGACTTCCCAATTCTTTATTCTGTGCCTAACCTCTGGATTGTAGCTTGCTTATCATCAACTCAACAGCTAATATCCTCATATAAGTGAATGCAGACACTATTTACCTTTCTGAATCTGGCTTACCTCACGCAGGATGGTTTTTCTGGCTCCATCCATTTATCTGCAAATTTCATAATGTTATTTTTTAACTGTTGCATAACACTCCATTATGTAAATGTACTATATCTTCATTATCCATTCTTCTGTTGGAGACATACAGGGTTCTCCCCCCCCCCACCCCCAATTTCTGCCTATTATTGAGAATAGAATCAATGAACGTGGTTGAGTAAGTGTCTTTGTGCTAGGATTAAGCATCTTTTGAGTACACCTAAGAGTGTTATAGCTGGATCTTGATATAGGTTGATGCCCATCTTCCTGAGAAATTGTCACACTGATTTTCACAGGGGCAATGCAAATTTGTCCTACCACTAGCAATACAAGTGTTACTCCACCTCTTAGCCAACATAAGTTATCACTTGTTTAATTGATATTGAGGCTGGATTATTTTTTTGAACTCCTCCAGGGTCTCAAAAACACTAGGGTCTCAAAAATCTGAGAATTTTAACCATCATTTGCCTAAAAAGAAATATTTACATTTATAAAACTTTTCTAAGTGTTATTTATAAAACCCCAATGAAAGCCTGCTTTCTGGGCTGGAGAGATGGCTCAGGGGCTAAGAGCACTGACTGCTTTTCCAGAGTTCCTGAGTTACATTCCCAGCAACCACATGGTGGCTCACAACCATCTGTAATGAGATATGGTGCCCTCTTCTGGCCTACAGGATACATGCAGGCAGAGTGCTGTATACATAATAAATAAATCTTTTAAAAAAAAAAAAGGAAGGAAGGAAGGAAGGAAGGAAGGAAGGAAGGTAGGAAAAAAGGAAGAAATAAAGAAAGAAAGAAAGAAAGAAAGAAAGTGTTTTATTTTTTTAATTGAACAACTTTATTTTAAAAAAGAGAGATAAATGTACATATTTTAAAAGCATTTATGCATAAAAGTATCTGAATACATTTTTGTCAGTACTTGATTTTTTTAAGGTTCTGATAGTATGCATTAAAATCTTACTAGTTACAATGAGCATAAAGTAAATGTAAAACAAGATGTAACCTGGAAATAGTCAAAGTTTTCTTGGTATATAAAGATTAGACTATGATTTTTTTTGGACTTTGTTTTTCTTGAACTTCATATAGCCAGTGAGTTGTTTCTGAGGTGTTCAGAGCTTTTTGGGTTTAGTATCCAATTATCAGTGACTGCATATTATGTCTGTTCTTTTGTGACAGGGTTACATCACTCAGGATGATATTCTCTAGATGCATTCATTTTCTTAAGAATTTCATAAAGTCATTGTTTCTGATAGCTGAGTAGTATTCCATTGTGTAAATATACCTCAATTTTTGTATCAATTCATCTACTGAAGGACATCTGGGTTCTTTCCAGCTTCTGCCTATTATAAATAGGGCTGCTACAAACTTTGTGGTGCTTGTGTCTTTCTGTTGGAGTATTTCTGGGGTATATGCCCAGAAGTGGAATAACTGGGTCTTAAGAAAGTGTTTTCTAAGGAAGAAGCTTGGAAACTACCCAGTAAATTCTCATCTTCTAGAAAAGAAAACTGATACCCAAAGAGCTCAAAGGACTTCCACAAGGGAACACAGATTATAAATGAGAACAAAACCCAAAGGGGGAAAAAAAAATTTCTGATGCTAAAAATAAAACTCACCTCATTTAAGACTGAGTGTCCCAAAGTCTCTCGCTCTCTGGACATTGTCTGGCTGTGGGTCTCTGTGTTTGTTTCTATACACACCAGGAGGTAGGTTCTTTGACGATGGCTGTGCTAGACATTGCTCTGTGGATATAGCATGACGCCATCAGGAGGTGTTTTATAGCTACATTGCTTTAGCAAAACAATAGTAATAGTATTTGTTTTTCCCCTGGGACCATGGTCTATGTAGGTTAAGGTGCTTGACCAGCATCAGACATTGATTTGATTCATGAGATGTCTTTATCAAATCCCTTCTCTTGGGTTTCAGAGAACAATGTAGAAGAGAAGGCAGGAGAACTGAAAGGCCCAGAGAGGTGGAACGCACCAAGAAAAAAGTGTCTTCCAGACACAACAGAATTGATACATTCTAAACTCACAAAGACTGTGGGGCTTGCATAGGGCCTGCACCAATCCAAGCCAACTGGGGTTCCAGTGCTGACATGGGAGGCAAACACAAGCCCCAATTCCTTGCCAAGAGTTTGTCTCCAATTGATGATTGCAAAGGCAAAAATAGTTTTCTCTAATGCATTCTCAATGAGTCATTCAACCCCACTTAAGAGTAGACACCATGTCTCCTCTTCCACATGGTTCTCTTTGATGAAGACATCTCATTCATCAAATCAACGCCTGACACTGCTCCGCTAGTCAAACACCTTAACCTAGATAGACCATGGTCCTAGGGGGAAAACTAAGTACTGTTATTATAGTAGGTGACCAAGACAAAATAAATGCAAAGATATTGCTGAAGGTTCTTTTTTCTCATATTATTTAGTCTGAGATGTTTTTTAACCCTTCCTGGTCTTTGGCATCTTTGTCATAGTTGTGGTTTTGTGGGTTTTGTTTGTGTGTGCCTCTACATGTATTTGGTTTTGTTTGTTTATTTACATGCCTGTTTTCTAAAAAAAAGAAAGAAGACGTGGAGTTATAAGGGTGAGAAGGTGGGAGGAGAGGGGAAGGGAAACACCTTAAACAGAATATACTGTGTAAGACCATTTTCAATTACAAAATAAAAGTCACAACATAAGCATCCTTCTCCATCTTTTTATATGGAAATTCACAAATGTGAGTTTTAGAAATGCTTCCCGTGTGACATTAATTTCTCCGAAATGTCTCCGGTACTTATGAGATACTTCAGCCCCAATGTTATTCATCGTTTGTGTTTATTCATGCTTTAAAGGTTAGATTGTGCTCTCTGTCTTTCCCAGTCTGTATTTGCAAATGCTGTCCCCCCATAGATATGTATTGGTCTATTGGCTGCATTTTAAAACAAGATTGTTTGGTGTTCTTACCCTTCGAGACCTTTTCTTTTAAAAGCAATATAACAGGAAATAGCCAGGATGGAGAAAGTGCTCGTCCCTCTGTGTCAGTGATGATAGAGGGACTCAAGCTCACATGCTGCATGAAATGTCACAGGCCCCTTGCACTACAGCTCCATGTCTGTCTGCGACCCTTCTTCCTACATATATTCCTTAGGCTCTGTACCTCTAAAAGCAAATACTTGAAAACTCTCCCACTGACTGGTTTGCAACCCCCACGGTTAACCAGAACATTCTAAGGATGTCAAAACATCTTAAAAGGCTGAACAAAGTTTCCGTTTCTCCATGAACATCTGAAGAAAGTCTGTTACACTTGTTTTTAAATGTACAAACGAGGTTTTGGCAGATATTTGAAATATCACAAATTTGCTAGGCCTGTTGGATCTCAGAAGGCAGAGGTATAGTAATAGGATCTCAAATTCTCAGCAAACGTGGATTAGAGAACTAGAACATTCCCTTAAAAAGATGTTTGCAAAGGAAGTATTGGCCAAGTATTATGGGTCAGGTAAGAAATACTTTCTTTACAATGTTTACCTCTGTCTGTATAACCATAAAATGTCAATGTAGAGATGACCCCACCAGATTTTCTTTTTTTTTTTTTTTTTTTTGCATTTTTTTATTGAAGAACTTTATTTTAAAAAACAAAGGTAAATGTACAAATTTTAAGCATTTTTGCATAAAAGTATACGAATACATTTTTGTCATTGCTTAGCTTTTTTTTATAAGGTTTGATAGTGTGCATTAAGATATTACTAGTTACAATCAACATAAAGTACATGTAAAACAGGATGTAAGCTGGAATTAGTGAAAGTTTTCTTGGTATGTAAGGAGTAAACATAATGGTTTTTTTCTTTTCTTTTCTTTTTTCTTTTCTTGAACTTCACATAGTCTGTAAGTTGTTTCTGTGGTGTTCAGAGCTTTTTGGGGTTAGTATCCAATCATCAGTGACTGTATATTATGTCTGTTCTTTTGTGACTGGTTGTCTCACTCAGGATGATATTCTCTAGATGCATCCATTTTCTTAGGAATTTCGTTAAGTCATTGTTTCTGATAGCTGAATAGTACTCCATTGTGTAAATATACCATAATTTTTGTATCCATTCATCTACTGAAGGACATCTGGGTTCTTTCCAGCTTCTGGCTATTATAAATAGAGCTGCTATGAACATTGTGGTACATGTGTCTTTGTTGTATGTTGGAGTATCTCTGGGTTATATGCCCAGAAGTGGAATAACTGGGTCTTCAGGTAGTACTATGTCCAATTTTCTGAGGAATCTCCAGACTGATTTCCAGAGTGGTTGTACCAGTTTACAACCTCACCAACAGTGGAGAAGTGTTCCTTTTTTTCCACATCCTTGCCAGCATCTGCTGTCATCTGAATTTTTGATCTTGGCCAATCTGACTGGTGTGAGGTGGAATCTCAGGGTTTCATTTTATATTGTATTCTATTGAGAAAGGGCCTCATCATGTCATGCTGGTTGGCCAAGATCTCATTTTGAACCAAATTTAATATTTAGAAACAGTCTCATATATATAACTTCCTCCTATTTTGGTTCCTCACACCCAAAACACAGGAAGCACATGTGATCTGCTTTCTGTGACACAAAGCTATGTAGATCCGAGGAGCAAGGGCATGAATGAGATTTTCTCCCACTCAGAAGAAAGTTTTCAAAATCAGTTTTTACAAGTATGCAATAAAGACTGTCCAAAAGATATGATCATTAAAGGTTGCATGATCAAATTATAGTAGAGCAGTAAGGAGTCAGGCTACCATAGTAACACAAGGTACCATCCTCTCTTGTTTAAGGTTCCATGAGCAATAAACCTTGTGATAGGTAAGGGGTTCATTGGATTAAATAATGTTGACCCATGCAAAGGTTTCTCTCTCTCCTCCAGATAAGGTCTCCCTTTCTCCATCACCCCAAGAGAGAGTCTTTTTATCTCTGTCACCCACCTGTCCTATAGCTTACTATATAGACCAGACTAGACTCAAACTTACAAAGTCTGCTGCCTCTGTCTCCTGAGTGCTGGGATTAAAGGTGTCTGACAACACAACTGGCTTTTCTTTTCTCCCTGTTTTTTTATTTTTTTTAATTTTAATTTGTTATTTTTCTTTTTTGTCTCCTTTTTCTCATTTACATATGTAAATCCAGGATAAAAAAGAATCCTGAAAAACCTAAATAATTTACTTTTTTTTTTTTTTTGATTTCTGAAGGAATCAAGGCTGTGGCAAGTGTGTTAAGTAAATGATGGGAAAACCAAAGTTAAAAACACTCATGTCTACTGCACAAGGTTAGTCGGAACCAGTGCTTTCCTGAGACTCAAACAAGTATTTTGAGACTCTGACAAAAATTTAAATCATGTGCAAGTTGTTTACAGGTAAGTTGTTCATCAATAAGCATTATTCAAAATGAACAATCCCCAAGTTATAGCTTAATACATGGGACTTTGGGATGTTAAATATTTTCCATTATAGATTGAGAAATGTCAGAGATTAATCTCCGCACAATTATACTAGTTTTAAAGTGTTATTTTTCTTCTCTTATTGTTTTTGAATTTAGAGAAGATAAAAGAGAGACCCAAGGATAAGATAATGCAATGGGTGGGGGATTATAGGGTCCAGAAGACATCCTACAAGAGAGTCAATGTGAGAAATGGTTGTACTGAAATAAATTAGATAAGTAGTAATTAGACTTTTAGAAGGAAGAAAGGAACAAGACGACTAAAAGTTGATAGGGATTTAACATTTTAAAAAGTCACAAACCTATTCCAAAAACTACCAGCAGAGGTCTCCGTGCTAGCTGAGTGTCCTTTGCAGCTCTGGTTCTTAACGTTTATTGGACATTACCTTTATATGTGGCTGAAAAGGGTGGGGTTAATAACTCACCTCTTTGCAGTAATAAACTGCAGTAAATATGCGTTAGGAGAAAGTGTGGGTGTGCCGAATCAGGTTATCTCCGGAGCTCTCCAACAAATGAACATGCGTGCCCAGAATATAAGTATATAGATAACGCACGGTTTACACACTTTTTCTTAGATATTCAAAACTCTGTCTCACCTTCGCATCTGTGTTTGCCTAGATTTGTGAGAGAATCTCTTTTTTTTCCTTTGAGAGATATGAATAGGAGATAACAGGAAATTAAATAGAATGTAGACAAGAGAAAATTCTTTAGTAATCTTTTCTTCAGAGGTTCGGTTAATTTGTGCGTTTTTGAAGAACTAAAGCATTCTAGAGCATTTCTAAAGTTAATGAGTGTGGTAAGAATTAGATGGTCAAAATGCTCTTAGTTATAACACGCTTTCAAGAACAGCGAAGAGGGGAGGGATGCTTAAAAAAAAAAAAAAAGAATTGAGCTGCTAGTCTTCGTTTGAGTCTTCAAAATTCCTACAGAGGGCGCTGTTGCCCGTTCAATGACGAAGGGAACGGTCCCTGGGAAAGATTTGTGGTGAAATTGCTGGGATTTCTCACAAAATGTCACATCACAGAATTAAGAAGGATTCCTCTTATCCTATGCATCTCTTCGGATAGTTATCCATGTGTGTACGTATGCACATACTTTAGGTTTGTTTTGTTCTTAATAAAACCGGACTTTTTGTTAATGTTTTGTAAAGTACTTACATTTTTTTAAACAAATACCAAGTGTGTTCCTACTTTAAATATATATAATATTAAGATTTTTTAAAACACAAGGGAAATTTTGAAGTTCTACATAAATGAGGCTTCATGCTAACACACCGTATTACCCATTTAAATAGTTTTACATGTAAAATTATACTTTCAGTTTGATTTGGTTTTATTAGATGTTAGACTTTATCTCAGATTCATCAATGATATGTCCAAAAGTGATTTGAAACATAAATAAACCCATTTAGAGAAAAAAGAGAATTTTTTCCAAATGCATTTTGATTTGGGTTAAGATTATCTTTAGACAAACTAAAACCTAGCAGCAGTTAAAGATTAGCAAGAGAGATGAGAACTATCTTGTTCATTTGTTTGTGTCTGGGAAATTTTAATTTCCAAACCCATAACACCTATCTTTCAAATGATCAAGCAGAGGCCGATTTAGTGAAAGGGTGTGGAACCCACATTAAGTCCTTCCACACCATGACATTAAGAAGAATGATTTCCTGTCTCCCAACTAACTCTGGTGGCGAAAAGGAGACATATCTGCTGACGCTGGAAGAACAGCCTGTTTGGTTTAAGTTTTGTTTTTGTTTTTGTTTTTTAATAGAGGGAAGGGGGAAGGGAAGAATGAAAGGATGAAAGAAGGGAGGGGAAGGGAGGGGATGGTTGGAAGAAGGAGGAAATGAAAAGGGTGAGCAGAATTCCAGCAGGGAACAGAGAAAAAGATGTGTTTCTCAAGTTCTGCCTGAAGCACCCTGAATCCTTCCTTTGACTTACGGTAAATTACTAATGATGATAACAACACAAACAGATCTACCGGATTGTTCGCGGTGTGAGGCAGGAGTCCTCAGCTTGGCTCTTAGGAACCTCTGTGGTCCTAGTCTATTTGGAGTCTTCCCTTACTGCGGAGCCTCCGACCCTGCCGAGCTCTAGAGTGCACAGGAGTCCTGGGCTTAAAGACAATCACCCTTTACGGATTCACCCTCATCAGGTTTAATAACTTCCTCCCCAAATTACCCCAAGCCTCCACGTTCCCTCTTGTCATTTATTTTCTGCCCCAGGGGCCGAGATCTTCTTCAGTGCCTTCCTACTGGCTCCAGGGAACCTTCGGAACCCAGAAAGGGTGGGAAGATGGGGAGGAGAGGGAGCTGGTGAATATAGAATTCCTCATAAAATTAAATAAAATTCTGTGTCCTATAGGGTGTCCATTTGGGGTTAGGTTAAAGGTTAACTTTTACTTGCTATTTATGCTTTCGAAATTTTTTTAAAAACTAAACTACACAAATCACGTATTCAAAAGAAAACCTATCCCAAAACAAAATGGCCAAACAATATTTACTCTCCTACATCCTAAAACATTTCCCACTGTCTCCTTAAACAGTATAGAGCTTAAACCTTCTCAAGTATTAGGGTATCCATGTGTTAAATCTACCAGACTAAAACCACAAATTACAGACAACAAACCCAAATACAAAATGTCCTATACCCCTGTTAGAGGGCTCGAAATTAACGTGTTCTTTGTTGTTCCAACATGTGAAGGAAAAGAAAACTTAATAAAATGGAGACTCCAGGCAAACAGAAAGACACCGAGGAGCCACTAAAAATACAGAACTATCCCTAAAGCAACAAGCAATCTAGATTGAAGGGTCCACAAGATATTCAAGTTTCCAACTGTGTTAGGAAAAATGAACAAAATATCAGAAATCAATGTGGTAAATGGTTTTGGTGTTGTTGTTCCCCAATGATACTTTTTAAAAGTTGCCTCAATAGAGGAAAGTAACCCAAAAAGTCAAAAGATCTAGTGGGGGTTTTTTTGTTTGTTTGTTTGTTTGTTTGTTTGTTAATGCTCTTGTCTCCTAAACAGACAAGAATGGGAAAACTGTGTTTTAAAATGTCAGTAATGGTCTCCCTTTAAAAAAAATTATGTAGAAAAAATTGGGGACTGGTGTCCCTAGTTTCTCATTGTCAATTGTTAAAACACTTTAGTTAGTGGCTGGAATGATTCGCCATTTTCAAAACAGATTTTTAATGTATCAATTTATATGACTCGTTTTGAACAACTATATTCCCTTTAAATGCGCGGTTAGTCTGTGCATTCTGTGACCCAGAGGTGTTTATGTAACTAATGTGGGTATCTGCGCATAAATTCGTGTTTATGATTTTTTATAATCTATATGTGTGCATGTGTGTGTGCGCGCGCGTGCGTGCGTGTGTGTGTGTGTCTGTGTCTCTGTGTGTGTGTGTGTGTCTGTGTGTGTGTCTGTGTGTGTGTGTGTGCGTGCGCGTTGTATCTAAGTCCTGTGTGCAATAATGTTTTTCTGTCTGCTGAGGCTTACTTCTCCAGCCTATTGTTTGAGACAACAGATATAAGTTGCGATGGGAGAGGAGCGTCGGATTTGGTGTGTATCCCCCATTTCCAATTATAGATGGATCATTACAGACAGCGGAGTCCTGAGAAACCAGACATCTGCTCCGCACATGAATGCACTCACCTCCTAGAGACCAGGCTGCGATCATGCTCTGGAAACTCGTGGAGAATGTCAAGTACGAAGACATCTATGAGGTGAGCGGACACCCCAGATGCATTTTACAGCTTTGTAGATAGAAAACTGGAGCTTCTTGGACTCCCCAACTGATATATTTTAAGCTATTTACTCGTAGATTTCCGGTCGGGTTTTCTGAGGTTTCTTTAAGTTTTCGAAGGCTGGCTCTAGGAGACTTCGCTCTCCAGAAAGGGAACTTTTAAGGTTGGAATGTGACACGTTTAATTTAGGAGCTATTTTTTCTTTTTCTTTTTCTTTTTCTTTTCTTTCTCTCCGGCTCTCTCCTCCCCCCCCCCCCCTTGTAGGCTCTGGCGGATAACACGGAGCCACAGAATTTAGGCAGACAACCGGGGCAAAACAATCTCCCCCCATATTGAGGACGGGAGAGAATCAGGTTTTTAAGCTGCATGCCGACTGGGACTTTAGCCTTTGCTTTTTTAACTTTTAATAATTTTTCTGAAATCGGTAACCAATGTATGCAGGTAGAGGGCAGCTATCTAGGGAGGACAAGGGGTAAGGACGGATGTATAAACAAATCCGGTACAGTATGGGAAGAGAGCGCGGTTTGTTATTCTTGTTTTCTCGTGTTTTGTTTCTTTGCGGGTCACTGGTTCCGAGAGATGGCAGCCGCCAGCGTGTGGGCATTTTTAACGAAGTCTGCCCACACTTCGTGCTCCCGGCTACCGGTCCCCAGGCAAGCGCATCCCTCCCGTGTTTAGCCCTCCGCCTTCTCGGACTCCACCGGTCGCTTCCGGAGTCCGCGTCGAACGAGGCTGTCCCGCTGGCTGCCCTTGTGGCTCGCAGGCGAGGCGATGCGGCCCGGCTGGGGACAGACAGATGCGCGACCCCGCGCCATAGCCCGGGCGCTGGGGAGCTGAGCTCAAGAGGACAGGAAAGTAAGGCTCGAGGGGGACGTCGAGAGAGGGAAGGAAGATTCCGAGAAACCTGAGGATCGGGAAAAGAAAGAAAGAAAGCGAAAGGGAGTTAGCGAAGAGGGAGGCAGAGGCGAGAAGCGACGGGGGAAAGTTGGAGAGACCCAGCCTACCC